>NC_074684.1:45874040-46220702 GCF_029448725.1 Salvelinus fontinalis | reverse complement strand
TAGTCTCCCTTATGGCTCTAATCTTATAGTGGTAGTGGGTTGGTAGATGTCTAGTCTCCCTTATGGCTCTAATCTGGTAGTGGTAGTGGGGTGGTAGATGTCTAGTCTCCCTTACGGCTCTAATCTAATAGTGGTAGTGGGGTGGTAGATGTCTAGTCTCCCTTATGGCTCTAATCTGATAGTGGTAGTGGGGTGGTAGATGTCTAGTCTCCCTTATGGCTCTAATCTGATAGTGGTAGTGGGTTGGTAGATGTCTAGTCTCCCTTATGGCTCTAATCTGACAGTGGTAGTGGGGTGGTAGATGTCTAGTCTCCCTTATGGCTCTAATTTGATAGTGGTAGTGGGGTGGTAGATGTCTAGTCTCCCTTATGGCTCTAATCTGATAGTGGTAGTGGGGTGGTAGATGTCTAGTCTCCCTTATGGCTCTAATTTGATAGTGGTAGTGGGGTGGTAGATGTCTAGTCTCCCTTATGGCTCTAATCTGATAGTGGTAGTGGGGTTGTAGATGTCTAGTCTCCCTTATGGCTCTAATCTGATAGTGGGTTGGTAGATGTCTAGTCTCCCTTATGGCTCTAATCTGATAGTGGTAGTGGGGTGGTAGATGTCTAGTCTCCCTTATGGCTCTAATTTGATAGTGGTAGTGGGGTGGCAGATGTCTAGTCTCCCTTATGGCTCTAATCTGATAGTGGTAGTGGGGTGGTAGACGTCTAGTCTCCCTTATGGCTCTAATCTGATAGTGGTAGAGGGGTGGCAGATGTCTAGTCTCCCTTATGGCTCTAATTTGATAGTGGTAGTGGGGTGGTAGATGTCTAGTCTCCCTTATGGCTCTAATCTGATAGTGGGTTGGTAGATGTCTAGTCTCCCTTATGGCTCTAATCTGATAGTGGGCTGGCAGATGTCTAGTCTCCCTTATGGCTCTAATCTGATAGTGGTAGTGGGGTGGTAGATGTCTAGTCTCCCTTATGGCTCTAATTTGATAGTGGTAGTGGGGTGGTAGATGTCTAGTCTCCCTTATGGCTCTAATCTGATAGTGGTAGTGGGGTGGTAGATGTCTAGTCTCCCTTATGGCTCTAATTTGATATTGGTAGTGGGGTGGTAGATGTCTAGTCTCCCTTATGGCTCTAATCTGATAGTGGTAGTGGGGTGGTAGATGTCTAGTCTCTCTTATGGCTCTAATCTGATAGTGGTAGAGGGGTGGCAGATGTCTAGTCTCCCTTATGGCTCTAATCAGAAAGTGGTAGTGGGGTGGTAGATGTCTAGTCTCCCTTATGGCTCTAATCTGATAGTGGTAGTGGCAGATGTCTAGTCTCCCTTATGGCTCTAATCTGATAGTGGTAGTGGGGTGGTAGATGTCTAGTCTCCCTTATGGCTCTAATTTGATAGTGGTAGTGGGGTGGTAGATGTCTAGTCTCCCTTATGGCTTTAATTTGATAGTGGTAGTGGGGTGGCAGATGTCTAGTCTCCCTTATGGCTCTAATCTGATAGTGGAGTGGCAGATGTCTAGTCTCCCTTATGGCTCTAATCTGATAGTGGTAGTGGGGTGGTAGATGTCTAGTCTCCCTTATGGCTCTAATTTGATAGTGGTAGTGGGGTGGTAGATGTCTAGTCTCCCTTATGGCTCTAATCTGATAGTGGTAGTGGGGTGGTAGATGTCTAGTCTCCCTTATGGCTCTAATCTGATAGTGGTAGAGGGGTGGCAGATGTCTAGTCTCCCTAATGGCTCTAATCTGATAGTGGTAGTGGGGTGGTAGATGTCTAGTCTCCCTTATGGCTCTAATTTGATAGTGGTAGTGGGGTGGTAGATGTCTAGTCCCCCTTATGGCTCTAATCTGATAGTGGTAGTGGGTTGGTAGATGTCTAGTCTCCCTTATGGCTTTAATTTGATAGTGGTAGTGGGGTGGTAGATGTCTAGTCTCCCTTATGGCTCTAATCTGATAGTGGTAGAGGGGTGGCAGATGTCTAGTCTCCCTTATGGCTCTAATTTGATAGTGGTAGTGGGGTGGTAGATGTCTAGTCTCCCTTATGGCTCTAATCTGATAGTGGTAGTGGGGTGGTAGATGTCTAGTCTCCCTTATGGCTCTAATCTGATAGTGGTAGTGGGGTGGTAGATGTCTAGTCTCCCTTATGGCTCTAATCTGATAGTGGTAGTGGGGTTGTAGATGTCTAGTCTCCCTTATGGCTCTAATCTGATAGTGGGTTGGTAGAAATCTAGGCTCCCTTATGGCTCTAATTTGATAGTGGTAGTGGGGTGGTAGATGTCTAGTCTCCCTTATGGCTCTAATTTGATAGTGGTAGTGGGTTGGTAGATGTCTAGTCTCCCTTATGGCTCTAATCTGATAGTGGTAGAGGGGTGGCAGATGTCTAGTCTCCCTTATGGCTCTAATTTGATAGTGGTAGTGGGGTGGTAGATGTCTAGTCTCCCTTATGGCTCTAATCTGATAGTGGTAGTGGGGTGGTAGATGTCTAGTCTCCCTTATGGCTCTAATCTGATAGTGGTAGTGGGGTGGTAGATGTCTAGTCTCCCTTATGGCTCTAATCTGATAGTGGTAGTGGGGTTGTAGATGTCTAGTCTCCCTTATGGCTCTAATCTGATAGTGGGTTGGTAGAAATCTAGGCTCCCTTATGGCTCTAATTTGATAGTGGTAGTGGGGTGGTAGATGTCTAGTCTCCCTTATGGCTCTAATTTGATAGTGGTAGTGGGTTGGTAGATGTCTAGTCTCCCTTATGGCTCTAATCTGATATTGGGGTGGCAGATGTCTAGTCTCCCTTATGGCTCTAATCTGATAGTGGTAGTGGGGTGGTAGATGTCTAGTCTCCCTTATGGCTCTAATTTGATAGTTGTAGTGGGGTGGTAGATGTCTAGTCTCCCTTATGGCTCTAATCTGATAGTGGAAGTGGGTTGGTAGATGTCTAGTCTCCCTTATGGCTCTAATCTGATAGTGGTAGTGGGGTGGTAGATGTCTAGTCTCCCTTATGGCTCTAATCTGATAGTGGTAGTGGGTTGGTAGATGTCTAGTCTCCCTTATGGCTCTAATCTGATAGTGGTAGTGGGGTGGTAGATGTCTAGTCTCCCTTATGGCTCTAATCTGATAGTGGTAGTGGGTTGGTAGATGTCTAGTCTCCCTTATGGCTCTAATCTGATAGTGGGGTGGCAGATGTCTAGTCTCCCTTATGGCTCTAATCTGATAGTGGTAGTGGGGTGGTAGATGTCTAGTCTCCCTTATGGCTCTAATTTGATATTGGTAGTGGGGTGGTAGATGTCTAGTCTCACTTATGGCTCTAATCTGATAGTGGTAGTGGGGTGGTAGATGTCTAGTCTCTCTTATGGCTCTAATCTGATAGTGGTAGAGGGGTGGCAGATGTCTAGTCTCCCTTATGGCTCTAATCTGAAAGTGGTAGTGGGGTGGTAGATGTCTAGTCTCCCTTATGGCTCTAATTTGATAGTGGTAGTGGGGTGGTAGATGTCTAGTCTCCCTTATGGCTCTAATCTGATAGTGGTAGAGGGGTGGCAGATGTCTAGTCTCCCTTATGGCTCTAATTTGATAGTGGTAGTGGGGTGGTAGATGTCTAGTCTCCCTTATGGCTCTAATCTGATAGTGGTAGTGGGTTGGTAGATGTCTAGTCTCCCTTATGGCTCTAATCTGATAGTGGTAGTGGGGTGGTAGATGTCTAGTCTCCCTTATGGCTCTAATTTGATAGTGGTAGTGGGGTGGTAGATGTCTAGTCTCCCTTATGGCTCTAATCTGATAGTGGTAGTGGGGTGGTAGATGTCTAGTCTCCCTTATGGCTCTAATCTGATAGTGGTAGAGGGGTGGCAGATGTCTAGTCTCCCTTATGGCTCTAATTTGATAGTGGTAGTGGGGTGGTAGATGTCTAGTCTCCCTTATGGCTCTAATCTGATAGTGGTAGTGGGTTGGTAGATGTCTAGTCTCCCTTATGGCTCTAATCTGATAGTGGTAGTGGGGTGGTAGATGTCTAGTCTCCCTTATGGCTCTAATTTGATAGTGGTAGTGGGGTGGTAGATGTCTAGTCTCCCTTATGGCTCTAATCTGATAGTGGTAGTGGGGTTGTAGATGTCTAGTCTCCCTTATGGCTCTAATCTGGTAGTGGGTTGGTAGATGTCTAGGCTCACTTATGGCTCTAATCTGATAGTGGTAGTGGGTTGGTAGATGTCTAGTCTCCCTTATGGCTCTAATCTGATAGTGGGGTGGCAGACGTCTAGTCTCCCTTATGGCTCTAATCTGATAGTGGTAGTGGGGTGGTAGATGTCTAGTCTCCCTTATGGCTCTAATTTGATAGTGGTAGTGGGGTGGTAGATGTCTAGTCTCCCTTATGGCTCTAATCTGATAGTGGTAGTGGGGTGGTAGATGTCTAGTCTCCCTTATGGCTCTAATTTGATATTGGTAGTGGGGTGGTAGATGTCTAGTCTCCCTTATGGCTCTAATCTGATAGTGGTAGTGGGGTGGTAGATGTCTAGTCTCTCTTATGGCTCTAATCTGATAGTGGTAGAGGGGTGGCAGATGTCTAGTCTCCCTTATGGCTCTAATCAGAAAGTGGTAGTGGGGTGGTAGATGTCTAGTCTCCCTTATGGCTCTAATTTGATAGTGGTAGTGGGGTGGAGATGTCTAGTCTCCCTTATGGCTCTAATCTGATAGTGGTAGAGGGGTGGCAGATGTCTAGTCTCCCTTATGGCTCTAATTTGATAGTGGTAGTGGGGTGGTAGATGTCTAGTCTCCCTTATGGCTCTAATCTGATAGTGGTAGTGGGTTGGTAGATGTCTAGTCTCCCTTATGGCTCTAATCTGATAGTGGTAGTGGGGTGGTAGATGTCTAGTCTCCCTTATGGCTCTAATTTGATAGTGGTAGTGGGGTGGTAGATGTCTAGTCTCCCTTATGGCTCTAATCTGATAGTGGTAGTGGGGTGGTAGATGTCTAGTCTCCCTTATGGCTCTAATCTGATAGTGGTAGAGGGGTGGCAGATGTCTAGTCTCCCTTATGGCTCTAATTTGATAGTGGTAGTGGGGTGGTAGATGTCTAGTCTCCCTTATGGCTCTAATCTCATAGTGGTAGTGGGTTGGTAGATGTCTAGTCTCCCTTATGGCTCTAATCTGATAGTGGTAGTGGGGTGGTAGATGTCTAGTCTCCCTTATGGCTCTAATTTGATAGTGGTAGTGGGGTGGTAGATGTCTAGTCTCCCTTATGTCTCTAATCTGATAGTGGTAGTGGGGTTGTAGATGTCTAGTCTCCCTTATGGCTCTAATCTGGTAGTGGGTTGGTAGATGTCTAGGCTCACTTATGGCTCTAATCTGATAGTGGTAGTGGGTTGGTAGATGTCTAGTCTCCCTTATGGCTCTAATCTGATAGTGGGGTGGCAGATGTCTAGTCTCCCTTATGGCTCTAATCTGATAGTGGTAGTGGGGTGGTAGATGTCTAGTCTCCCTTATGGCTCTAATTTGATAGTGGTAGTGGGGTGGTAGATGTCTAGTCTCCCTTATGGCTCTAATCTGATAGTGGTAGAGGGGTGGTAGATGTCTAGTCTCCCTTATGGCTCTAATCTGATAGTGGTAGAGGGGTGGCAGATGTCTAGTCTCCCTTATGGCTCTAATTTGATAGTGGTAGTGGGGTGGTGGATGTCTAGTCTCCCTTATGGCTCTAATTTGATAGTGGTAGTGGGGTGGTAGATGTCTAGTCTCCGTTATGGCTCTAATTTGATAGTGGTAGTGGGGTGGTAGATGTCTAGTCTCCCTTATGGCTCTAATCTGATAGTGGTAGTGGGGTGGTAGATGTCTAGTCTCCCTTATGGCTCTAATCTGATAGTGGTAGAGGGGTGGCAGATGTCTAGTCTCCCTTATGGCTCTAATTTGATAGTGGTAGTGGGGTGGTAGATGTCTAGTCTCCCTTATGGCTCTAATTTGATAGTGGTAGTGGGGTGGCAGATGTCTAGTCTCCCTCATGGCTCTAATTTGATAGTGGTAGTGGGGTGGTAGATGTCTAGTCTCCTTTATGGCTCTAATCTGATAGTGGGGTGGTAGATGTCTAGTCTCCCTTATGGCTCTAATCTGATAGTGGTAGTGGGGCTGTAGATGTCTAGTCTCCCTTATGGCTCTAATCTGATAGTGGTAGTGGGTTGGTAGATGTCTAGTCTCCCTTATGGCTCTAATCTGATAGTGGGGTGGCAGATGTCTAGTCTCCCTTATGGCTCTAATCTGATAGTGGTAGTGGGGTGGTAGATGTCTAGTCTCCCTTATGGCTCTAATTTGATAGTGGTAGTGGGGTGGTAGATGTCTAGTCTCCCTTATGGCTCTAATTGGATAGTGGTAGTGGGGTTGTAGATGTCTAGTCTCCCCTATGGCTCTAATCTGGTAGTGGCAGTGGGGTGTTAGATGTCTAGTCTCCCTTATGGCTCTAATCTGATAGTGGGTTGGTAGATGTCTAGTCTCCCTTATGGCTCTAATCTGATAGAGGTAGTGGGGTGGTAGATGTCTAGTCTCCCTTATGGCTCTAATCTGATAGTGGTAGAGGGGTGGCAGATGTCTAGTCTCCCTTATGGCTCTAATTTTATAGTGGTAGTGGGGTGGTAGATGTCTATTCTCCCTTATGGCTCTAATCTGATAGTGGTAGTGGGTTGGTAGATGTCTAGAGTCCCTTATGGCTCTAATCTGATAGTGGTAGTGGGGATGTAGATGTCTAGTCTCCCTTATGGCTCTAATCTTATAGTGGTAGTGGGTTGGTAGATGTCTAGTCTCCCTTATGGCTCTAATCTGGTAGTGGTAGTGGGGTGGTAGATGTCTAGTCTCCCTTACGGCTCTAATCTAATAGTGGTAGTGGGGTGGTAGATGTCTAGTCTCCCTTATGGCTCTAATCTGATAGTGGTAGTGGGGTGGTAGATGTCTAGTCTCCCTTATGGCTCTAATCTGATAGTGGTAGTGGGTTGGTAGATGTCTAGTCTCCCTTATGGCTCTAATCTGATAGTGGTAGTGGGGTGGTAGATGTCTAGTCTCCCTTATGGCTCTAATTTGATAGTGGTAGTGGGGTGGTAGATGTCTAGTCTCCCTTATGGCTCTAATCTGATAGTGGTAGTGGGGTTGTAGATGTCTAGTCTCCCTTATGGCTCTAATCTGATAGTGGGTTGGTAGATGTCTAGTCTCCCTTATGTCCTCTAATCTGATAGTGGGGTGGCAGATGTCTAGGCTCCCTTATGGCTCTAATCTGATAGTGGTAGTGGGGTGGTAGATGTCTAGTCTCCCTTATGGCTCTAATTTGATAGTGGTAGTGGGGTGGTAGATGTTTAGTCTCCCTTATGGCTCTAATCTGATAGTGGTAGTGGGGTGGTAGACGTCTAGTCTCCCTTATTGGTCTAATCTGATAGTGGTAGAGGGGTGGCAGATGTCTAGTCTCCCTTATGGCTCTAATTTGATAGTGGTAGTGGGGTGGTAGATGTCTAGTCTCCCTTATGGCTCTAATCTGATAGTGGTAGTGGGTTGGTAGATGTCTAGTCTCCCTTATGGCTCTAATCTGATAGTGGTTGTGGGGTGTTAGATGTCTAGTCTCCCTTATGGCTCTAATTTGATAGTGGTAGTGGGGTGGTAGATGTCTAGTCTCCCTTATGGATCTAATCTGATAGTGGTAGTGGGGATGTAGATGTCTAGTCTCCCTTATGGCTCTAATCTTATAGTGGTAGTGGGTTGGTAGATGTCTAGTCTCCCTTATGGCTCTAATCTGGTAGTGGTAGTGGGGTGGTAGATGTCTAGTCTCCCTTACGGCTCTAATCTAATAGTGGTAGTGGGGTGGTAGATGTCTAGTCTCCCTTATGGCTCTAATCTGATAGTGGTAGTGGGGTGGTAGATGTCTAGTCTCCCTTATGGCTCTAATCTGATAGTGGTAGTGGGTTGGTAGATGTCTAGTCTCCCTTATGGCTCTAATCTGACAGTGGTAGTGGGGTGGTAGATGTCTAGTCTCCCTTATGGCTCTAATTTGATAGTGGTAGTGGGGTGGTAGATGTCTAGTCTCCCTTATGGCTCTAATCTGATAGTGGTAGTGGGGTGGTAGATGTCTAGTCTCCCTTATGGCTCTAATTTGATAGTGGTAGTGGGGTGGTAGATGTCTAGTCTCCCTTATGGCTCTAATCTGATAGTGGTAGTGGGGTTGTAGATGTCTAGTCTCCCTTATGGCTCTAATCTGATAGTGGGTTGGTAGATGTCTAGTCTCCCTTATGGCTCTAATCTGATAGTGGTAGTGGGGTGGTAGATGTCTAGTCTCCCTTATGGCTCTAATTTGATAGTGGTAGTGGGGTGGCAGATGTCTAGTCTCCCTTATGGCTCTAATCTGATAGTGGTAGTGGGGTGGTAGACGTCTAGTCTCCCTTATGGCTCTAATCTGATAGTGGTAGAGGGGTGGCAGATGTCTAGTCTCCCTTATGGCTCTAATTTGATAGTGGTAGTGGGGTGGTAGATGTCTAGTCTCCCTTATGGCTCTAATCTGATAGTGGTAGTGGGGTGGTAGATGTCTAGTCTCCCTTATGGCTCTAATCTGATAGTGGTTGTGGGTTGGTAGATGTCTGGTCTCCCTTATGGCTCTAATCTGATAGTGGTAGTGGGGTGGTAGATGTCTAGTCTCCCTTATGGCTCTAATTTGATAGTGGTAGTGGGGTGGTAGATGTCTAGTCTCCCTTATGGCTCTAATCTGATAGTGGTAGTGGGGTGGTAGATGTCTAGTCTCCATTATGGCTCTAATCTGATAGTGGTAGAGGGGTGGCAGATGTATAGTCTCCCTTATGGCTCTAATTTGATAGTGGTAGTGGGGTGGTAGATGTCTAGTCTCCCTTATGGCTCTAATCTGATAGTGGTAGTGGGTTGGTAGATGTCTAGTCTCCCTTATGGCTCTAATCTGGTAGTGGGTTGGTAGATGTCTAGGCTCACTTATGGCTCTAATCTGATAGTGGTAGTGGGTTGGTAGATGTCTAGTCTCCCTTATGGCTCTAATCTGATAGTGGGGTGGCAGATGTCTAGTCTCCCTTATGGCTCTAATCTGATAGTGGTAGTGGGGTGGTAGATGTCTAGTCTCCCTTATGGCTCTAATTTGATAGTGGTAGTGGGGTGGTAGATGTCTAGTCTCCCTTATGGCTCTAATCTGATAGTGGTAGTGGGGTGGTAGATGTCTAGTCTCCCTTATGGCTCTAATCTGATAGTGGTAGAGGGGTGGCAGATGTCTATTCTCCCTTATGGCTCTAATTTGATAGTGGTAGTGTGGTGGTAGATGTCTAGTCTCCCTTATGGCTCTAATTTGATAGTGGTAGTGGGGTGGTAGATGTCTAGTCTCCGTTATGGCTCTAATTTGATAGTGGTAGTGGGGTGGTAGATGTCTAGTCTCCCTTATGGCTCTAATCTGATAGTGGTAGTGGGGTGGTAGATGTCTAGTCTCCCTTATGGCTCTAATCTGATAGTGGTAGAGGGGTGGCAGATGTCTAGTCTCCCTTATGGCTCTAATTTGATAGTGGTAGTGGGGTGGTAGATGTCTAGTCTCCCTTATGGCTCTAATTTGATAGTGGTAGTGGGGTGGCAGATGTCTAGTCTCCCTCATGGCTCTAATTTGATAGTGGTAGTGGGGTGGTAGATGTCTAGTCTCCTTTATGGCTCTAATCTGATAGTGGGGTGGTAGATGTCTAGTCTCCCGTATGGCTCTAATCTGATAGTGGTAGTGGGGTGGTAGATGTCTAGTCTCCCTTATGGCTCTAATCTGATAGTGGTAGTGGGTTGGTAGATGTCTAGTCTCCCTTATGGCTCTAATCTGATAGTGGGGTGGCAGATGTCTAGTCTCCCTTATGGCTCTAATCTGATAGTGGTAGTGGGGTGGTAGATGTCTAGTCTCCCTTATGGCTCTAATTTGATAGTGGTAGTGGGGTGGTAGATGTCTAGTCTCCCTTATGGCTCTAATTGGATAGTGGTAGTGGGGTTGTAGATGTCTAGTCTCCCTTATGGCTCTAATCTGGTAGTGGCAGTGGGGTGTTAGATGTCTAGTCTCCCTTATGGCTCCAATCTGATAGTGGTAGTGGGGTGGTAGATGTCTAGTCTCCCTTATGGCTCTAATCTGATAGTGGTAGAGGGGTGGCAGATGTCTAGTCTCCCTTATGGCTCTAATTTTATAGTGGTAGTGGGGTGGTAGATGTCTATTCTCCCTTATGGCTCTAATCTGATAGTGGTAGTGGGTTGGTAGATGTCTAGTCTCCCTTATGGCTCTAATCTGATAGTGGTTGTGGGGTGGTAGATGTCTAGTCTCCCTTATGGCTCTAATTTGATAGTGGTAGTGGGGTGGTAGATGTCTAGTCTCCCTTATGGATCTAATCTGATAGTGGTAGTGGGGATGTAGATGTCTAGTCTCCCTTATGGCTCTAATCTTATAGTGGTAGTGGGTTGGTAGATGTCTAGTCTCCCTTATGGCTCTAATCTGGTAGTGGTAGTGGGGTGGTAGATGTCTAGTCTCCCTTACGGCTCTAATCTAATAGTGGTAGTGGGGTGGTAGATGTCTAGTCTCCCTTATGGCTCTAATCTGATAGTGGTAGTGGGGTGGTAGATGTCTAGTCTCCCTTATGGCTCTAATCTGATAGTGGTAGTGGGTTGGTAGATGTCTAGTCTCCCTTATGGCTCTAATCTGATAGTGGTAGTGGGGTGGTAGATGTCTAGTCTCCCTTATGGCTCTAATTTGATAGTGGTAGTGGGGTGGTAGATGTCTAGCCTCCCTTATGGCTCTAATCTGATAGTGGTGGTGGGGTGGTAGATGTCTAGTCTCCCTTATGGCTCTAATTTCATAGTGGTAGTGGGGTGGTAGATGTCTAGTCTCCCTTATGGCTCTAATCTGATAGCGGTAGTTGGGTTGTTGATGTCTAGTCTCCCTTATGGCTCTAATCTGATAGTGGGTTGGTAGATGTCTAGTCTCCCTTATGTCCTCTAATCTGATAGTGGGGTGGCAGATGTCTAGTCTCCCTTATGGCTCTAATCTGATAGTGGTAGTGGGGTGGTAGATGTCTAGTCTCCCTTATGGCTCTAATTTGATAGTGGTAGTGGGGTGGTAGATGTCTAGTCTCCCTTTTGGCTCTAATCTGATAGTGGTAGTGGGGTGGTAGACGTCTAGTCTCCCTTATGGCTCTAATCTGATAGTGGTAGAGGGGTGTCAGATGTCTAGTCTCCCTTATGGCTCTAATTTGATAGTGTTAGTGGGGTGGTAGATGTCTAGTCTCCCTTATGGCTCTAATCTGATAGTGGTAGTGGGTTGGTAGATGTCTAGTCTCCCTTATGGCTCTAATCTGATAGTGGTTGTGGGGTGTTAGTTGTCTAGTCTCCCTTATGGCTCTAATTTGATAGTGGTAGTGGGGTGGTAGATGTCTAGTCTCCCTTATGGATCTAATCTGATAGTGGTAGTGGGGATGTAGATGTCTAGTCTCCCTTATGGCTCTAATCTTATAGTGGTAGTGGGTTGGTAGATGTCTAGTCTCCCTTATGGCTCTAATCTGGTAGTGGTAGTGGGGTGGTAGATGTCTAGTCTCCCTTACGGCTCTAATCTAATAGTGGTAGTGGGGTGGTAGATGTCTAGTCTCCCTTATGGCTCTAATCTGATAGTGGTAGTGGGGTGGTAGATGTCTAGTCTCCCTTATGGCTCTAATCTGATAGTGGTAGTGGGTTGGTAGATGTCTAGTCTCCCTTATTGCTCTAATCTGATAGTGGTAGTGGGGTGGTAGATGTCTAGTCTCCCTTATGGCTCTAATTTGATAGTGGTAGTGGGGTGGTAGATGTCTAGTCTCCCTTATGGCTCTAATCTGATAGTGGTAGTGGGGTGGTAGATGTCTAGTCTCCCTTATGGCTCTAATTTGATAGTGGTAGTGGGGTGGTAGATGTCTAGTCTCCCTTATGGCTCTAATCTGATAGTGGTAGTGGGGTTGTAGATGTCTAGTCTCCCTTATGGCTCTAATCTGATAGTGGGTTGGTAGATGTCTAGTCTCCCTTATGGCTCTAATCTGATAGTGGGCTGGCAGATGTCTAGTCTCCCTTATGGCTCTAATCTGATAGTGGTAGTGGGGTGGTAGATGTCTAGTCTCCCTTATGGCTCTAATTTGATAGTGGTAGTGGGGTGGTAGATGTCTAGTCTCCCTTATGGCTCTAATCTGATAGTGGTAGTGGGGTGGTAGACGTCTAGTCTCCCTTATGGCTCTAATCTGATAGTGGTAGAGGGGTGGCAGATGTCTAGTCTCCGTTATGGCTCTAATTTGAGAGTGGTAGTGGGGTGGTAGATGTCTAGTCTCCCTTATGGCTCTAATCTGATAGTGGTAGTGGGTTGGTAGATGTCTAGTCTCCCTTATGGCTCTAATCTGATAGTGATAGTGGGGTGGTAGATGTCTAGTCTCCCTTATGGCTCTAATTTGATAGTGGTAGTGGGGTGGTAGATGTCTAGTCTCCCTTATGACTCTAATCTGATAGTGGTAGTGGGGTGGTAGATGTCTAGTCTCCCTTATGGATCTAATCTGATAGTGGTAGAGGGGTGGCAGATGTCTAGTCTCCCTTATGGCTCTAATTTGATAGTGGTAGTGGGGTGGTAGATGTCTAGTCTCCCTTATGGCTCTAATCTGATAGTGGTAGTGGGGTTGTAGATGTCTAGTCTCCCTTATGGCTCTAATCTGATAGTGGGTTGGTAGATGTCTAGTCTCCCTTATGTCCTCTAATCTGATAGTGGGGTGGCAGATGTCTAGTCTCCCTTATGGCTCTAATCTGATAGTGGTAGTGGGGTGGTAGATGTCTAGTCTCCCTTATGGCTCTAATTTGATAGTGGTAGTGGGGTGGTAGATGTCTAGTCTCCCTTATGGCTCTAATCTGAGTGGTAGTGGGGTGGTAGACGTCTAGTCTCCCTTATGGCTCTAATCTGATAGTGGTAGAGGGGTGGCAGATGTCTAGTCTCCCTTATGGCTCTAATTTGATAGTGGTAGTGGGGTGGTAGATGTCTAGTCTCCCTTATGGCTCTAATCTGATAGTGGTT
This sequence comes from Salvelinus fontinalis, assembly GCF_029448725.1. Taxonomy (NCBI): domain Eukaryota; kingdom Metazoa; phylum Chordata; class Actinopteri; order Salmoniformes; family Salmonidae; genus Salvelinus; species Salvelinus fontinalis. Next base: position 46,207,683 of record NC_074684.1, on the reverse strand, counting down.
GTGGGATGTTAGATGTCTAGTCTCCCTTATGGCTCAAATTTGATAGTGGTAGTGGGGTGGTAGATGTCTAGTCTCCCTTATGGATCTAATCTGATAGTGGTAGTGGGGATGTAGATGTCTAGTCTCCCTTATGGCTCTAATCTTAAAGTGGTAGTGGGTTGGTAGATGTCTAGTCTCCCTTATGGCTCTAATCTGGTAGTGGTAGTGGGGTGGTAGATGTCTAGTCTCCCTTACGGCTCTAATCTAATAGTGGTAGTGGGGTGGTAGATGTCTAGTCTCCCTTATGGCTCTAATCTGATAGTGGTAGTGGGGTGGTAGATGTCTAGTCTCCCTTATGGCTCTAATCTGATAGTGGTAGTGGGTTGGTAGATGTCTAGTCTCCCTTATGGCTCTAATCTGATAGTGGTAGTGGGGTGGTAGATGTCTAGTCTCCCTTATGGCTCTAATTTGATAGTGGTAGTGGGGTGGTAGATGTCTAGTCTCCCTTATGGCTCTAATCTGATAGTGGTAGTGGGGTGGTAGATGTCTAGTCTCCCTTATGGCTCTAATTTGATAGTGGTAGTGGGGTGGTAGATGTCTAGTATCCCTTATGGCTCTAATCTGATAGTGGTAGTGGGGTTGTAGATGTCTAGTCTCCCTTATGGCTCTAATCTGATAGTGGGTTGGTAGATGTCTAGTCTCCCTTATGGCTCTAATCTGATAGTGGGGAGGCAGATGTCTAGTCTCCCTTATGGCTCTAATCTGATAGTGGTAGTGGGGTGGTAGATGTCTAGTCTCCCTTATGGCTCTAATCTGATAGTGGTAGAGGGGTGGCAGATGTCTAGTCTCCCTTATGGCTCTAATTTGATAGTGGTAGTGGGGTGGTAGATGTCTAGTCTCCCTCATGGCTCTAATCTGATAGTGGTAGTGGGTTGGTAGATGTCTAGTCTCCCTTATGGCTCTAATTTGATAGTGGTAGTGGGGTGGTAGATGTCTAGTCTCCCTTATGACTCGATTCTGATAGTGGTAGTGGGGTGGTAGATGTCTAGTCTCCCTTATGGCTCTAATCTGATAGTGGTAGAATGGTGGCAGATGTCTAGTCTCCCTTATGGCTCTAATTTGATAGTGGTAATGGGGTGGTAGATGTCTAGTCTCCCTTATGGCTCTAATCTGATAGTGGTAGTGGGTTGGTAGATGTCTAGTCTCCCTTATGGCTCAAATCTGATAGTGGTAGTGGGGTGGTAGATGTCTAGTCTCCCTTATGGCTCTAATTTGATAGTGGTAGTGGGGTGGTAGATGTCTAGTCTCCCTTATGGCTCTAATCTGATAGTGGTAGTGGGGTTGTAGATGTCTAGTCTCCCTTATGGCTCTAATCTGATAGTGGGTTGGTAGATGTCTAGGCTCCCTTATGGCTCTAATTTGATAGTGGTAGTGGGGTGGTAAATGTCTAGTCTCCCTTATGGCTCTAATTTGATAGTTGTAGTGGGGTGGTAGATGTCTAGTCTCCCTTATGGCTCTAATCTGATAGTGGTAGTGGGGTGGTAGATGTCTAGTCTCCTTTATGGCTCTAATCTGATAGTGGGGTGGCAGATGTCTAGTCTCCCTTATGGCTCTAATCTGATAGTGGTAGTGGGTTGGTAGATGTCTAGTCTCCCTTATGGCTCTAATTTGATAGTGGTAGTGGGGTGGTAGATGTCTAGTCTCCCTTATGGCTCTAATCGGATAGTGGTAGTGGGGTTGTAGATGTCTAGTCTCCCTTATGGCTCTGATTTGATAGTGGTAGTGGGGTGGTAGATGTCTAGTCTCCCTTATGGCTCTAATCTGATAGTGGTAGTGGGGTTGTAGATGTCTAGTCTCCCTTATGGCTCTAATCTGATAGTGGGTTGGTAGATGTCTAGACTCCCTTATGGCTCTAATCTGATAGTGGTAGTGGGGTGGTAGATGTCTAGTCTCCCTTATGGCTCTAATTTGATAGTGGTAGTGGGGTGGTAGATGTCTAGTCTCCCTTATGGCTCTAATCTGATAGTGGTATTGGGGTTGTAGATGTCTAGTCTCCCTTATGGCTCTAATTTGATAGTGGTAGTGGGGGGGTAGATGTCTAGTCTCCCTTATGGCTCTAATCTGATAGTGGTAGTGGGGTTGTAGATGTCTAGTCTCCCTTATGGCTCTAATCTGATAATGGGTTGGTAGATGTCTAGACTCCCTTATGGCTCTAATCTGATAGTGGTAGTGGGGTGGTAAATGTCTAGTCTCCCTTATGGCTCTAATTTGATAGTGGTAGTGGGGTGGTAGATGTCTAGTCTCCCGTATGGCTCTAATCTGATAGTGGTGGTGGGGTGGTAGATGTCTAGTCTCCCTTATGGCTCTAATCTGATAGTGGTAGAGGGGTGGCAGATGTCTAGTCTCCCTTATGGCTCTAATTTGATAGTGGTAGTGGGGTGGTAGATGTCTAGTCTCCCTTATGGCTCTAATCTGATAGTGGTAGTGGGTTGGTAGATGTCTAGTCTCCCTTATGGCTCTAATCTGATAGTGGTAGTGGGGTGGTAGATGTCTAGTCTCCCTTATGGCTCTAATTTGATAGTGGTAGTGGGGTGGTAGATGTCTAGTCTCCCTTATGGCTCTAATCTGATAGTGGTAGTGGGGTTGTAGATGTCTAGTCTCCCTTTTGGCTCTAATCTGATAGTGGGTTGGTAGATGTCTAGACTCCCTTATGGCTCTAATTCGATAGTGGTAGTGGGGTGGTAGATGTCTAGTCTCCCTAATTGGCTCTAATTTGATAGTGGTAGTGGGTTGGTAGATGTCTAGTCTCCCTTATGGCTCTAATCTGATATTGGGGTGGCAGATGTCTAGTCTCCCTTATGGTTCTAATCTGATAGTGGTAGTGGGGTGGTAGATGTCTAGTCTCCCTTATGGCTCTAATTTGATAGTTGTATTGGGGTGGTAGATGTCTAGTCTCCCTTATGGCTCTAATCTGATAGTGGTAGTGGGTTGGTAGATGTCTAGTCTCCCTTATGGCTCTAATCTGATAGTGGTAGTGGGGTGGTAGATGTCTAGTCTCCCTTATGGCTCTAATTTGATAGTGGTAGTGGGGTGGTAGATGTCTAGTCTCCCTTATGGCTCTAATCTGATAGTGGTAGTGGGGTGGTAGATGTCTAGTCTCCCTTATGGCTCTAATTTGATAGTGGTAGTGGGGTGGTAGATGTCTAGTCTCCCTTATGGCTCTAATCTGATAGTGGTAGTGGGGTTGTAGATGTCTAGTCTCCCTTATGGCTCTAATCTGATAGTGGGTTGGTAGATGTCTAGTCTCCCTTATGGCTCTAATCTGATAGTGGGGTGGCAGATGTCTAGTCTCCCTTATGGCTCTAATCTGATAGTGGTAGTGGGGTGGTAGATGTCTAGTCTCCCTTATGGCTCTAATTCGATAGTGGTAGTGGGGTGGTAGATGTCTAGTCTCCCTTATGGCTCTAATCTGATAGTGGTAGTGGGGTGGTAGACGTCTAGTCTCCCTTATGGCTCTAATCTGATAGTGGTAGAGGGGTGGCAGATGTCTAGTCTCCCTTATGGCTCTAATTTGATAGTGGTAGTGGGGTGGTAGATGTCTAGTCTCCCTTATGGCTCTAATCTGATAGTGGTAGTGGGTTGGTAGATGTCTAGTCTCCCTTATGGCTCTAATCTGATATTGGTAGTGGGGTGGTAGATGTCTAGTCTCCCTTATGGCTCTAATTTGATAGTGGTAGTGGGGTGGTAGATGTCTAGTCTCCCTTATGACTCTAATCTGATAGTGGTAGTGGGGTGGTAGATGTCTAGTCTCCCTTATGGCTCTAATGTGATAGTGGTAGAGGGGTGGCAGATGTCTAGTCTCCCTTATGGCTCTAATTTGATAGTGGTAGTGGGGTGGTAGATGTCTAGTCTCCCTTATGGCTCTAATCTGATAGTGGGTTGGTAGATGTCTAGGCTCCCTTATGGCTCTAATTTGATAGTGGTAGTGGGGTGGTAAATGTCTAGTCTCCCTTATGGCTCTAATTTGATAGTGGTAGTGGGTTGGTAGATGTCTAGTCTCCCTTATGGCTCTAATCTGATATTGGGGTGGCAGATGTCTAGTCTCCCTTATGGCTCTAATCTGATAGTGGTAGTGGGGTGGTAGATGTCTAGTCTCCCGTATGGCTCTAATTTGATAGTTGTAGTGGGGTGGTAGATGTCTAGTCTCCCTTATGGCTCTAATCTGATAGTGGTAGTGGGGTTGTAGATGTCTAGTCTCCCTTATGGCTCTAATCTGATAGTGGGTTGGTAGATGTCTAGACTCCCTTATGGCTCTAATCTGATAGTGGTAGTGGGGTGGTAGATGTCTAGTCTCCCTTATGGCTCTAATTTGATAGTGGTAGTTGGGTGGTAGATGTCTAGTCTCCCTTATGGCTCTAATCTGATAGTGGTATTGGGGTTGTAGATGTCTAGTCTCCCTTATGGCTCTAATTTGATAGTGGTAGTGGGTGGGTAGATGTCTAGTCTCCCTTATGGCTCTAATCTGATAGTGGTAGAGGGGTTGTAGATGTCTAGTCTCCCTTATGGCTCTAATCTGATAGTGGTAGTGGGTTGGTAGATGTCTAGTCTCCCTTATGGCTCTAATCTGATAGTGGTAGTGGGGTGGTAGATGTCTAGTCTCCCTTATGGCTCTAATTTGATAGTGGTAGTGGGGTGGTAGATGTCTAGTCTCCCTTATGGCTCTAATCTGATAGTGGTAGTGGGGTTGTAGATGTCTAGTCTCCCTTTTGGCTCTAATCTGATAGTGGGTTGGTAGATGTCTAGACTCCCTTATGGCTCTAATTCGATAGTGGTAGTGGGGTGGTAGATGTCTAGTCTCCCTAATTGGCTCTAATTTGATAGTGGTAGTGGGTTGGTAGATGTCTAGTCTCCCTTATGGCTCTAATCTGATATTGGGGTGGCAGATGTCTAGTCTCCCTTATGGTTCTAATCTGATAGTGGTAGTGGGGTGGTAGATGTCTAGTCTCCCTTATGGCTCTAATTTGATAGTTGTATTAGGGTGGTAGATGTCTAGTCTCCCTTATGGCTCTAATCTGATAGTGGTAGTGGGTTGGTAGATGTCTAGTCTCCCTTATGGCTCTAATCTGATAGTGGTAGTGGGGTGGTAGATGTCTAGTCTCCCTTATGGCTCTAATTTGATAGTGGTAGTGGGGTGGTAGATGTCTAGTCTCCCTTATGGCTCTAATCTGATAGTGGTAGTGGGGTGGTAGATGTCTAGTCTCCCTTATGGCTCTAATTTGATAGTGGTAGTGGGGTGGTAGATGTCTAGTCTCCCTTATGGCTCTAATCTGATAGTGGTAGTGGGGTTGTAGATGTCTAGTCTCCCTTATGGCTCTAATCTGATAGTGGGTTGGTAGATGTCTAGTCTCCCTTATGGCTCTAATCTGATAGTGGGGTGGCAGATGTCTAGTCTCCCTTATGGCTCTAATCTGATAGTGGTAGTGGGGTGGTAGATGTCTAGTCTCCCTTATGGCTCTAATTCGATAGTGGTAGTGGGGTGGTAGATGTCTAGTCTCCCTTATGGCTCTAATCTGATAGTGGTAGTGGGGTGGTAGACGTCTAGTCTCCCTTATGGCTCTAATCTGATAGTGGTAGAGGGGTGGCAGATGTCTAGTCTCCCTTATGGCTCTAATTTGATAGTGGTAGTGGGGTGGTAGATGTCTAGTCTCCCTTATGGCTCTAATCTGATAGTGGTAGTGGGTTGGTAGATGTCTAGTCTCCCTTATGGCTCTAATCTGATATTGGTAGTGGGGTGGTAGATGTCTAGTCTCCCTTATGGCTCTAATTTGATAGTGGTAGTGGGGTGGTAGATGTCTAGTCTCCCTTATGACTCTAATCTGATAGTGGTAGTGGGGTGGTAGATGTCTAGTCTCCCTTATGGCTCTAATCTGATAGTGGTAGAGGGGTGGCAGATGTCTAGTCTCCCTTATGGCTCTAATTTGATAGTGGTAGTGGGGTGGTAGATGTCTAGTCTCCCTTATGGCTCTAATCTGATAGTGGGTTGGTAGATGTCTAGGCTCCCTTATGGCTCTAATTTGATAGTGGTAGTGGGGTGGTAAATGTCTAGTCTCCCTTATGGCTCTAATTTGATAGTGGTAGTGGGTTGGTAGATGTCTAGTCTCCCTTATGGCTCTAATCTGATATTGGGGTGGCAGATGTCTAGTCTCCCTTATGGCTCTAATCTGATAGTGGTAGTGGGGTGGTAGATGTCTAGTCTCCCTTATGGCTCTAATTTGATAGTTGTAGTGGGGTGGTAGATGTCTAGTCTCCCTTATGGCTCTAATCTGATAGTGGTAGTGGGGTTGTAGATGTCTAGTCTCCCTTATGGCTCTAATCTGATAGTGGGTTGGTAGATGTCTAGACTCCCTTATGGCTCTAATCTGATAGTGGTAGTGGGGTGGTAGATGTCTAGTCTCCCTTATGGCTCTAATTTGATAGTGGTAGTTGGGTGGTAGATGTCTAGTCTCCCTTATGGCTCTAATCTGATAGTGGTATTGGGGTTGTAGATGTCTAGTCTCCCTTATGGCTCTAATTTGATAGTGGTAGTGGGTGGGTAGATGTCTAGTCTCCCTTATGGCTCTAATCTGATAGTGGTAGAGGGGTTGTAGATGTCTAGTCTCCCTTATGGCTCTAATCTGATAGTGGGTTGGTAGATGTCTAGACTCCCTTATGGCTCTAATCTGATAGTGGTAGTGGGGTGGTAAATGTCTAGTCTCCCTTATGGCTCTAATTTGATAGTGGTAGTGGGGTGGTAGATGTCTAGTCTCCCTTATGGCTCTAATCTGATAGTGGTAGTGGGGTTGTAGATGTCTAGTCTCCCTTTTGGCTCTAATCTGATAGTGGGTTGGTAGATGTCTAGGCTCCCTTATGGCTCTAATTTGATAGTGGTAGTGGGGTGGTAGATGTCTAGTCTCCCTTATGGCTCTAATTTGATAGTGGTAGTGGGTTGGTAGATGTCTAGTCTCCCTTATGGCTCTAATCTGATATTGGGGTGGCAGATGTCTAGTCTCCCTTATGGTTCTAATCTGATAGTGGTAGTGGGGTGGTAGATGTCTAGTCTCCCTTATGGCTCTAATTTGATAGTTGTATTGGGGTGTTGGTGTCTAGTCTCCCTTATGGCTCTAATCTGATAGTGGTAGTGGGGTGGTAGATGTCTAGTCTCCCTTATGGCTCTAATCTGATAGTGGTAGTGGGTTGGTAGATGTCTAGTCTCACTTATGGCTCTAATCTGATAGTGGGGTGGCAGATGTCTAGTCTCCCTTATGGCTCTAATCTGATAGTGGTAGTGGGGTGGTAGATGTCTAGTCTCCCTTATGGCTCTAATTTGATAGTGGTAGTGGGGTGGTAGATGTCTAGTCTCCCTTATGGCTCTAATCGGAGAGTGGTAGTGGGGTTGTAGATGTCTAGTCTCCCTTATGGCTCTAATCTGGTAGTGGCAGTGGGGTGTTAGATGTCTAGTCTCCCTTATGGCTCTAATCTGATAGTGGGTTGGTAGATGTCTAGTCTCCCTTATGGCTCTAATCTGATAGTGGTAGTGGGGTGGTAGATGTCTAGTCTCCCTTATGGCTCTAATCTGATAGTGGTAGAGGGGTGGCAGATGTCTAGTCTCCCTTATGGCTCTAATTTTATAGTGGTAGTGGGGTGGTAGATGTCTGGTCTCCCTTATGGCTCTAATCTGATAGTGGTAGTGGGTTGGTAGATGTCTAGTCTCCCTTATGGCTCTAATCTGATAGTGGTAGTGGGGTGGTAGATGTCTAGTCTCCCATATGGCTCTAATTTGATAGTGGTAGTGGGGTGGTAGATGTCTAGTCTCCCTTATGGCTCTAATCTGATAGTGGTAGTGGGGATGTAGATGTCTAGTCTCCCTTATGGCTCTAATCTGATAGTGGTAGTGGGTTGGTAGATGTCTAGTCTCCCTTATGGCTCTAATCTGGTAGTGGTAGTGGGGTGGTAGATGTCTATTCTCCCTTACGGCTCTAATCTAATAGTGGTAGTGGGGTGGTAGATGTCTAGTCTCCCTTATGGCTCTAATTTTATAGTGGTAGTGGGGTGGTAGATGTCTAGTCTCCCGTATGGCTCTAATCTGATAGTGGTAGTGGGTTGGTAGATGTCTAGTCTCCCTTATGGCTCTAATCTGATAGTGGTAGTGGGGTGGTAGATGTCTAGTCTCCCTTATGGCTCTAATTTGATAGTGGTAGTGGGGTGGTAGATGTCTAGTCTCCCTTATGGCTCTAATCTGATAGTGGGTTGGTAGATGTCTAGGCTCCCTTATGGCTCTAATTTGATAGTGGTAGTGGGGTGGTAGATGTCTAGTCTCCCTTATGGCTCTAATTTGATAGTGGTAGTGTGTTGGTAGATGTCTAGTCTCCCTTATGGCTCTAATTTGATAGTGGTAGTGGGTTGGTAGATGTCTAGTCTCCCTTATGGCTCTAATCTGATATTGGGGTGGCAGATGTCTAGTCTCCCTTATGGTTCTAATCTGATAGTGGTAGTGGGGTGGTAGATGTCTAGTCTCCCTTATGGCTCTAATTTGATAGTTGTATTGGGGTGTTGGTGTCTAGTCTCCCTTATGGCTCTAATCTGATAGTGGTAGTGGGGTGGTAGATGTCTAGTCTCCCTTATGGCTCTAATCTGATAGTGGTAGTGGGTTGGTAGATGTCTAGTCTCACTTATGGCTCTAATCTGATAGTGGGGTGGCAGATGTCTAGTCTCCCTTATGGCTCTAATCTGATAGTGGTAGTGGGGTGGTAGATGTCTAGTCTCCCTTATGGCTCTAATTTGATAGTGGTAGTGGGGTGGTAGATGTCTAGTCTCCCTTATGGCTCTAATCGGAGAGTGGTAGTGGGGTTGTAGATGTCTAGTCTCCCTTATGGCTCTAATCTGGTAGTGGCAGTGGGGTGTTAGATGTCTAGTCTCCCTTATGGCTCTAATCTGATAGTGGGTTGGTAGATGTCTAGTCTCCCTTATGGCTCTAATCTGATAGTGGTAGTGGGGTGGTAGATGTCTAGTCTCCCTTATGGCTCTAATCTGATAGTGGTAGAGGGGTGGCAGATGTCTAGTCTCCCTTATGGCTCTAATTTTATAGTGGTAGTGGGGTGGTAGATGTCTGGTCTCCCTTATGGCTCTAATCTGATAGTGGTAGTGGGTTGGTAGATGTCTAGTCTCCCTTATGGCTCTAATCTGATAGTGGTAGTGGGGTGGTAGATGTCTAGTCTCCCATATGGCTCTAATTTGATAGTGGTAGTGGGGTGGTAGATGTCTAGTCTCCCTTATGGCTCTAATCTGATAGTGGTAGTGGGGATGTAGATGTCTAGTCTCCCTTATGGCTCTAATCTGATAGTGGTAGTGGGTTGGTAGATGTCTAGTCTCCCTTATGGCTCTAATCTGGTAGTGGTAGTGGGGTGGTAGATGTCTATTCTCCCTTACGGCTCTAATCTAATAGTGGTAGTGGGGTGGTAGATGTCTAGTCTCCCTTATGGCTCTAATTTTATAGTGGTAGTGGGGTGGTAGATGTCTAGTCTCCCGTATGGCTCTAATCTGATAGTGGTAGTGGGTTGGTAGATGTCTAGTCTCCCTTATGGCTCTAATCTGATAGTGGTAGTGGGGTGGTAGATGTCTAGTCTCCCTTATGGCTCTAATTTGATAGTGGTAGTGGGGTGGTAGATGTCTAGTCTCCCTTATGGCTCTAATCTGATAGTGGGTTGGTAGATGTCTAGGCTCCCTTATGGCTCTAATTTGATAGTGGTAGTGGGGTGGTAGATGTCTAGTCTCCCTTATGGCTCTAATTTGATAGTGGTAGTGGGGTGGTAGATGTCTAGTCTCCCTTATGGCTCTAATTTGATAGTGGTAGTGTGTTGGTAGATGTCTAGTCTCCCTTACGGCTCTAATCTAATAGTGGCAGTGGGGTGGTAGAAGTCTAGTCTCCCTTATGGCTCTAATCTGATAGTGGTAGTGGGGTGGTAGATGTCTAGTCTCCCTTATGGCTCTATTCTGATAGTGGTAGAGGGGTTGTAGATGTCTAGTCTCCCTTATGGCTCTAATCTGATAGTGGGTTGGTAGATGTCTAGACTCCCTTATGGCTCTAATCTGATAGTGGTAGTGGGGTGGTAAATGTCTAGTCTCCCTTATGGCTCTAATTTGATAGTGGTAGTGGGGTGGTAGATGTCTAGTCTCCCTTATGGCTCTAATCTGATATTGGTAGTGGGGTTGTAGATGTCTAGTCTCCCTTTTGGCTCTAATCTGATAGTGGGTTGGTAGATGTCTAGGCTCCCTTATGGCTCTAATTTGATAGTGGTAGTGGGGTGGTAGATGTCTAGTCTCCCTTATGGCTCTAATCTGATAGTGGTAGAGGGGTGGCAGATGTCTAGTCTCCCTTATGGCTCTAATTTTATAGTGGTAGTGGGGTGGTAGATGTCTGGTCTCCCTTATGGCTCTAATCTGATAGTGGTAGTGGGTTGGTAGATGTCTAGTCTCCCTTATGGCTCTAATCTGATAGTGGTAGTGGGGTGGTAGATGTCTAGTCTCCCATATGGCTCTAATTTGATAGTGGTAGTGGGGTGGTAGATGTCTAGTCTCCCTTATGGCTCTAATCTGATAGTGGTAGTGGGGATGTAGATGTCTAGTCTCCCTTATGGCTCTAATCTGATAGTGGTAGTGGGTTGGTAGATGTCTAGTCTCCCTTATGGCTCTAATCTAGTAGTGGTAGTGGGGTGGTAGATGTCTATTCTCCCTTACGGCTCTAATCTAATAGTGGTAGTGGGGTGGTAGATGTCTAGTCTCCCTTATGGCTCTAATTTGATAGTGGTAGTGGGGTGGTAGATGTCTAGTCTCCCGTATGGCTCTAATCTGATAGTGGTAGTGGGTTGGTAGATGTCTAGTCTCCCTTATGGCTCTAATCTGATAGTGGTAGAGGGGTGGCAGATGTCTAGTCTCCCTTATGGCTCTAATTTGATAGTGGTAGTGGGGTGGTAGATGTCTAGTCTCCCTTATGGCTCTAATCTGATAGTGGGTTGGTAGATGTCTAGGCTCCCTTATGGCTCTAGTTTGATAGTGGTAGTGGGGTGGTAGATGTCTAGTCTCCCTTATGGCTCTAATTTGATAGTGGTAGTGGGGTGGTAGATGTCTAGTCTCCCTTATGGCTCTAATTTGATAGTGGTAGTGTGTTGGTAGATGTCTAGTCTCCCTTACGGCTCTAATCTAATAGTGGCAGTGGGGTGGTAGATGTCTAGTCTCCCTTATGGCTCTAATCTGATAGTGGTAGTGGGGTGGTAGATGTCTAGTCTCCCTTATGGCTCTAATCTGATAGTGGTAGTGGGGATGTAGATGTCTAGACTCCCTTATGGCTCTAATCTGATAGTGGGGATGTAGATGTCTAGTCTCCCTTATGGCTCTAATCTGATAGTGGTAGTGGGGATGTAGATGTCTAGTCTCCCTTATGGCTCTAATCTGATAGTGGTAGAGGGGTGGCAGATGTCTAGTCTCCCTTATGGCTCTAATTTGATAGTGGTAGTGGGGTGGTAGATGTCTAGTCTCCCTTATGGCTCTAATTTGATAGTGGTAGTGTGTTGGTAGATGTCTAGTCTCCCTTATGGCTCTAATCTGATAGTGGTAGTGGGGTGGTAGATGTCTAGTCTCCCTTATGGCTCTAATCTGATAGTGGTAGTGGGGATGTAGATGTCTAGTCTCCCTTATGGCTCTAATCTGATAGTGGTAGTGGGTTGGTAGATGTCTAGTCTCCCTTATGGCTCTAATCTGGTAGTGGTAGTGGGGTGGTAGATGTCTAGTCTCCCTTACGGCTCTAATCTAATAGTGGCAGTGGGGTGGTAGATGTCTAGTCTCCCTTATGGCTCTAATCTGATAGTGGTAGTGGGGTGGTAGATGTCTAGTCTCCCTTATGGCTCTAATTTGATAGTGGTAGTGGGGTGGTAGATGTCTAGTCTCCCTTATGGCTCTAATCTGATAGTGGTAGGGGGGTGGTAGATGTCTAGTCTCCCTTATGGCTCTAATCTGGTAGTGGTATTGGGGTTGTAGATGTCTAGTCTCCCTTATGGCTCTAATTTGATAGTGGTAGTGGGGGGGTAGATGTCTAGTCTCCCTTATGGCTCTATTCTGATAGTGGTAGAGGGGTTGTAGATGTCTAGTCTCCCTTATGGCTCTAATCTGATAGTGGGTTGGTAGATGTCTAGATTCCCTTATGGCTCTAATCTGATAGTGGTAGTGGGGTGGTAAATGTCTAGTCTCCCTTATGGCTCTAATTTGATAGTGGTAGTGGGTTGGTAGATGTCTAGTCTCCCTTATGGCTCTAATCTGATAGTGGTGGTGGGGTGGTAGATGTCTAGTCTCCCTTATGGCTCTAATCTGATAGTGGTAGAGGGGTGGCAGATGTCTAGTCTCCATTATGGCTCTAATTTGATAGTGGTAGTGGGGTGGTAGATGTCTAGTCTCCCTTATGGCTCTAATCTGATAGTGGTAGTGGGTTGGTAGATGTCTAGTCTCCCTTATGGCTCTAATCTGATAGTGGTAGTGGGGTGGTAGATGTCTAGTCTCCCTTATGGCTCTAATTTGATAGTGGTAGTGGGGTGGTAGATGTCTAGTCTCCCTTATGGCTCTAATCTGATAGTGGTAGTGGGGTTGTAGATGTCTAGTCTCCCTTTTGGCTCTAATCTGATAGTGGGTTGGTAGATGTCTAGGCTCCCTTATGGCTCTAATTTGATAGTGGTAGTGGGGTGGTAGATGTCTAGTCTCCCTTATGGCTCTAATTTTATAGTGGTAGTGGGTTGGTAGATGTCTAGTCTCCCTTATGGCTCTAATCTGATATTGGGGTGGCAGATGTCTAGTCTCCCTTATGGTTCTAATCTGATAGTGGTAGTGGGGGGGTAGATGTCTAGTCTCCCTTATGGCTCTAATTTGATAGTTGTATTGGGGTGGTAGATGTCTAGTCTCCCTTATGGCTCTAATCTGATAGTGGTAGTGGGGTGGTAGATGTCTAGTCTCCCTTATGGCTCTAATCTGATAGTGGTAGTGGGTTGGTAGATGTCTAGTCTCACTTATGGCTCTAATCTGATAGTGGGGTGGCAGATGTCTAGTCTCCCTTATGGCTCTAATCTGATAGTGGTAGTGGGGTGGTAGATGTCTAGTCTCCCTTATGGCTCTAATTTGATAGTGGTAGTGGGGTGGTAGATGTCTAGTCTCCCTTATGGCTCTAATCGGATAGTGGTAGTGGGGTTGTAGATGTCTAGTCTCCCTTATGGCTCTAATCTGATAGTGGTAGTGGGGTGGTAGATGTCTAGTCTCCCTTATGGCTCTAATTTGATAGTGGTAGTGGGGTGGTAGATGTCTAGTCTCCCTTATGGCTCTAATCTGATAGTGGGTTGGTAGATGTCTAGGCTCCCTTATGGCTCTAATTTGATAGTGGTAGTGGGGTGGTAGATGTCTAGTCTCCCTTATGGCTCTAATTTGATAGTGGTAGTGGGGTGGTAGATGTCTAGTCTCCCTTATGGCTCTAATTTGATAGTGGTAGTGTGTTGGTAGATGTCTAGTCTCCCTTACGGCTCTAATCTAATAGTGGCAGTGGGGTGGTAGATGTCTAGTCTCCCTTATGGCTCTAATCTGATAGTGGTAGTGGGGTGGTAGATGTCTAGTCTCCCTTATGGCTCTAATCTGATAGTGGTAGTGGGGATGTAGATGTCTAGACTCCCTTATGGCTCTAATCTGATAGTGGGTTGGTAGATGTCTAGTCTCCCTTATGGCTCTAATCTGATAGTGGTAGTGGGTTGGTAGATGTCTAGTCTCCCTTATGGCTCTAATCTGGTAGTGGTAGTGGGGTGGTAGATGTCTAGTCTCCCTTACGGCTCTAATCTAATAGTGGCAGTGGGGTGGTAGATGTCTAGTCTCCCTTATGGCTCTAATCTGATAGTGGTAGTGGGGTGGTAGATGTCTAGTCTCCCTTATGGCTCTAATTTGATAGTGGTAGTGGGGTGGTAGATGTCTAGTCTCCCTTATGGCTCTAATCTGATAGTGGTAGGGGGGTGGTAGATGTCTAGTCTCCCTTATGGCTCTAATCTGGTAGTGGTATTGGGGTTGTAGATGTCTAGTCTCCCTTATGGCTCTAATTTGATAGTGGTAGTGGGGGGGGTAGATGTCTAGTCTCCCTTATGGCTCTAATCTGATAGTGGGTTGGTAGATGTCTAGTCTCCCTTATGGCTCTAATCTGATAGTGGGTTGGTAGATGTCTAGACTCCCTTATGGCTCTAATCTGATAGTGGTAGTGGGGTGGTAAATGTCTAGTCTCCCTTATGGCTCTAATTTGATAGTGGTAGTGGGGTGGTAGATGTCTAGTCTCCCTTATGGCTCTAATCTGATAGTGGTGGTGGGGTGGTAGATGTCTAGTCTCCCTTATGGCTCTAATCTGATAGTGGTAGAGGGGTGGCAGATGTCTAGTCTCCCTTATGGCTCTAATTTGATAGTGGTGGTGGGGTGGTAGATGTCTAGTCTCCCTTATGGCTCTAATCTGATAGTGGTAGTGGGTTGGTAGATGTCTAGTCTCCCTTATGGCTCTAATCTGATAGTGGTAGTGGGGTGGTAGATGTCTAGTCTCCCTTATGGCTCTAATTTGATAGTGGTAGTGGGGTGGTAGATGTCTAGTCTCCCTTATGGCTCTAATCTGATAGTGGTAGTGGGGTTGTAGATGTCTAGTCTCCCTTTTGGCTCTAATCTGATAGTGGGTTGGTAGATGTCTAGGCTCCCTTATGGCTCTAATTTGATAGTGGTAGTGGGGTGGTAGATGTCTAGTCTCCCTTATGGCTCTAATTTGATAGTGGTAGTGGGTTGGTAGATGTCTAGTCTCCCTTATGGCTCTAATCTGATATTGGGGTGGCAGATGTCTAGTCTCCCTTATGGTTCTAATCTGATAGTGGTAGTGGGGGGGTAGATGTCTAGTCTCCCTTATGGCTCTAATTTGATAGTTGTATTGGGGTGGTAGATGTCTAGTCTCCCTTATGGCTCTAATCTGATAGTGGTAGTGGGGTGGTAGATGTCTAGTCTCCCTTATGGCTCTAATCTGATAGTGGTAGTGGGTTGGTAGATGTCTAGTCTCACTTATGGCTCTAATCTGATAGTGGGGTGGCAGATGTCTAGTCTCCCTTATGGCTCTAATCTGATAGTGGTAGTGGGGTGGTAGATGTCTAGTCTCCCTTATGGCTCTAATTTGATAGTGGTAGTGGGGTGGTAGATGTCTAGTCTCCCTTATGGCTCTAATCGGATAGTGGTAGTGGGGTTGTAGATGTCTAGTCTCCCTTATGGCTCTAATCTGGTAGTGGCAGTGGGGTGTTAGATGTCTAGTCTCCCTTATGGCTCTAATCTGATAGTGGGTTGGTAGATGTCTAGTCTCCCTTATGGCTCTAATCTGATAGTGGTAGTGGGGTGGTAGATGTCTAGTCTCCCTTATGGCTCTAATCTGATAGTGGTAGAGGGGTGGCAGATGTCTAGTCTCCCTTATGGCTCTAATTTTATAGTGGTAGTGGGGTGGTAGATGTCTGGTCTCCCTTATGGCTCTAATCTGATAGTGGTAGTGGGGTGGTAGATGTCTAGTCTCCCTTATGGCTCTAATCGGATAGTGGTAGTGGGGTTGTAGATGTCTAGTCTCCCTTATGGCTCTAATCTGATAGTGGTAGTGGGGTGGTAGATGTCTAGTCTCCCTTATGGCTCTAATTTGATAGTGGTAGTGGGGTGGTAGATGTCTAGTCTCCCTTATGGCTCTAATCTGATAGTGGGTTGGTAGATGTCTAGGCTCCCTTATGGCTCTAATTTGATAGTGGTAGTGGGGTGGTAGATGTCTAGTCTCCCTTATGGCTCTAATTTGATAGTGGTAGTGGGGTGGTAGATGTCTAGTCTCCCTTATGGCTCTAATTTGATAGTGGTAGTGTGTTGGTAGATGTCTAGTCTCCCTTACGGCTCTAATCTAATAGTGGCAGTGGGGTGGTAGATGTCTAGTCTCCCTTATGGCTCTAATCTGATAGTGGTAGTGGGGTGGTAGATGTCTAGTCTCCCTTATGGCTCTAATCTGATAGTGGTAGTGGGGATGTAGATGTCTAGACTCCCTTATGGCTCTAATCTGATAGTGGGTTGGTAGATGTCTAGTCTCCCTTATGGCTCTAATCTGATAGTGGTAGTGGGTTGGTAGATGTCTAGTCTCCCTTATGGCTCTAATCTGGTAGTGGTAGTGGGGTGGTAGATGTCTAGTCTCCCTTACGGCTCTAATCTAATAGTGGCAGTGGGGTGGTAGATGTCTAGTCTCCCTTATGGCTCTAATCTGATAGTGGTAATGGGGTGGTAGATGTCTAGTCTCCCTTATGGCTCTAATTTGATAGTGGTAGTGGGGTGGTAGATGTCTAGTCTCCCTTATGGCTCTAATCTGATAGTGGTAGGGGGGTGGTAGATGTCTAGTCTCCCTTATGGCTCTAATCTGGTAGTGGTATTGGGGTTGTAGATGTCTAGTCTCCCTTATGGCTCTAATTTGATAGTGGTAGTGGGGGGGTAGATGTCTAGTCTCCCTTATGGCTCTAATCTGATAGTGGGTTGGTAGATGTCTAGTCTCCCTTATGGCTCTAATCTGATAGTGGGTTGGTAGATGTCTAGACTCCCTTATGGCTCTAATCTGATAGTGGTAGTGGGGTGGTAAATGTCTAGTCTCCCTTATGGCTCTAATTTGATAGTGGTAGTGGGGTGGTAGATGTCTAGTCTCCCTTATGGCTCTAATCTGATAGTGGTGGTGGGGTGGTAGATGTCTAGTCTCCCTTATGGCTCTAATCTGATAGTGGTAGAGGGGTGGCAGATGTCTAGTCTCCCTTATGGCTCTAATTTGATAGTGGTGGTGGGGTGGTAGATGTCTAGTCTCCCTTATGGCTCTAATCTGATAGTGGTAGTGGGTTGGTAGATGTCTAGTCTCCCTTATGGCTCTAATCTGATAGTGGTAGTGGGGTGGTAGATGTCTAGTCTCCCTTATGGCTCTAATTTGATAGTGGTAGTGGGGTGGTAGATGTCTAGTCTCCCTTATGGCTCTAATCTGATAGTGGTAGTGGGGTTGTAGATGTCTAGTCTCCCTTTTGGCTCTAATCTGATAGTGGGTTGGTAGATGTCTAGGCTCCCTTATGGCTCTAATTTGATAGTGGTAGTGGGGTGGTAGATGTCTAGTCTCCCTTATGGCTCTAATTTGATAGTGGTAGTGGGTTGGTAGATGTCTAGTCTCCCTTATGGCTCTAATCTGATATTGGGGTGGCAGATGTCTAGTCTCCCTTATGGTTCTAATCTGATAGTGGTAGTGGGGGGGTAGATGTCTAGTCTCCCTTATGGCTCTAATTTGATAGTTGTATTGGGGTGGTAGATGTCTAGTCTCCCTTATGGCTCTAATCTGATAGTGGTAGTGGGGTGGTAGATGTCTAGTCTCCCTTATGGCTCTAATCTGATAGTGGTAGTGGGTTGGTAGATGTCTAGTCTCACTTATGGCTCTAATCTGATAGTGGGGTGGCAGATGTCTAGTCTCCCTTATGGCTCTAATCTGATAGTGGTAGTGGGGTGGTAGATGTCTAGTCTCCCTTATGGCTCTAATTTGATAGTGGTAGTGGGGTGGTAGATGTCTAGTCTCCCTTATGGCTCTAATCGGATAGTGGTAGTGGGGTTGTAGATGTCTAGTCTCCCTTATGGCTCTAATCTGGTAGTGGCAGTGGGGTGTTAGATGTCTAGTCTCCCTTATGGCTCTAATCTGATAGTGGGTTGGTAGATGTCTAGTCTCCCTTATGGCTCTAATCTGATAGTGGTAGTGGGGTGGTAGATGTCTAGTCTCCCTTATGGCTCTAATCGGAGAGTGGTAGTGGGGTTGTAGATGTCTAGTCTCCCTTATGGCTCTAATCTGGTAGTGGCAGTGGGGTGTTAGATGTCTAGTCTCCCTTATGGCTCTAATCTGATAGTGGGTTGGTAGATGTCTAGTCTCCCTTATGGCTCTATTCTGATAGTGGTAGTGGGGTGGTAGATGTCTAGTCTCCCTTATGGCTCTAATCTGATAGTGGTAGAGGGGTGGCAGATGTCTAGTCTCCCTTATGGCTCTAATTTTATAGTGGTAGTGGGGTGGTAGATGTCTGGTCTCCCTTATGGCTCTAATCTGATAGTGGTAGTGGGTTGGTAGATGTCTAGTCTCCCTTATGGCTCTAATCTGATAGTGGTAGTGGGGTGGTAGATGTCTAGTCTCCCATATGGCTCTAATTTGATAGTGGTAGTGGGGTGGTAGATGTCTAGTCTCCCTTATGGCTCTAATCTGATAGTGGTAGTGGGGATGTAGATGTCTAGTCTCCCTTATGGCTCTAATCTGATAGTGGTAGTGGGTTGGTAGATGTCTAGTCTCCCTTATGGCTCTAATCTGGTAGTGGTAGTGGGGTGGTAGATGTCTATTCTCCCTTACGGCTCTAATCTAATAGTGGTAGTGGGGTGTTAGATGTCTAGTCTCCCTTATGGCTCTAATTTTATAGTGGTAGTGGGGTGGTAGATGTCTAGTCTCCCGTATGGCTCTAATCTGATAGTTGTAGTGGGTTGGTAGATGTCTAGTCTCCCTTATGGCTCTAATCTGATAGTGGTAGTGGGGTGGTAGATGTCTAGTCTCCCTTATGGCTCTAATTTGATAGTGGTAGTGGGGTGGTAGATGTCTAGTCTCCCTTATGGCTCTAATCTGATAGTGGGTTGGTAGATGTCTAGGCTCCCTTATGGCTCTAATTTGATAGTGGTAGTGGGGTGGTAGATGTCTAGTCTCCCTTATGGCTCTAATTTGATAGTGGTAGTGGGGTGGTAGATGTCTAGTCTCCCTTATGGCTCTAATTTGATAGTGGTAGTGTGTTGGTAGATGTCTAGTCTCCCTTACGGCTCTAATCTAATAGTGGCAGTGGGGTGGTAGATGTCTAGTCTCCCTTATGGCTCTAATCTGATAGTGGTAGTGGGGTGGTAGATGTCTAGTCTCCCTTATGGCTCTAATCTGATAGTGGTAGTGGGGATGTAGATGTCTAGACTCCCTTATGGCTCTAATCTGATAGTGGGTTGGTAGATGTCTAGTCTCCCTTATGGCTCTAATCTGATAGTGGTAGTGGGTTGGTAGATGTCTAGTTTCCCTTATGGCTCTAATCTGGTAGTGGTAGTGGGGTGGTAGATGTCTAGTCTCCCTTACGGCTCTAATCTAATAGTGGCAGTGGGGTGGTAGATGTCTAGTCTCCCTTATGGCTCTAATCTGATAGTGGTAGTGGGGTGGTAGATGTCTAGTCTCCCTTATGGCTCTAATTTGATAGTGGTAGTGGGGTGGTAGATGTCTAGTCTCCCTTATGGCTCTAATCTGATAGTGGTAGGGGGGTGGTAGATGTCTAGTCTCCCTTATGGCTCTAATCTGGTAGTGGTATTGGGGTGGTAGATGTCTAGTCTCCCTTATGGCTCTAATTTGATAGTGGTAGTGTGTTGGTAGATGTCTAGTCTCCCTTACGGCTCTAATCTAATAGAGGCAGTGGGGTGGTAGATGTCTAGTCTCCCTTATGGCTCTAATCTGATAGTGGTAGTGGGGTGGTAGATGTCTAGTCTCCCTTATGGCTCTAATCTGATAGTGGTAGTGGGGATGTAGATGTCTAGACTCCCTTATGGCTCTAATCTGATAGTGGGTTGGTAGATGTCTAGTCTCCCTTATGGCTCTAATCTGATAGTGGTAGTGGGTTGGTAGATGTCTAGTCTCCCTTATGGCTCTAATCTGGTAGTGGTAGTGGGGTGGTAGATGTCTAGTCTCCCTTACGGCTCTAATCTAATAGTGGCAGTGGGGTGGTAGATGTCTAGTCTCCCTTATGGCTCTAATCTGATAGTGGTAGTGGGGTGGTAGATGTCTAGTCTCCCTTATGGCTCTAATTTGATAGTGGTAGTGGGGTGGTAGATGTCTAGTCTCCCTTATGGCTCTAATCTGATAGTGGTAGGGGGGTGGTAGATGTCTAGTCTCCCTTATGGCTCTAATCTGGTAGTGGTATTGGGGTTGTAGATGTCTAGTCTCCCTTATGGCTCTAATTTGATAGTGGTAGTGGGGGGGTAGATGTCTAGTCTCCCTTATGGCTCTATTCTGATAGTGGTAGAGGGGTTGTAGATGTCTAGTCTCCCTTATGGCTCTAATCTGATAGTGGGTTGGTAGATGTCTAGACTCCCTTATGGCTCTAATCTGATAGTGGTAGTGGGGTGGTAAATGTCTAGTCTCCCTTATGGCTCTAATTTGATAGTGGTAGTGGGGTGGTAGATGTCTAGTCTCCCTTATGGCTCTAATCTGATAGTGGTGGTGGGGTGGTAGATGTCTAGTCTCCCTTATGGCTCTAATCTGATAGTGGTAGAGGGGTGGCAGATGTCTAGTCTCCCTTATGGCTCTAATTTGATAGTGGTAGTGGGGTGGTAGATGTCTAGTCTCCCTTATGGCTCTAATCTGATAGTGGTAGTGGGTTGGTAGATGTCTAGTCTCCCTTATGGCTCTAATCTGATAGTGGTAGTGGGGTGGTAGATGTCTAGTCTCCCTTATGGCTCTAATTTGATAGTGGTAGTGGGGTGGTAGATGTCTAGTCTCCCTTATGGCTCTAATCTGATAGTGGTAGTGGGGTTGTAGATGTCTAGTCTCCCTTTTGGCTCTAATCTGATAGTGGGTTGGTAGATGTCTAGGCTCCCTTATGGCTCTAATTTGATAGTGGTAGTGGGGTGGTAGATGTCTAGTCTCCCTTATGGCTCTAATTTTATAGTGGTAGTGGGTTGGTAGATGTCTAGTCTCCCTTATGGCTCTAATCTGATATTGGGGTGGCAGATGTCTAGTCTCCCTTATGGTTCTAATCTGATAGTGGTAGTGGGGGGGTAGATGTCTAGTCTCCCTTATGGCTCTAATTTGATAGTTGTATTGGGGTGGTAGATGTCTAGTCTCCCTTATGGCTCTAATCTGATAGTGGTAGTGGGGTGGTAGATGTCTAGTCTCCCTTATGGCTCTAATCTGATAGTGGTAGTGGGTTGGTAGATGTCTAGTCTCACTTATGGCTCTAATCTGATAGTGGGGTGGCAGATGTCTAGTCTCCCTTATGGCTCTAATCTGATAGTGGTAGTGGGGTGGTAGATGTCTAGTCTCCCTTATGGCTCTAATTTGATAGTGGTAGTGGGGTGGTAGATGTCTAGTCTCCCTTATGGCTCTAATCGGATAGTGGTAGTGGGGTTGTAGATGTCTAGTCTCCCTTATGGCTCTAATCTGATAGTGGTAGTGGGGTGGTAGATGTCTAGTCTCCCTTATGGCTCTAATTTGATAGTGGTAGTGGGGTGGTAGATGTCTAGTCTCCCTTATGGCTCTAATCTGATAGTGGGTTGGTAGATGTCTAGGCTCCCTTATGGCTCTAATTTGATAGTGGTAGTGGGGTGGTAGATGTCTAGTCTCCCTTATGGCTCTAATTTGATAGTGGTAGTGGGGTGGTAGATGTCTAGTCTCCCTTATGGCTCTAATTTGATAGTGGTAGTGTGTTGGTAGATGTCTAGTCTCCCTTACGGCTCTAATCTAATAGTGGCAGTGGGGTGGTAGATGTCTAGTCTCCCTTATGGCTCTAATCTGATAGTGGTAGTGGGGTGGTAGATGTCTAGTCTCCCTTATGGCTCTAATCTGATAGTGGTAGTGGGGATGTAGATGTCTAGACTCCCTTATGGCTCTAATCTGATAGTGGGTTGGTAGATGTCTAGTCTCCCTTATGGCTCTAATCTGATAGTGGTAGTGGGTTGGTAGATGTCTAGTCTCCCTTATGGCTCTAATCTGGTAGTGGTAGTGGGGTGGTAGATGTCTAGTCTCCCTTACGGCTCTAATCTAATAGTGGCAGTGGGGTGGTAGATGTCTAGTCTCCCTTATGGCTCTAATCTGATAGTGGTAGTGGGGTGGTAGATGTCTAGTCTCCCTTATGGCTCTAATTTGATAGTGGTAGTGGGGTGGTAGATGTCTAGTCTCCCTTATGGCTCTAATCTGATAGTGGTAGGGGGGTGTTAGATGTCTAGTCTCCCTTATGGCTCTAATCTGGTAGTGGTATTGGGGTTGTAGATGTCTAGTCTCCCTTATGGCTCTAATTTGATAGTGGTAGTGGGGGGGTAGATGTCTAGTCTTCCTTATGGCTCTAATCTGATAGTGGTAGTGGGGTGGTAGATGTCTAGTCTCCCTTATGGCTCTAATCTGATAGTGGTAGTGGGGATGTAGATGTCTAGACTCCCTTATGGCTCTAATCTGATAGTGGGTTGGTAGATGTCTAGTCTCCCTTATGGCTCTAATCTGATAGTGGTAGTGGGTTGGTAGATGTCTAGTCTCCCTTACGGCTCTAATCTAATAGTGGCAGTGGGGTGGTAGATGTCTAGTCTCCCTTATGGCTCTAATCTGATAGTGGTAGTGGGGTGGTAGATGTCTAGTCTCCCTTATGGCTCTAATTTGATAGTGGTAGTGGGGTGGTAGATGTCTAGTCTCCCTTATGGCTCTAATCTGATAGTGGTAGGGGGGTGGTAGATGTCTAGTCTCCCTTATGGCTCTAATCTGGTAGTGGTATTGGGGTTGTAGATGTCTAGTCTCCCTTATGGCTCTAATTTGATAGTGGTAGTGGGGGGGTAGATGTCTAGTCTCCCTTATGGCTCTAATCTGATAGTGGGTTGGTAGATGTCTAGTCTCCCTTATGGCTCTAATCTGATAGTGGGTTGGTAGATGTCTAGACTCCCTTATGGCTCTAATCTGATAGTGGTAGTGGGGTGGTAAATGTCTAGTCTCCCTTATGGCTCTAATTTGATAGTGGTAGTGGGGTGGTAGATGTCTAGTCTCCCTTATGGCTCTAATCTGATAGTGGTGGTGGGGTGGTAGATGTCTAGTCTCCCTTATGGCTCTAATCTGATAGTGGTAGAGGGGTGGCAGATGTCTAGTCTCCCTTATGGCTCTAATTTGATAGTGGTGGTGGGGTGGTAGATGTCTAGTCTCCCTTATGGCTCTAATCTGATAGTGGTAGTGGGTTGGTAGATGTCTAGCCTCCCTTATGGCTCTAATCTGATAGTGGTAGTGGGGTGGTAGATGTCTAGTCTCCCTTATGGCTCTAATTTGATAGTGGTAGTGGGGTGGTAGATGTCTAGTCTCCCTTATGGCTCTAATCTGATAGTGGTAGTGGGGTTGTAGATGTCTAGTCTCCCTTTTGGCTCTAATCTGATAGTGGGTTGGTAGATGTCTAGGCTCCCTTATGGCTCTAATTTGATAGTGGTAGTGGGGTGGTAGATGTCTAGTCTCCCTTATGGCTCTAATTTGATAGTGGTAGTGGGTTGGTAGATGTCTAGTCTCCCTTATGGCTCTAATCTGATATTGGGGTGGCAGATGTCTAGTCTCCCTTATGGTTCTAATCTGATAGTGGTAGTGGGGGGGTAGATGTCTAGTCTCCCTTATGGCTCTAATTTGATAGTTGTATTGGGGTGGTAGATGTCTAGTCTCCCTTATGGCTCTAATCTGATAGTGGTAGTGGGGTGGTAGATGTCTAGTCTCCCTTATGGCTCTAATCTGATAGTGGTAGTGGGTTGGTAGATGTCTAGTCTCACTTATGGCTCTAATCTGATAGTGGGGTGGCAGATGTCTAGTCTCCCTTATGGCTCTAATCTGATAGTGGTAGTGGGGTGGTAGATGTCTAGTCTCCCTTATGGCTCTAATTTGATAGTGGTAGTGGGGTGGTAGATGTCTAGTCTCCCTTATGGCTCTAATCGGATAGTGGTAGTGGGGTTGTAGATGTCTAGTCTCCCTTATGGCTCTAATCTGGTAGTGGCAGTGGGGTGTTAGATGTCTAGTCTCCCTTATGGCTCTAATCTGATAGTGGGTTGGTAGATGTCTAGTCTCCCTTATGGCTCTAATCTGATAGTGGTAGTGGGGTGGTAGATGTCTAGTCTCCCTTATGGCTCTAATCGGAGAGTGGTAGTGGGGTTGTAGATGTCTAGTCTCCCTTATGGCTCTAATCTGGTAGTGGCAGTGGGGTGTTAGATGTCTAGTCTCCCTTATGGCTCTAATCTGATAGTGGGTTCGTAGATGTCTAGTCTCCCTTATGGCTCTAATCTGATAGTGGTAGTGGGGTGGTAGATGTCTAGTCTCCCTTATGGCTCTAATCTGATAGTGGTAGAGGGGTGGCAGATGTCTAGTCTCCCTTATGGCTCTAATTTTATAGTGGTAGTGGGGTGGTAGATGTCTGGTCTCCCTTATGGCTCTAATCTGATAGTGGTAGTGGGGTGGTAGATGTCTAGTCTCCCTTATGGCTCTAATCGGATAGTGGTAGTGGGGTTGTAGATGTCTAGTCTCCCTTATGGCTCTAATCTGATAGTGGTAGTGGGGTGGTAGATGTCTAGTCTCCCTTATGGCTCTAATTTGATAGTGGTAGTGGGGTGGTAGATGTCTAGTCTCCCTTATGGCTCTAATCTGATAGTGGGTTGGTAGATGTCTAGGCTCCCTTATGGCTCTAATTTGATAGTGGTAGTGGGGTGGTAGATGTCTAGTCTCCCTTATGGCTCTAATTTGATAGTGGTAGTGGGGTGGTAGATGTCTAGTCTCCCTTATGGCTCTAATTTGATAGTGGTAGTGTGTTGGTAGATGTCTAGTCTCCCTTACGGCTCTAATCTAATAGTGGCAGTGGGGTGGTAGATGTCTAGTCTCCCTTATGGCTCTAATCTGATAGTGGTAGTGGGGTGGTAGATGTCTAGTCTCCCTTATGGCTCTAATCTGATAGTGGTAGTGGGGATGTAGATGTCTAGACTCCCTTATGGCTCTAATCTGATAGTGGGTTGGTAGATGTCTAGTCTCCCTTATGGCTCTAATCTGATAGTGGTAGTGGGTTGGTAGATGTCTAGTCTCCCTTATGGCTCTAATCTGGTAGTGGTAGTGGGGTGGTAGATGTCTAGTCTCCCTTACGGCTCTAATCTAATAGTGGCAGTGGGGTGGTAGATGTCTAGTCTCCCTTATGGCTCTAATCTGATAGTGGTAGTGGGGTGGTAGATGTCTAGTCTCCCTTATGGCTCTAATTTGATAGTGGTAGTGGGGTGGTAGATGTCTAGTCTCCCTTATGGCTCTAATCTGATAGTGGTAGGGGGGTGGTAGATGTCTAGTCTCCCTTATGGCTCTAATCTGGTAGTGGTATTGGGGTTGTAGATGTCTAGTCTCCCTTATGGCTCTAATTTGATAGTGGTAGTGGGGGGGTAGATGTCTAGTCTCCCTTATGGCTCTAATCTGATAGTGGGTTGGTAGATGTCTAGTCTCCCTTATGGCTCTAATCTGATAGTGGGTTGGTAGATGTCTAGACTCCCTTATGGCTCTAATCTGATAGTGGTAGTGGGGTGGTAAATGTCTAGTCTCCCTTATGGCTCTAATTTGATAGTGGTAGTGGGGTGGTAGATGTCTAGTCTCCCTTATGGCTCTAATCTGATAGTGGTGGTGGGGTGGTAGATGTCTAGTCTCCCTTATGGCTCTAATCTGATAGTGGTAGAGGGGTGGCAGATGTCTAGTCTCCCTTATGGCTCTAATTTGATAGTGGTGGTGGGGTGGTAGATGTCTAGTCTCCCTTATGGCTCTAATCTGATAGTGGTAGTGGGTTGGTAGATGTCTAGTCTCCCTTATGGCTCTAATCTGATAGTGGTAGTGGGGTGGTAGATGTCTAGTCTCCCTTATGGCTCTAATTTGATAGTGGTAGTGGGGTGGTAGATGTCTAGTCTCCCTTATGGCTCTAATCTGATAGTGGTAGTGGGGTTGTAGATGTCTAGTCTCCCTTTTGGCTCTAATCTGATAGTGGTTTGGTAGATGTCTAGGCTCCCTTATGGCTCTAATTTGATAGTGGTAGTGGGGTGGTAGATGTCTAGTCTCCCTTATGGCTCTAATTTGATAGTGGTAGTGGGTTGGTAGATGTCTAGTCTCCCTTATGGCTCTAATCTGATATTGGGGTGGCAGATGTCTAGTCTCCCTTATGGTTCTAATCTGATAGTGGTAGTGGGGGGGTAGATGTCTAGTCTCCCTTATGGCTCTAATTTGATAGTTGTATTGGGGTGGTAGATGTCTAGTCTCCCTTATGGCTCTAATCTGATAGTGGTAGTGGGGTGGTAGATGTCTAGTCTCCCTTATGGCTCTAATCTGATAGTGGTAGTGGGTTGGTAGATGTCTAGTCTCACTTATGGCTCTAATCTGATAGTGGGGTGGCAGATGTCTAGTCTCCCTTATGGCTCTAATCTGATAGTGGTAGTGGGGTGGTAGATGTCTAGTCTCCCTTATGGCTCTAATTTGATAGTGGTAGTGGGGTGGTAGATGTCTAGTCTCCCTTATGGCTCTAATCGGATAGTGGTAGTGGGGTTGTAGATGTCTAGTCTCCCTTATGGCTCTAATCTGGTAGTGGCAGTGGGGTGTTAGATGTCTAGTCTCCCTTATGGCTCTAATCTGATAGTGGGTTGGTAGATGTCTAGTCTCCCTTATGGCTCTAATCTGATAGTGGTAGTGGGGTGGTAGATGTCTAGTCTCCCTTATGGCTCTAATCGGAGAGTGGTAGTGGGGTTGTAGATGTCTAGTCTCCCTTATGGCTCTAATCTGGTAGTGGCAGTGGGGTGTTAGATGTCTAGTCTCCCTTATGGCTCTAATCTGATAGTGGGTTGGTAGATGTCTAGTCTCCCTTATGGCTCTAATCTGATAGTGGTAGTGGGGTGGTAGATGTCTAGTCTCCCTTATGGCTCTAATCTGATAGTGGTAGAGGGGTGGCAGATGTCTAGTCTCCCTTATGGCTCTAATTTTATAGTGGTAGTGGGGTGGTAGATGTCTGGTCTCCCTTATGGCTCTAATCTGATAGTGGTAGTGGGTTGGTAGATGTCTAGTCTCCCTTATGGCTCTAATCTGATAGTGGTAGTGGGGTGGTAGATGTCTAGTCTCCCATATGGCTCTAATTTGATAGTGGTAGTGGGGTGGTAGATGTCTAGTCTCCCTTATGGCTCTAATCTGATAGTGGTAGTGGGGATGTAGATGTCTAGTCTCCCTTATGGCTCTAATCTGATAGTGGTAGTGGGTTGGTAGATGTCTAGTCTCCCTTATGGCTCTAATCTGGTAGTGGTAGTGGGGTGGTAGATGTCTATTCTCCCTTACGGCTCTAATCTAATAGTGGTAGTGGGGTGTTAGATGTCTAGTCTCCCTTATGGCTCTAATTTTATAGTGGTAGTGGGGTGGTAGATGTCTAGTCTCCCGTATGGCTCTAATCTGATAGTTGTAGTGGGTTGGTAGATGTCTAGTCTCCCTTATGGCTCTAATCTGATAGTGGTAGTGGGGTGGTAGATGTCTAGTCTCCCTTATGGCTCTAATTTGATAGTGGTAGTGGGGTGGTAGATGTCTAGTCTCCCTTATGGCTCTAATCTGATAGTGGGTTGGTAGATGTCTAGGCTCCCTTATGGCTCTAATTTGATAGTGGTAGTGGGGTGGTAGATGTCTAGTCTCCCTTATGGCTCTAATTTGATAGTGGTAGTGGGGTGGTAGATGTCTAGTCTCCCTTATGGCTCTAATTTGATAGTGGTAGTGTGTTGGTAGATGTCTAGTCTCCCTTACGGCTCTAATCTAATAGTGGCAGTGGGGTGGTAGATGTCTAGTCTCCCTTATGGCTCTAATCTGATAGTGGTAGTGGGGTGGTAGATGTCTAGTCTCCCTTATGGCTCTAATCTGATAGTGGTAGTGGGGATGTAGATGTCTAGACTCCCTTATGGCTCTAATCTGATAGTGGGTTGGTAGATGTCTAGTCTCCCTTATGGCTCTAATCTGATAGTGGTAGTGGGTTGGTAGATGTCTAGTCTCCCTTATGGCTCTAATCTGGTAGTGGTAGTGGGGTGGTAGATGTCTAGTCTCCCTTACGGCTCTAATCTAATAGTGGCAGTGGGGTGGTAGATGTCTAGTCTCCCTTATGGCTCTAATCTGATAGTGGTAGTGGGGTGGTAGATGTCTAGTCTCCCTTATGGCTCTAATTTGATAGTGGTAGTGGGGTGGTAGATGTCTAGTCTCCCTTATGGCTCTAATCTGATAGTGGTAGGGGGGTGGTAGATGTCTAGTCTCCCTTATGGCTCTAATCTGGTAGTGGTATTGGGGGTGTAGATGTCTAGTCTCCCTTATGGCTCTAATTTGATAGTGGTAGTGGGGGGGTAGATGTCTAGTCTCCCTTATGGCTCTATTCTGATAGTGGTAGAGGGGTTGTAGATGTCTAGTCTCCCTTATGGCTCTAATCTGATAGTGGGTTGGTAGATGTCTAGACTCCCTTATGGCTCTAATCTGATAGTGGTAGTGGGGTGGTAAATGTCTAGTCTCCCTTATGGCTCTAATTTGATAGTGGTAGTGGGGTGGTAGATGTCTAGTCTCCCTTATGGCTCTAATCTGATAGTGGTGGTGGGGTGGTAGATGTCTAGTCTCCCTTATGGCTCTAATCTGATAGTGGTAGAGGGGTGGCAGATGTCTAGTCTCCCTTATGGCTCTAATTTGATAGTGGTAGTGGGGTGGTAGATGTCTAGTCTCCCTTATGGCTCTAATCTGATAGTGGTAGTGGGTTGGTAGATGTCTAGTCTCCCTTATGGCTCTAATCTGATAGTGGTAGTGGGGTGGTAGATGTCTAGTCTCCCTTATGGCTCTAATTTGATAGTGGTAGTGGGGTGGTAGATGTCTAGTCTCCCTTATGGCTCTAATCTGATAGTGGTAGTGGGGTTGTAGATGTCTAGTCTCCCTTTTGGCTCTAATCTGATAGTGGGTTGGTAGATGTCTAGGCTCCCTTATGGCTCTAATTTGATAGTGGTAGTGGGGTGGTAGATGTCTAGTCTCCCTTATGGCTCTAATTTTATAGTGGTAGTGGGTTGGTAGATGTCTAGTCTCCCTTATGGCTCTAATCTGATATTGGGGTGGCAGATGTCTAGTCTCCCTTATGGTTCTAATCTGATAGTGGTAGTGGGGGGGTAGATGTCTAGTCTCCCTTATGGCTCTAATTTGATAGTTGTATTGGGGTGGTAGATGTCTAGTCTCCCTTATGGCTCTAATCTGATAGTGGTAGTGGGGTGGTAGATGTCTAGTCTCACTTATGGCTCTAATCTGATAGTGGTAGTGGGTTGGTAGATGTCTAGTCTCACTTATGGCTCTAATCTGATAGTGGGGTGGCAGATGTCTAGTCTCCCTTATGGCTCTAATCTGATAGTGGTAGTGGGGTGGTAGATGTCTAGTCTCCCTTATGGCTCTAATTTGATAGTGGTAGTGGGGTGGTAGATGTCTAGTCTCCCTTATGGCTCTAATCGGATAGTGGTAGTGGGGTTGTAGATGTCTAGTCTCCCTTATGGCTCTAATCTGATAGTGGTAGTGGGGTGGTAGATGTCTAGTCTCCCTTATGGCTCTAATTTGATAGTGGTAGTGGGGTGGTAGATGTCTAGTCTCCCTTATGGCTCTAATCTGATAGTGGGTTGGTAGATGTCTAGGCTCCCTTATGGCTCTAATTTGATAGTGGTAGTGGGGTGGTAGATGTCTAGTCTCCCTTATGGCTCTAATTTGATAGTGGTAGTGGGGTGGTAGATGTCTAGTCTCCCTTATGGCTCTAATTTGATAGTGGTAGTGTGTTGGTAGATGTCTAGTCTCCCTTACGGCTCTAATCTAATAGTGGCAGTGGGGTGGTAGATGTCTAGTCTCCCTTATGGCTCTAATCTGATAGTGGTAGTGGGGTGGTAGATGTCTAGTCTCCCTTATGGCTCTAATCTGATAGTGGTAGTGGGGATGTAGATGTCTAGACTCCCTTATGGCTCTAATCTGATAGTGGGTTGGTAGATGTCTAGTCTCCCTTATGGCTCTAATCTGATAGTGGTAGTGGGTTGGTAGATGTCTAGTCTCCCTTATGGCTCTAATCTGGTAGTGGTAGTGGGGTGGTAGATGTCTAGTCTCCCTTACGGCTCTAATCTAATAGTGGCAGTGGGGTGGTAGATGTCTAGTCTCCCTTATGGCTCTAATCTGATAGTGGTAGTGGGGTGGTAGATGTCTAGTCTCCCTTATGGCTCTAATTTGATA
The DNA here is from genome assembly GCF_029448725.1 of Salvelinus fontinalis. Classification (NCBI taxonomy): domain Eukaryota; kingdom Metazoa; phylum Chordata; class Actinopteri; order Salmoniformes; family Salmonidae; genus Salvelinus; species Salvelinus fontinalis. The sequence goes on along the minus strand of NC_074684.1, from coordinate 46,177,571 downwards.
GTGGTAGTGGGGTGGTAGATGTCTAGTCTCCCTTATGGCTCTAATCTGATAGTGGTAGGGGGGTGTTAGATGTCTAGTCTCCCTTATGGCTCTAATCTGGTAGTGGTATTGGGGTTGTAGATGTCTAGTCTCCCTTATGGCTCTAATTTGATAGTGGTAGTGGGGGGGTAGATGTCTAGTCTTCCTTATGGCTCTAATCTGATAGTGGGTTGGTAGATGTCTAGTCTCCCTTATGGCTCTAATCTGATAGTGGGTTGGTAGATGTCTAGACTCCCTTATGGCTCTAATCTGATAGTGGTAGTGGGGTGGTAAATGTCTAGTCTCCCTTATGGCTCTAATTTGATAGTGGTAGTGGGGTGGTAGATGTCTAGTCTCCCTTATGGCTCTAATCTGATAGTGGTGGTGGGGTGGTAGATGTCTAGTCTCCCTTATGGCTCTAATCTGATAGTGGTAGAGGGGTGGCAGATGTCTAGTCTCCCTTATGGCTCTAATTTGATAGTGGTAGTGGGGTGGTAGATGTCTAGTCTCCCTTATGGCTCTAATCTGATAGTGGTAGTGGGTTGGTAGATGTCTAGTCTCCCTTATGGCTCTAATCTGATAGTGGTAGTGGGGTGGTAGATGTCTAGTCTCCCTTATGGCTCTAATTTGATAGTGGTAGTGGGGTGGTAGATGTCGAGTCTCCCTTATGGCTCTAATCTGATAGTGGGTTGGTAGATGTCTAGGCTCCCTTATGGCTCTAATTTGATAGTGGTAGTGGGGTTGTAGATGTCTAGTCTCCCTTTTGGCTCTAATCTGATAGTGGGTTGGTAGATGTCTAGGCTCCCTTATGGCTCTAATTTGATAGTGGTAGTGGGGTGGTAGATGTCTAGTCTCCCTTATGGCTCTAATTTGATAGTGGTAGTGGGTTGGTAGATGTCTAGTCTCCCTTATGGCTCTAATCTGATATTGGGGTGGCAGATGTCTAGTCTCCCTTATAGTTCTAATCTGATAGTGGTAGTGGGGGGGTAGATGTCTAGTCTCCCTTATGGCTCTAATTTGATAGTTGTATTGGGGTGGTAGATGTCTAGTCTCCCTTATGGCTCTAATCTGATAGTGGTAGTGGGGTGGTAGATGTCTAGTCTCCCTTATGGCTCTAATCTGATAGTGGTAGTGGGTTGGTAGATGTCTAGTCTCACTTATGGCTCTAATCTGATAGTGGGGTGGCAGATGTCTAGTCTCCCTTATGGCTCTAATCTGATAGTGGTAGTGGGGTGGTAGATGTCTAGTCTCCCTTATGGCTCTAATTTGATAGTGGTAGTGGGGTGGTAGATGTCTAGTCTCCCTTATGGCTCTAATCGGATAGTGGTAGTGGGGTTGTAGATGTCTAGTCTCCCTTATGGCTCTAATCTGGTAGTGGCAGTGGGGTGTTAGATGTCTAGTCTCCCTTATGGCTCTAATCTGATAGTGGGTTGGTAGATGTCTAGTCTCCCTTATGGCTCTAATCTGATAGTGGTAGTGGGGTGGTAGATGTCTAGTCTCCCTTATGGCTCTAATCTGATAGTGGTAGAGGGGTGGCAGATGTCTAGTCTCCCTTATGGCTCTAATTTTATAGTGGTAGTGGGGTGGTAGATGTCTAGTCTCCCTTATGGCTCTAATCTGATAGTGGTAGTGGGTTGGTAGATGTCTAGTCTCCCTTATGGCTCTAATCTGATAGTGGTAGTGGGGTGGTAGATGTCTAGTCTCCCATATGGCTCTAATTTGATAGTGGTAGTGGGGTGGTAGATGTCTAGTCTCCCTTATGGCTCTAATCTGATAGTGGTAGTGGGGATGTAGATGTCTAGTCTCCCTTATGGTTCTAATCTGATAGTGGTAGTGGGTTGGTAGATGTCTAGGCTCCCTTATGGCTCTAATCTGGTAGTGGTAGTGGGGTGGTAGATGTCTAGTCTCCCTTACGGCTCTAATCTAATAGTGGTAGTGGGGTGGTAGATGTCTAGTCTCCCTTATGGCTCTAATTTGATAGTGGTAGTGGGGTGGTAGATGTCTAGTCTCCCGTATGGCTCTAATCTGATAGTGGTAGTGGGCTGGTAGATGTCTAGTCTCCCTTATGGCTCTAATCTGATAGTGGTAGTGGGGTGGTAGATGTCTAGTCTCCCTTATGGCTCTAATTTGATAGTGGTAGTGGGGTGGTAGATGTCTAGTCTCCCTTATGGCTCTAATCTGATAGTGGGTTGGTAGATGTCTAGGCTCCCTTATGGCTCTAATTTGATAGTGGTAGTGGGGTGGTAGATGTCTAGTCTCCCTTATGGCTCTAATTTGATAGTGGTAGTGGGGTGGTAGATGTCTAGTCTCCCTTATGGCTCTAATCTGATAGTGGTAGTGGGGTGGTAGATGTCTAGACTCCCTTATGGCTCTAATCTGATAGTGGTAGTGGGGTGGTAGATGTCTAGTCTCCCGTATGGCTCTAATCTGATAGTGGTAGTGGGTTGGTAGATGTCTAGTCTCCCTTATGGCTCTAATCTGATAGTGGTAGTGGGGTGGTAGATGTCTAGTCTCCCTTATGGCTCTAATTTGATAGTGGTAGTGGGGTGGTAGATGTCTAGTCTCCCTTATGGCTCTAATCTGATAGTGGGTTGGTAGATGTCTAGGCTCCCTTATGGCTCTAATTTGATAGTGGTAGTGGGGTGGTAGATGTCTAGTCTCCCTTATGGCTCTAATTTGATAGTGGTAGTGGGGTGGTAGATGTCTAGTCTCCCTTATGGCTCTAATCTGATAGTGGTAGTGGGGTGGTAGATGTCTAGACTCCCTTATGGCTCTAATCTGATAGTGGTAGTGGGTTGGTAGATGTCTAGTCTCCCTTATGGCTCTAATCTGATAGTGGGGTGGCAGACGTCTAGTCTCCCTTATGGCTCTAATCTGATAGTGGTAGTATGGTGGTAGATGTCTAGTCTCCCTTATGGCTCTAATTTGATAGTGGTAGTGGGGTGGTAGATGTCTAGTCTCCCTTATGGCTCTAATCGGATAGTGGTAGTGGGGTTGTAGATGTCTAGTCTCCCTTATGGCTCTAATCTGGTAGTGGCAGTGGGGTGTTAGATGTCTAGTCTCCCTTATGGCTCTAATCTGATAGTGGGTTGGTAGATGTCTAGTCTCCCTTATGGCTCTAATCTGATAGTGGTAGTGGGGTGGTAGATGTCTAGTCTCCCTTATGGATCTAATCTGATAGTGGTAGAGGGGTGGCAGATGTCTAGTCTCCCTTATGGCTCTAATTTGATAGTGGTAGTTGGGTAGTAGATGTCTAGTCTCCCTTATGGCTCTAATCTGATAGTGGTAGTGGGTTGGTAGATGTCTAGTCTCCCTTATGGCTCTAATCTGATATTGGTAGTGGGGTGGTAGATGTCTAGTCTCCCTTATGGCTCTAATTTGATAGTGTTAGTGGGGTGGTAGATGTCTAGTCTCCCTTATGGCTCTAATCTGATAGTGGTAGTGGGGAAGTAGATGTCTAGACTCCCTTATGGCTCTAATCTGATAGTGGTAGTGGGTTGGTAGATGTCTAGTCTCCCTTATGGCTCTAATCTGGTAGTGGTAGTGGGGTGGTAGATGTCTAGTCTCCCTTACGGCTCTAATCTAATAGTGGCAGTATGGTGGTAGATGTCTAGTCTCCCTTTTGGCTCTAATCTGATAGTGGTATTGGGGTTGTAGATGTCTAGTCTCCCTTATGGCTCTAATTTGATAGTGGTAGTGGGGGGGTAGATGTCTAGTCTCCCTTATGGCTCTAATCTGATAGTGGGTTGGTAGATGTCTAGTCTCCCTTATGGCTCTAATCTGATAGTGGGTTGGTAGATGTCTAGACTCCCTTATGGCTCTAATCTGATAGTGGTAGTGGGGTGGTAAATGTCTAGTCTCCCTTATGGCTCTAATTTGATAGTGGTAGTGGGGTGGTAGATGTCTAGTCTCCCTTATGGCTCTAATCTGATAGTGGTGGTGGGGTGGTAGATGTCTAGTCTCCCTTATGGCTCTAATCTGATAGTGGTAGAGGGGTGGCAGATGTCTAGTCTCCCTTATGGCTCTAATTTGATAGTGGTAGTGGGGTGGTAGATGTCTAGTCTCCCTTATGGCTCTAATCTGATAGTGGTAGTGGGTTGGTAGATGTCTAGTCTCCCTTATGGCTCTTATCTGATAGTGGTAGTGGGGTGGTAGATGTCTAGTCTCCCTTATGGCTCTAATTTGATAGTGGTAGTGGGGTGGTAGATGTCTAGTCTCCCTTATGGCTCTAATCTGATAGTGGTAGTGGGGTTGTAGATGTCTAGTCTCCCTTTTGGCTCTAATCTGATAGTGGGTTGGTAGATGTCTAGGCTCCCTTATGGCTCTAATCTGATAGTGGTAGTGGGGTGGTAGATGTCTAGTCTCCCTTATGGCTCTAATTTGATAGTGGTAGTGGGTTGGTAGATGTCTAGTCTCCCTTATGGCTCTAATCTGATATTGGGGTGGCAGATGTCTAGTCTCCCTTATGGTTCTAATCTGATAGTGGTAGTGGGGGGGTAGATGTCTAGTCTCCCTTATGGCTCTAATTTGATAGTTGTATTGGGGTGGTAGATGTCTAGTCTCCCTTATGGCTCTAATCTGATAGTGGTAGTGGGGTGGTAGATGTCTAGTCTCCCTTATGGCTCTAATCTGATAGTGGTAGTGGGTTGGTAGATGTCTAGTCTCACTTATGGCTCTAATCTGATAGTGGGGTGGCAGATGTCTAGTCTCCCTTATGGCTCTAATCTGATAGTGGTAGTGTGGTGGTAGATGTCTAGTCTCCCTTATGGCTCTAATTTGATAGTGGTAGTGGGGTGGTAGATGTCTAGTCTCCCTTATGGCTCTAATCGGATAGTGGTAGTGGGGTTGTAGATGTCTAGTCTCCCTTATGGCTCTAATCTGGTAGTGGCAGTGGGGTGTTAGATGTCTAGTCTCCCTTATGGCTCTAATCTGATAGTGGGTTGGTAGATGTCTAGTCTCCCTTATGGCTCTAATCTGATAGTGGTAGTGGGGTGGTAGATGTCTAGTCTCCCTTATGGCTCTAATCTGATAGTCGTAGAGGGGTGGCAGATGTCTAGTCTCCCTTATGGCTCTAATTTTATAGTGGTAGTGGGGTGGTAGATGTCTAGTCTCCCTTATGGCTCTAATCTGATAGTGGTAGTGGGTTGGTAGATGTCTAGTCTCCCTTATGGCTCTAATCTGATAGTGGTAGTGGGGTGGTAGATGTCTAGTCTCCCATATGGCTCTAATTTGATAGTGGTAGTGGGGTGGTAGATGTCTAGTCTCCCTTATGGCTCTAATCTGATAGTGGTAGTGGGGATGTAGATGTCTAGTCTCCCTTATGGCTCTAATCTGATAGTGGTAGTGGGTTGGTAGATGTCTAGGCTCCCTTATGGCTCTAATCTGGTAGTGGTAGTGGGGTGGTAGATGTCTAGTCTCCCTTACGGCTCTAATCTAATAGTGGTAGTGGGGTGGTAGATGTCTAGTCTCCCTTATGGCTCTAATTTGATAGTGGTAGTGGGGTGGTAGATGTCTAGTCTCCCGTATGGCTCTAATCTGATAGTGGTAGTGGGTTGGTAGATGTCTAGTCTCCCTTATGGCTCTAATCTGATAGTGGTAGTGGGGTGGTAGATGTCTAGTCTCCCTTATGGCTCTAATTTGATAGTGGTAGTGGGGTGGTAGATGTCTAGTCTCCCTTATGGCTCTAATCTGATAGTGGGTTGGTAGATGTCTAGGCTCCCTTATGGCTCTAATTTGATAGTGGTAGTGGGGTGGTAGATGTCTAGTCTCCCTTATGGCTCTAATTTGATAGTGGTAGTGGGGTGGTAGATGTCTAGTCTCCCTTATGGCTCTAATTTGATAGTGGTAGTGTGTTGGTAGATGTCTAGTCTCCCTTATGGCTCTAATCTGATATTGTGGTGGCAGATGTCTAGTCTCCCTTATGGCTCTAATCTGATAGTGGTAGTGGGGTGGTAGATGTCTAGTCTCCCTTATGGCTCTAATTTGATAGTTGTAGTGGGGTGGTAGATGTCTAGTCTCCCTTATGGCTCTAATCTGATAGTGGTAGTGGGGTGGTAGATGTCTAGACTCCCTTATGGCTCTAATCTGATAGTGGTAGTGGGTTGGTAGATGTCTAGTCTCCCTTATGGCTCTAATCTGATAGTGGGGTGGCAGACGTCTAGTCTCCCTTATGGCTCTAATCTGATAGTGGTAGTATGGTGGTAGATGTCTAGTCTCCCTTATGGCTCTAATTTGATAGTGGTAGTGGGGTGGTAGATGTCTAGTCTCCCTTATGGCTCTAATCGGATAGTGGTAGTGGGGTTGTAGATGTCTAGTCTCCCTTATGGCTCTAATCTGGTAGTGGCAGTGGGGTGTTAGATGTCTAGTCTCCCTTATGGCTCTAATCTGATAGTGGGTTGGTAGATGTCTAGTCTCCCTTATGGCTCTAATCTGATAGTGGTAGTGGGGTGGTAGATGTCTAGTCTCCCTTATGGATCTAATCTGATAGTGGTAGAGGGGTGGCAGATGTCTAGTCTCCCTTATGGCTCTAATTTGATAGTGGTAGTTGGGTAGTAGATGTCTAGTCTCCCTTATGGCTCTAATCTGATAGTGGTAGTGGGTTGGTAGATGTCTAGTCTCCCTTATGGCTCTAATCTGATATTGGTAGTGGGGTGGTAGATGTCTAGTCTCCCTTATGGCTCTAATTTGATAGTGTTAGTGGGGTGGTAGATGTCTAGTCTCCCTTATGGCTCTAATCTGATAGTGGTAGTGGGGAAGTAGATGTCTAGACTCCCTTATGGCTCTAATCTGATAGTGGTAGTGGGTTGGTAGATGTCTAGTCTCCCTTATGGCTCTAATCTGGTAGTGGTAGTGGGGTGGTAGATGTCTAGTCTCCCTTACGGCTCTAATCTAATAGTGGCAGTGGGGTGGTAGATGTCTAGTCTCCCTTATGGCTCTAATCTGATAGTGGTAGTGGGGTGGTAGATGTCTAGTCTCCATTATGGCTCTAATTTGATAGTGGTAGTGGGGTGGTAGATGTCTAGTCTCCCTTATGGCTCTAATCTGATAGTGGTAGGGGGGTGGTAGATGTCTAGTCTCCATTATGGCTCTAATCTGGTAGTGGTAGTGGGGTGGTAGATGTCTAGTCTCCCTTATGGCTCTAATCTGATAGTGCTAGGGGGGTGGTAGATGTCTAGTCTCCCTGATGGCTCTAATCTGATAGTGGTAGTGGGGTGGTAGATGTCTAGTCTTCCTTATGGCTCTAATTTGATAGTGGTAGTGGGGTGGCAGATGTCTAGTCTCCCTCATGGCTCTAATTTGATAGTGGTAGTGGGGTGGTAGATGTCTAGTCTCCCTTATGGCTCTAATCTGATAGTGGGGTGGTAGATGTCTAGTCTCCTGTATGGCTCTAATCTGATAGTGGTAGTGGGGTTGTAGATGTCTAGTCTCCCTTTTGGCTCTAATCTGATAGTGGGTTGGTAGATGTCTAGGCTCCCTTATGGCTCTAATTTGATAGTGGTAGTGGGGTGGTAGATGTCTAGTCTCCCTTATGGCTCTAATTTGATAGTGGTAGTGGGTTGGTAGATGTCTAGTCTCCCTTATGGCTCTAATCTGATATTGGGGTGGCAGATGTCTAGTCTCCCTTATGGTTCTAATCTGATAGTGGTAGTGGGGGGGTAGATGTCTAGTCTCCCTTATGGCTCTAATTTGATAGTTGTATTGGGGTGGTAGATGTCTAGTCTCCCTTATGGCTCTAATCTGATAGTGGTAGTGGGGTGGTAGATGTCTAGTCTCCCTTATGGCTCTAATCTGATAGTGGTAGTGGGTTGGTAGATGTCTAGTCTCACTTATGGCTCTAATCTGATAGTGGGGTGGCAGATGTCTAGTCTCCCTTATGGCTCTAATCTGATAGTGGTAGTGGGGTGGTAGATGTCTAGTCTCCCTTATGGCTCTAATTTGATAGTGGTAGTGGGGTGGTAGATGTCTAGTCTCCCTTATGGCTCTAATCGGATAGTGGTAGTGGGGTTGTAGATGTCTAGTCTCCCTTATGGCTCTAATCTGGTTGTGGCAGTGGGGTGTTAGATGTCTAGTCTCCCTTATGGCTCTAATCTGATAGTGGGTTGGTAGATGTCTAGTCTCCCTTATGGCTCTAATCTGATAGTGGTAGTGGGGTGGTAGATGTCTAGTCTCCCTTATGGCTCTAATCTGATAGTGGTAGAGGGGTGGCAGATGTCTAGTCTCCCTTATGGCTCTAATTTGATAGTGGTAGTGGGGTGGTAGATGTCTAGTCTCCCTTATGGCTCTAATCTGATAGTGGTAGTGGGTTGGTAGATGTCTAGTCTCCCTTATGGCTCTAATCTGATAGTGGTAGTGGGGTGGTAGATGTCTAGTCTCCCATATGGCTCTAATTTGATAGTGGTAGTGGGGTGGTAGATGTCTAGTCTCCCCTATGGCTCTAATCTGATAGTGGTAGTGGGGATGTAGATGTCTAGTCTCCCTTATGGCTCTAATCTGATAGTGGTAGTGGGTTGGTAGATGTCTAGTCTCCCTTATGGCTCTAATCTGGTAGTGGTAGTGGGGTGGTAGATGTCTAGTCTCCCTTACGGCTCTAATCTAATAGTGGTAGTGGGGTGGTAGATGTCTAGTCTCCCTTATGGCTCTAATTTGATAGTGGTAGTGGGGTGGTAGATGTCTAGTCTCCCGTATGGCTCTAATCTGATAGTGGTAGTGGGTTGGTAGATGTCTAGGCTCCCTTATGGCTCTAATCTGATAGTGGTAGTGGGGTGGTAGATGTCTAGTCTCCCTTATGGCTCTAATTTGATAGTGGTAGTGGGGTGGTAGATGTCTAGTCTCCCTTATGGCTCTAATTTGATAGTGGTAGTGGGGTGGTAGATGTCTAGTCTCCCTTATGGCTCTAATTTGATAGTGGTAGTGTGTTGGTAGATGTCTAGTCTCCCTTATGGCTCTAATCTGATATTGTGGTGGCAGATGTCTAGTCTCCCTTTTGGCTCTAATCTGATAGTGGTAGTGGGGTGGTAGATGTCTAGTCTCCCTTATGGCTCTAATTTGATAGTTGTAGTGGGGTGGTAGATGTCTAGTCTCCCTTATGGCTCTAATCTGATAGTGGTAGTGGGGTGGTAGATGTCTAGACTCCCTTATGGCTCTAATCTGATAGTGGTAGTGGGTTGGTAGATGTCTAGTCTCCCTTATGGCTCTAATCTGATAGTGGGGTGGCAGATGTCTAGTCTCCCTTATGGCTCTAATCTGATAGTGGTAGTATGGTGGTAGATGTCTAGTCTCCCTTATGGCTCTAATTTGATAGTGGTAGTGGGGTGGTAGATGTCTAGTCTCCCTTATGGCTCTAATCGGATAGTGGTAGTGGGGTTGTAGATGTCTAGTCTCCCTTATGGCTCTAATCTGGTAGTGGCAGTGGGGTGTTAGATGTCTAGTCTCCCTTATGGCTCTAATCTGATAGTGGGTTGGTAGATGTCTAGTCTCCCTTATGGCTCTAATCTGATAGTGGTAGTGGGGTGGTAGATGTCTAGTCTCCCTTATGGATCTAATCTGATAGTGGTAGAGGGGTGGCAGATGTCTAGTCTCCCTTATGGCTCTAATTTGATAGTGGTAGTTGGGTAGTAGATGTCTAGTCTCCCTTATGGCTCTAATCTGATAGTGGTAGTGGGTTGGTAGATGTCTAGTCTCCCTTATGGCTCTAATCTGATATTGGTAGTGGGGTGGTAGATGTCTAGTCTCCCTTATGGCTCTAATTTGATAGTGTTAGTGGGGTGGTAGATGTCTAGTCTCCCTTATGGCTCTAATCTGATAGTGGTAGTGGGGATGTAGATGTCTAGACTCCCTTATGGCTCTAATCTGATAGTGGTAGTGGGTTGGTAGATGTCTAGTCTCCCTTATGGCTCTAATCTGGTAGTGGTAGTGGGGTGGTAGATGTCTAGTCTCCCTTACGGCTCTAATCTAATAGTGGCAGTGGGGTGGTAGATGTCTAGTCTCCCTTATGGCTCTAATCTGATAGTGGTAGTGGGGTGGTAGATGTCTAGTCTCCCTTATGGCTCTAATTTGATAGTGGTAGTGGGGTGGTAGATGTCTAGTCTCCCTTATGGCTCTAATCTGATAGTGGTAGGGGGGTGGTAGATGTCTAGTCTCCCTTATGGCTCTAATCTGGTAGTGGTAGTGGGGTGGTAGATGTCTAGTCTCCCTTATGGCTCTAATCTGATAGTGCTAGGGGGGTGGTAGATGTCTAGGCTCCCTTATGGCTCTAATCTGGTAGTGGTAGTGGGGTGGTAGATGTCTAGTCTCCCATATGGCTCTAATCTGATAGAGGGGTGGTAGATGTCTAGTCTCCCTGATGGCTCTAATCTGATAGTGGTAGTGGGGTGGTAGATGTCTAGTCTTCCTTATGGCTCTAATTTGATAGTGGTAGTGGGGTGGCAGATGTCTAGTCTCCCTCATGGCTCTAATTTGATAGTGGTAGTGGGGTGGTAGATGTCTAGTCTCCCTTATGGCTCTAATCTGATAGTATGGTGGTAGATGTCTAGTCTCCCGTATGGCTCTAATCTGATAGTGGTAGTGGGGTGGTAGATGTCTAGTCTCCCTTATGGCTCTAATCTGATAGTGGTAGTGGGTTGGTAGATGTCTAGTCTCCCTTATGGCTCTAATCTGATAGTGGTAGTGGGGTGGTAGATGTCTAGTCTCCCTTATGGCTCTAATTTGATAGTGGTAGTGGGGTGGTAGATGTCTAGTCTCCCTTATGGCTCTAATCTGATAGTGGTAGAGGGGTGGCAGATGTCTAGTCTCCCTTATGGCTCTAATTTGATAGTGGTAGTGGGGTGGTAGATGTCTAGTCTCCCTTATGGCTCTAATCTGATAGTGGTAGTGGGTTGGTAGATGTCTAGTCTCCCTTATGGCTCTAATCTGATAGTGGTAGTGGGGGGGTAGATGTCTAGTCTCCCTTATGGCTCTAATTTGATAGTGGTAGTGGGGTGGTAGATGTCTAGTCTCCCTTATGGCTCTAATCTGATAGTGGTAGTGGGGTTGTAGATGTCTAGTCTCCCTTATGGCTCTAATCTGATAGTGGGTTGGTAGATGTCTAGGCTCCCTTATGGCTCTAATTTGATAGTGGTAGTGGGGTGGTAGATGTCTAGTCTCCCTTATGGCTCTAATTTGATAGTGGTAGTGGGTTGGTAGATGTCTAGTCTCCCTTATGGCTCTAATCTGATATTGGGGTGGCAGATGTCTAGTCTCCCTTATGGCTCTAATCTGATAGTGGTAGTGGGGTGGTAGATGTCTAGTCTCCCTTATGGCTCTAATCTGATAGTGGTAGTGGGGTGGTAGATGTCTAGCCTCCCTTATGGCTCTAATTTGATAGTGTTAGTGGGGTGGTAGATGTCTAGTCTCCCTTATGGCTCTAATCTGATAGTGGTAGTGGGGATGTAGATGTCTAGACTCCATTATGGCTCTAATTTGATAGTGGTAGTGGGGTGGTAGATGTCTAGTCTCCCTTATGGCTCTAATCTGATAGTGGTAGTGGGGTGGTAGATGTCTAGTCTCCCTTATGGCTCTAATTTGATAGTGGTAGTGGGGTGGTAGATGTCTAGTCTCCCTTATGGCTCTAATTTGATAGTGGTAGTGGGGTGGTAGATGTCTAGTCTCCCTTATGGCTCTAATTTGATAGTGGTAGTGTGTTGGTAGATGTCTAGTCTCCCTTATGGCTCTAATTTGATAGTGGTAGTGTGTTGGTAGATGTCTAGTCTCCCTTATGGCTCTAATCTGATATTGTGGTGGCAGATGTCTAGTCTCCCTTTTGGCTCTAATCTGATAGTGGTAGTGGGGTGGTAGATGTCTAGTCTCCCTTATGGCTCTAATTTGATAGTTGTAGTGGGGTGGTAGATGTCTAGTCTCCCTTATGGCTCTAATCTGATAGTGGTAGTGGGGTGGTAGATGTCTAGACTCCCTTATGGCTCTAATCTGATAGTGGTAGTGGGTTGGTAGATGTCTAGTCTCCCTTATGGCTCTAATCTGATAGTGGGGTGGCAGATGTCTAGTCTCCCTTATGGCTCTAATCTGATAGTGGTAGTATGGTGGTAGATGTCTAGTCTCCCTTATGGCTCTAATTTGATAGTGGTAGTGGGGTGGTAGATGTCTAGTCTCCCTTATGGCTCTAATCGGATAGTGGTAGTGGGGTTGTAGATGTCTAGTCTCCCTTATGGCTCTAATCTGGTAGTGGCAGTGGGGTGTTAGATGTCTAGTCTCCCTTATGGCTCTAATCTGATAGTGGGTTGGTAGATGTCTAGTCTCCCTTATGGCTCTAATCTGATAGTGGTAGTGGGGTGGTAGATGTCTAGTCTCCCTTATGGATCTAATCTGATAGTGGTAGAGGGGTGGCAGATGTCTAGTCTCCCTTATGGCTCTAATTTGATAGTGGTAGTTGGGTAGTAGATGTCTAGTCTCCCTTATGGCTCTAATCTGATAGTGGTAGTGGGTTGGTAGATGTCTAGTCTCCCTTATGGCTCTAATCTGATATTGGTAGTGGGGTGGTAGATGTCTAGTCTCCCTTATGGCTCTAATTTGATAGTGTTAGTGGGGTGGTAGATGTCTAGTCTCCCTTATGGCTCTAATCTGATAGTGGTAGTGGGGATGTAGATGTCTAGACTCCCTTATGGCTCTAATCTGATAGTGGTAGTGGGTTGGTAGATGTCTAGTCTCCCTTATGGCTCTAATCTGGTAGTGGTAGTGGGGTGGTAGATGTCTAGTCTCCCTTACGGCTCTAATCTAATAGTGGCAGTGGGGTGGTAGATGTCTAGTCTCCCTTATGGCTCTAATCTGATAGTGGTAGTGGGGTGGTAGATGTCTAGTCTCCCTTATGGCTCTAATTTGATAGTGGTAGTGGGGTGGTAGATGTCTAGTCTCCCTTATGGCTCTAATCTGATAGTGGTAGGGGGGTGGTAGATGTCTAGTCTCCCTTATGGCTCTAATCTGGTAGTGGTAGTGGGGTGGTAGATGTCTAGTCTCCCTTATGGCTCTAATCTGATAGTGCTAGGGGGGTGGTAGATGTCTAGGCTCCCTTATGGCTCTAATCTGGTAGTGGTAGTGGGGTGGTAGATGTCTAGTCTCCCATATGGCTCTAATCTGATAGAGGGGTGGTAGATGTCTAGTCTCCCTGATGGCTCTAATCTGATAGTGGTAGTGGGGTGGTAGATGTCTAGTCTTCCTTATGGCTCTAATTTGATAGTGGTAGTGGGGTGGCAGATGTCTAGTCTCCCTCATGGCTCTAATTTGATAGTGGTAGTGGGGTGGTAGATGTCTAGTCTCCCTTATGGCTCTAATCTGATAGTATGGTGGTAGATGTCTAGTCTCCCGTATGGCTCTAATCTGATAGTGGTAGTGGGGTGGTAGATGTCTAGTCTCCCTTATGGCTCTAATCTGATAGTGGTAGTGGGTTGGTAGATGTCTAGTCTCCCTTATGGCTCTAATCTGATAGTGGTAGTGGGGTGGTAGATGTCTAGTCTCCCTTATGGCTCTAATTTGATAGTGGTAGTGGGGTGGTAGATGTCTAGTCTCCCTTATGGCTCTAATCTGATAGTGGTAGAGGGGTGGCAGATGTCTAGTCTCCCTTATGGCTCTAATTTGATAGTGGTAGTGGGGTGGTAGATGTCTAGTCTCCCTTATGGCTCTAATCTGATAGTGGTAGTGGGTTGGTAGATGTCTAGTCTCCCTTATGGCTCTAATCTGATAGTGGTAGTGGGGGGGTAGATGTCTAGTCTCCCTTATGGCTCTAATTTGATAGTGGTAGTGGGGTGGTAGATGTCTAGTCTCCCTTATGGCTCTAATCTGATAGTGGTAGTGGGGTTGTAGATGTCTAGTCTCCCTTATGGCTCTAATCTGATAGTGGGTTGGTAGATGTCTAGGCTCCCTTATGGCTCTAATTTGATAGTGGTAGTGGGGTGGTAGATGTCTAGTCTCCCTTATGGCTCTAATTTGATAGTGGTAGTGGGTTGGTAGATGTCTAGTCTCCCTTATGGCTCTAATCTGATATTGGGGTGGCAGATGTCTAGTCTCCCTTATGGCTCTAATCTGATAGTGGTAGTGGGGTGGTAGATGTCTAGTCTCCCTTATGGCTCTAATCTGATAGTGGTAGTGGGGTGGTAGATGTCTAGCCTCCCTTATGGCTCTAATTTGATAGTGTTAGTGGGGTGGTAGATGTCTAGTCTCCCTTATGGCTCTAATCTGATAGTGGTAGTGGGGATGTAGATGTCTAGACTCCATTATGGCTCTAATTTGATAGTGGTAGTGGGGTGGTAGATGTCTAGTCTCCCTTATGGCTCTAATCTGATAGTGGTAGGGGGGTGGTAGATGTCTAGTCTCCATTATGGCTCTAATCTGGTAGTGGTAGTGGGGTGGTAGATGTCTAGTCTCCCTTATGGCTCTAATCTGATAGTGCTAGGGGGGTGGTAGATGTCTAGTCTCCCTGATGGCTCTAATCTGATAGTGGTAGTGGGGTGGTAGATGTCTAGTCTTCCTTATGGCTCTAATTTGATAGTGGTAGTGGGGTGGCAGATGTCTAGTCTCCCTCATGGCTCTAATTTGATAGTGGTAGTGGGGTGGTAGATGTCTAGTCTCCCTTATGGCTCTAATCTGATAGTGGGGTGGTAGATGTCTAGTCTCCTGTATGGCTCTAATCTGATAGTGGTAGTGGGGTTGTAGATGTCTAGTCTCCCTTTTGGCTCTAATCTGATAGTGGGTTGGTAGATGTCTAGGCTCCCTTATGGCTCTAATTTGATAGTGGTAGTGGGGTGGTAGATGTCTAGTCTCCCTTATGGCTCTAATTTGATAGTGGTAGTGGGTTGGTAGATGTCTAGTCTCCCTTATGGCTCTAATCTGATATTGGGGTGGCAGATGTCTAGTCTCCCTTATGGTTCTAATCTGATAGTGGTAGTGGGGGGGTAGATGTCTAGTCTCCCTTATGGCTCTAATTTGATAGTTGTATTGGGGTGGTAGATGTCTAGTCTCCCTTATGGCTCTAATCTGATAGTGGTAGTGGGGTGGTAGATGTCTAGTCTCCCTTATGGCTCTAATCTGATAGTGGTAGTGGGTTGGTAGATGTCTAGTCTCACTTATGGCTCTAATCTGATAGTGGGGTGGCAGATGTCTAGTCTCCCTTATGGCTCTAATCTGATAGTGGTAGTGGGGTGGTAGATGTCTAGTCTCCCTTATGGCTCTAATTTGATAGTGGTAGTGGGGTGGTAGATGTCTAGTCTCCCTTATGGCTCTAATCGGATAGTGGTAGTGGGGTTGTAGATGTCTAGTCTCCCTTATGGCTCTAATCTGGTTGTGGCAGTGGGGTGTTAGATGTCTAGTCTCCCTTATGGCTCTAATCTGATAGTGGGTTGGTAGATGTCTAGTCTCCCTTATGGCTCTAATCTGATAGTGGTAGTGGGGTGGTAGATGTCTAGTCTCCCTTATGGCTCTAATCTGATAGTGGTAGAGGGGTGGCAGATGTCTAGTCTCCCTTATGGCTCTAATTTGATAGTGGTAGTGGGGTGGTAGATGTCTAGTCTCCCTTATGGCTCTAATCTGATAGTGGTAGTGGGTTGGTAGATGTCTAGTCTCCCTTATGGCTCTAATCTGATAGTGGTAGTGGGGTGGTAGATGTCTAGTCTCCCATATGGCTCTAATTTGATAGTGGTAGTGGGGTGGTAGATGTCTAGTCTCCCCTATGGCTCTAATCTGATAGTGGTAGTGGGGATGTAGATGTCTAGTCTCCCTTATGGCTCTAATCTGATAGTGGTAGTGGGTTGGTAGATGTCTAGTCTCCCTTATGGCTCTAATCTGGTAGTGGTAGTGGGGTGGTAGATGTCTAGTCTCCCTTACGGCTCTAATCTAATAGTGGTAGTGGGGTGGTAGATGTCTAGTCTCCCTTATGGCTCTAATTTGATAGTGGTAGTGGGGTGGTAGATGTCTAGTCTCCCGTATGGCTCTAATCTGATAGTGGTAGTGGGTTGGTAGATGTCTAGGCTCCCTTATGGCTCTAATCTGATAGTGGTAGTGGGGTGGTAGATGTCTAGTCTCCCTTATGGCTCTAATTTGATAGTGGTAGTGGGGTGGTAGATGTCTAGTCTCCCTTATGGCTCTAATTTGATAGTGGTAGTGGGGTGGTAGATGTCTAGTCTCCCTTATGGCTCTAATTTGATAGTGGTAGTGTGTTGGTAGATGTCTAGTCTCCCTTATGGCTCTAATCTGATATTGTGGTGGCAGATGTCTAGTCTCCCTTTTGGCTCTAATCTGATAGTGGTAGTGGGGTGGTAGATGTCTAGTCTCCCTTATGGCTCTAATTTGATAGTTGTAGTGGGGTGGTAGATGTCTAGTCTCCCTTATGGCTCTAATCTGATAGTGGTAGTGGGGTGGTAGATGTCTAGACTCCCTTATGGCTCTAATCTGATAGTGGTAGTGGGTTGGTAGATGTCTAGTCTCCCTTATGGCTCTAATCTGATAGTGGGGTGGCAGATGTCTAGTCTCCCTTATGGCTCTAATCTGATAGTGGTAGTATGGTGGTAGATGTCTAGTCTCCCTTATGGCTCTAATTTGATAGTGGTAGTGGGGTGGTAGATGTCTAGTCTCCCTTATGGCTCTAATCGGATAGTGGTAGTGGGGTTGTAGATGTCTAGTCTCCCTTATGGCTCTAATCTGGTAGTGGCAGTGGGGTGTTAGATGTCTAGTCTCCCTTATGGCTCTAATCTGATAGTGGGTTGGTAGATGTCTAGTCTCCCTTATGGCTCTAATCTGATAGTGGTAGTGGGGTGGTAGATGTCTAGTCTCCCTTATGGATCTAATCTGATAGTGGTAGAGGGGTGGCAGATGTCTAGTCTCCCTTATGGCTCTAATTTGATAGTGGTAGTTGGGTAGTAGATGTCTAGTCTCCCTTATGGCTCTAATCTGATAGTGGTAGTGGGTTGGTAGATGTCTAGTCTCCCTTATGGCTCTAATCTGATATTGGTAGTGGGGTGGTAGATGTCTAGTCTCCCTTATGGCTCTAATTTGATAGTGTTAGTGGGGTGGTAGATGTCTAGTCTCCCTTATGGCTCTAATCTGATAGTGGTAGTGGGGATGTAGATGTCTAGACTCCCTTATGGCTCTAATCCGATAGTGGTAGTGGGTTGGTAGATGTCTAGTCTCCCTTATGGCTCTAATCTGGTAGTGGTAGTGGGGTGGTAGATGTCTAGTCTCCCTTACGGCTCTAATCTAATAGTGGCAGTGGGGTGGTAGATGTCTAGTCTCCCTTATGGCTCTAATCTGATAGTGGTAGTGGGGTGGTAGATGTCTAGTCTCCCTTATGGCTCTAATTTGATAGTGGTAGTGGGGTGGTAGATGTCTAGTCTCCCTTATGGCTCTAATCTGATAGTGGTAGGGGGGTGGTAGATGTCTAGTCTCCCTTATGGCTCTAATCTGGTAGTGGTAGTGGGGTGGTAGATGTCTAGTCTCCCTTATGGCTCTAATCTGATAGTGCTAGGGGGGTGGTAGATGTCTAGGCTCCCTTATGGCTCTAATCTGGTAGTGGTAGTGGGGTGGTAGATGTCTAGTCTCCCATATGGCTCTAATCTGATAGAGGGGTGGTAGATGTCTAGTCTCCCTGATGGCTCTAATCTGATAGTGGTAGTGGGGTGGTAGATGTCTAGTCTTCCTTATGGCTCTAATTTGATAGTGGTAGTGGGGTGGCAGATGTCTAGTCTCCCTCATGGCTCTAATTTGATAGTGGTAGTGGGGTGGTAGATGTCTAGTCTCCCTTATGGCTCTAATCTGATAGTATGGTGGTAGATGTCTAGTCTCCCGTATGGCTCTAATCTGATAGTGGTAGTGGGGTGGTAGATGTCTAGTCTCCCTTATGGCTCTAATCTGATAGTGGTAGTGGGTTGGTAGATGTCTAGTCTCCCTTATGGCTCTAATCTGATAGTGGTAGTGGGGTGGTAGATGTCTAGTCTCCCTTATGGCTCTAATTTGATAGTGGTAGTGGGGTGGTAGATGTCTAGTCTCCCTTATGGCTCTAATCTGATAGTGGTAGAGGGGTGGCAGATGTCTAGTCTCCCTTATGGCTCTAATTTGATAGTGGTAGTGGGGTGGTAGATGTCTAGTCTCCCTTATGGCTCTAATCTGATAGTGGTAGTGGGTTGGTAGATGTCTAGTCTCCCTTATGGCTCTAATCTGATAGTGGTAGTGGGGGGGTAGATGTCTAGTCTCCCTTATGGCTCTAATTTGATAGTGGTAGTGGGGTGGTAGATGTCTAGTCTCCCTTATGGCTCTAATCTGATAGTGGTAGTGGGGTTGTAGATGTCTAGTCTCCCTTATGGCTCTAATCTGATAGTGGGTTGGTAGATGTCTAGGCTCCCTTATGGCTCTAATTTGATAGTGGTAGTGGGGTGGTAGATGTCTAGTCTCCCTTATGGCTCTAATTTGATAGTGGTAGTGGGTTGGTAGATGTCTAGTCTCCCTTATGGCTCTAATCTGATATTGGGGTGGCAGATGTCTAGTCTCCCTTATGGCTCTAATCTGATAAAGGTAGTGGGATGGTAGATGTCTAGTCTCCCTTATGGCTCTAATCTGATAGTGGTAGTGGGGTGGTAGATGTCTAGCCTCCCTTATGGCTCTAATTTGATAGTGTTAGTGGGGTGGTAGATGTCTAGTCTCCCTTATGGCTCTAATCTGATAGTGGTAGTGGGGATGTAGATGTCTAGACTCCCTTATGGCTCTAATCTGATAGTGGTAGTGGGTTGGTAGATGTCTAGTCTCCCTTATGGCTCTAATCTGATAGTGGTAGGGGGGTGGTAGATGTCTAGTCTCCCTTATGGCTCTAATCTAATAGTGGTAGTGGGCTGGTAGATGTCTAGTCTCCCTTATGGCTCTAATCTGATAGTGGTAGTGGGGTGGTAGATGTTTAGTCTCCCTTATGGCTCTAATTTGATAGTGGTAGTGGGGTGGTAGATGTCTAGTCTCCCATATGGCTCTAATCTGATAGAGGGGTGGTAGATGTCTAGTCTCCCTGATGGCTCTTATCTGATAGTGGTAGTGGGGTGGTAGATGTCTAGTCTTCCTTATGGCTCTAATTTGATAGTGGTAGTGGGGTGGCAGATGTCTAGTCTCCCTCATGGCTCTAATTTGATAGTGGTAGTGGGGTGGTAGATGTCTAGTCTCCCTTATGGCTCTAATCTGATAGTGGGGTGGAAGATGTCTAGTCTCCCGTATGGCTCTAATCTGATAGTGGTAGTGGGGTGGTAGATGTCTAGTCTCCCTTATGGCTCCAATCTGATAGTGGTAGTGGGTTGGTAGATGTCTAGTCTCCCTTATGGCTCTAATCTGATAGTGGTAGTGGGGTGGTAGATGTCTAGTCTCCCTTATGGCTCTAATTTGATAGTGGTAGTGGGGTGGTAGATGTCTAGTCTCCCTTATGGCTCTAATCTGATAGTGGTAGAGGGGTGGCAGATGTCTAGTCTCCCTTATGGCTCTAATTTGATAGTGGTAGTGGGGTGGTAGATGTCTAGTCTCCCTTATGGCTCTAATCTGATAGTGGTAGTGGGTTGGTAGATGTCTAGTCTCCCTTATGGCTTTAATCTGATAGTGGTAGTGGGGGGGTAGATGTCTAGTCTCCCTTATGGCTCTAATTTGATAATGGTAGTGGGGTGGTAGATGTCTAGTCTCCCTTATGGCTCTAATCTGATAGTGGTAGTGGGGTTGTAGATGTCTAGTCTCCCTTATGGCTCTAATCTGATAGTGGGTTGGTAGATGTCTAGGCTCCCTTATGGCTCTAATTTGATAGTGGTAGTGGGGTGGTAGATGTCTAGTCTCCCTTATGGCTCTAATTTGATAGTTGTAGTGGGGTGGTAGATGTCTAGTCTCCCTTATGGCTCTAATCTGATAGTGGTAGTGGGGTGGTAGATGTCTAGACTCCCTTATGGCTCTAATCTGATAGTGGTAGTGGGTTGGTAGATGTCTAGTCTCCCTTATGGCTCTAATCTGATAGTGGGGTGGCAGATGTCTAGTCTCCCTTATGGCTCTAATCTGATAGTGGTAGTGGGGTGGTAGATGTCTAGTCTCCCTTATGGCTCTAATCGGATAGTGGTAGTGGGGTTGTAGATGTCTAGTCTCCCTTATGGCTCTAATCTGGTAGTGGCAGTGGGGTGTTAGATGTCTAGTCTCCCTTATGGCTCTAATCTGATAGTGGGTTGGTAGATGTCTAGTCTCCCTTATGGCTCTAATCTGATAAAGGTAGTGGGGTGGTAGATGTCTAGTCTCCCTTATGGCTCTAATCTGATAGTGGTAGAGGGGTGGCAGATGTCTAGTCTCCCTTATGGCTCTAATTTTATAGTGGTAGTGGGGTGGTAGATGTATAGTCTCCCTTATGGCTCTAATCTGATAGTGGTAGTGGGTTGGTAGATGTCTAGTCTCCCTTATGGCTCTAATCTGATAGTGGTAGTGGGGTGGTAGATGTCTAGTCTCCCTTATGGCTCTAATTTGATAGTGGTAGTGGGGTGGTAGATGTCTAGTCTCCCTTATGGCTCTAATCTGATAGTGGTAGTGGGGATGTAGATGTCTAGTCTCCCTTATGGCTCTAATCTGATAGTGGTAGTGGGTTGGTAGATGTCTAGTCTCCCTTATGGCTCTAATCTGGTAGTGGTAGTGGGGTGGTAGATGTCTAGTCTCCCTTACGGCTCTAATCTAATAGTGGTAGTGGGGTGGTAGATGTCTAGTCTCCCTTATGGCTCTAATTTGATAGTGGTAGTGGGGTGGTAGATGTCTAGTCTCCCTTATGGCTCTAATCTGATAGTGGTAGTGGGGTGGTAGATGTCTAGTCTCCCTTATGGCTCTAATTTGATAGTGGTAGTGGGGTGGTAGATGTCTAGTCTCCCTTATGGCTCTAATCTGATAGTGGTAGTGGGGTTGTAGATGTCTAGTCTCCCTTATGGCTCTAATCTGATAGTGGGTTGGTAGATGTCTAGGCTCCCTTATGGCTCTAATCTGATAGTGGTAGTGGGTTGGTAGATGTCTAGTCTCCCTTATGGCTCTAATCTGATAGTGGGGTGGCAGATGTCTAGTCTCCCTTATGGCTCTAATCAGATAGTGGTAGTGGGGTGGTAGATGTCTAGTCTCCCTTATGGCTCTAATTTGATAGTGGTAGTGGGGTGGTAGATGTCTAGTCTCCCTTATGGCTCTAATCTGATAGTGGTAGTGGGGTGGTAGATGTCTAGACTCCCTTATGGCTCTAATTTTATAGTGGTAGTGGGGTGGTAGATGTATAGTCTCCCTTATGGCTCTAATCTGATAGTGGTAGTGGGTTGGTAGATGTCTAGTCTCCCTTATGGCTCGAATCTGATAGTGGTAGTGGGGTGGTAGATGTCTAGTCTCCCTTATGGCTCTAATTTGATAGTGGTAGTGGGGTGGTAGATGTCTAGTCTCCCTTATGGCTCTAATCTGATAGTGGTAGTGGGGATGTAGATGTCTAGTCTCCCTTATGGCTCTAATCTGATAGTGGTAGTGGGTTGGTAGATGTCTAGTCTCCCTTATGGCTCTAATCTGGTAGTGGTAGTGGGGTGGTAGATGTCTAGTCTCCCTTACGGCTCTAATCTAATAGTGGTAGTGGGGTGGTAGATGTCTAGTCTCCCTTATGGCTCTAATTTGATAGTGGTAGTGGGGTGGTAGATGTCTAGTCTCCCTTATGGCTCTAATCTGATAGTGGTAGTGGGGTGGTAGATGTCTAGTCTCCCTTATGGCTCTAATTTGATAGTGGTAGTGGGGTGGTAGATGTCTAGTCTCCCTTATGGCTCTAATCTGATAGTGGTAGTGGGGTTGTAGATGTCTAGTCTCCCTTATGGCTCTAATCTGATAGTGGGTTGGTAGATGTCTAGGCTCCCTTATGGCTCTAATCTGATAGTGGTAGTGGGTTGGTAGATGTCTAGTCTCCCTTATGGCTCTAATCTGATAGTGGGGTGGCAGATGTCTAGTCTCCCTTATGGCTCTAATCAGATAGTGGTAGTGGGGTGGTAGATGTCTAGTCTCCCTTATGGCTCTAATTTTAAGTGGTAGTGGGGTGGTAGATGTCTAGTCTCCCTTATGGCTCTAATCTGATAGTGGTAGTGGGGTGGTAGATGTCTAGACTCCCTTATGGCTCTAATCTGATAGTGGTAGAGGGGTGGCAGATGTCTAGTCTCCCTTATGGCTCTAATTTGATAGTGGTAGTGGGGTGGTAGATGTCTAGTCTCCCTTATGGCTCTAGTCTGATAGTGGTAGTGGGTTGGTAGATGTCTAGTCTCCCTTATGGCTCTAATCTGATAGTGGTAGTGGGGTGGTAGATGTCTAGTCTCCCTTATGGCTCTAATTTGATAGTGGTAGTGGGGTGGTAGATGTCTAGTCTCCCTTATGGCTCTAATCTGATAGTGGTAGTGGGTTGGTAGATGTCTAGTCTCCCTTATGGCTTTAATCTGATAGTGGTAGTGGGGGGGTAGATGTCTAGTCTCCCTTATGGCTCTAATTTGATAGTGGTAGTGGGGTGGTAGATGTCTAGTCTCCCTTATGGCTCTAATCTGATAGTGGTAGTGGGGTTGTAGATGTCTAGTCTCCCTTATGGCTCTAATCTGATAGTGGGTTGGTAGATGTCTAGGCTCCCTTATGGCTCTAATTTGATAGTGGTAGTGGGGTGGTAGATGTCTAGTCTCCCTTATGGCTCTAATTTGATAGTTGTAGTGGGGTGGTAGATGTCTAGTCTCCCGTATGTCTCTAATCTGATAAAGGTAGTGGGGTGGTAGATGTCTAGTCTCCCTTATGGCTCTAATCTGATAGTGGTAGAGGGGTGGCAGATGTCTAGTCTCCCTTATGGCTCTAATTTTATAGTGGTAGTGGGGTGGTAGATGTATAGTTTCCCTTATGGCTCTAATCTGATAGTGGTAGTGGGTTGGTAGATGTCTAGTCTCCCTTATGGCTCTAATCTGATAGTGGTAGTGGGGTGGTAGATGTCTAGTCTCCCTTATGGCTCTAATTTGATAGTGGTAGTGGGGTGGTAGATGTCTAGTCTCCCTTATGGCTCTAATCTGATAGTGGTAGTGGGGATGTAGATGTCTAGTCTCCCTTATGGCTCTAATCTGATAGTGGTAGTGGGTTGGTAGATGTCTAGTCTCCCTTATGGCTCTAATCTGATAGTGGTAGTGGGGTGGTAGATGTCTAGACTCCCTTATGGCTCTAATCTGATAGTGGTAGTGGGTTGGTAGATGTCTAGTCTCCCTTATGGCTCTAATCTGATAGTGGGGTGGCAGATGTCTAGTCTCCCTTATGGCTCTAATCTGATAGTGGTAGTGGGGTGGTAGATGTCTAGTCTCCCTTATGGCTCTAATCGGATAGTGGTAGTGGGGTTGTAGATGTATAGTCTCCCTTATGGCTCTAATCTGGTAGTGGCAGTGGGGTGTTAGATGTCTAGTCTCCCTTATGGCTCTAATCTGATAGTGGGTTGGTAGATGTCTAGTCTCCCTTATGGCTCTAATCTGATAAAGGTAGTGGGGTGGTAGATGTCTAGTCTCCCTTATGGCTCTAATCTGATAGTGGTAGAGGGGTGGCAGATGTCTAGTCTCCCTTATGGCTCTAATTTTATAGTGGTAGTGGGGTGGTAGATGTATAGTTTCCCTTATGGCTCTAATCTGATAGTGGTAGTGGGTTGGTAGATGTCTAGTCTCCCTTATGGCTCTAATCTGATAGTGGTAGTGGGGTGGTAGATGTCTAGTCTCCCTTATGGCTCTAATTTGATAGTGGTAGTGGGGTGGTAGATGTCTAGTCTCCCTTATGGCTCTAATCTGATAGTGGTAGTGGGGATGTAGATGTCTAGTCTCCCTTATGGCTCTAATCTGATAGTGGTAGTGGGTTGGTAGATGTCTAGTCTCCCTTATGGCTCTAATCTGGTAGTGGTAGTGGGGTGGTAGATGTCTAGTCTCCCTTACGGCTCTAATCTAATAGTGGTAGTGGGGTGGTAGATATCTAGTCTCCCTTATGGCTCTAATTTGATAGTGGTAGTGGGGTGGTAGATGTCTAGTCTCCCTTATGGCTCTAATCTGATAGTGGTAGTGGGGTGGTAGATGTCTAGTCTCCCTTATGGCTCTAATCTGATAGTGGTAGTGGGGTGGTAGATGTCTAGTCTCCCTTATGGCTCTAATCTGATAGTGGTAGTGGGGTTGTAGATGTCTAGTCTCCCTTATGGCTCTAATCTGATAGTGGGTTGGTAGATGTCTAGGCTCCCTTATGGCTCTAATCTGATAGTGGTAGTGGGTTGGTAGATGTCTAGTCTCCCTTATGGCTCTAATCTGATAGTGGGGTGGCAGATGTCTAGTCTCCCTTATGGCTCTAAACAGATAGTGGTAGTGGGGTGGTAGATGTCTAGTCTCCCTTATGGCTCTAATTTGATAGTGGTAGTGGGGTGGTAGATGTCTAGTCTCCCTTATGGCTCTAATCTGATAGTGGTAGTGGGGTGGTAGATGTCTAGTCTCCCTTATGGCTCTAATCTGATAGTGGTAGAGGGGTGGCAGATGTCTAGTCTCCCTTATGGCTCTAATTTGATAGTGGTAGTGGGGTGGTAGATGTCTAGTCTCCCTTATGGCTCTAATCTGATAGTGGTAGTGGGTTGGTAGATGTCTAGTCTCCCTTATGGCTCTAATCTGATAGTGGTAGTGGGGTGGTAGATGTCTAGTCTCCCTTATGGCTCTAATTTGATAGTGGTAGTGGGGTGGTAGATGTCTAGTCTCCCTTATGGCTCTAATCTGATAGTGGTAGTGGGTTTGTAGATGTCTAGTCTCCCTTATGGCTCTAATCTGATAGTGGGTTG
Organism: Salvelinus fontinalis; assembly: GCF_029448725.1. NCBI lineage: Eukaryota > Metazoa > Chordata > Actinopteri > Salmoniformes > Salmonidae > Salvelinus > Salvelinus fontinalis. The sequence continues at coordinate 46,152,715 of NC_074684.1, read as the reverse complement.
GTAGATGTCTAGGCTCCCTTATGGCTCTAATTTGATAGTGGTAGTGGGGTGGTAGATGTCTAGTCTCCCTTATGGCTCTAATTTGATAGTGGTAGTGGGTTGGTAGATGTCTAGTCTCCCTTATGGCTCTAATCTGATATTGGGGTGGCAGATGTCTAGTCTCCCTTATGGCTCTAATCTGATAGTGGTAGTGGGGTGGTAGATGTCTAGTCTCCCTTATGGCTCTAATTTGATAGTGGTAGTGGGGTGGTAGATGTCTACTGTCCCTTATGGCTCTAATCTGATAGTGGTAGTGGGGTGGTAGATGTCTAGTCTCCCTTATGGCTCTAATCTGATAGTGGTAGTGGGTTGGTAGATGTCTAGTCTCCCTTATGGCTCTAATCTGATAGTGGGGTGGCAGATGTCTAGTCTCCCTTATGGCTCTAATCTGAAAGTGGAAGTGGGGTGGTAGATGTCTAGTCTCCCTTATGGCTCTAATTTGATAGTGGTAGTGGGGTGGTAGATGTCTAGTCTCCCTTATGGCTCTAATCGGATAGTGGTAGTGGGGGTGTAGATGTCTAGTCTCCCTTATGGCTCTAATCTGATAGTGGTAGTGGGGTGGTAGATGTCTAGTCTCCCTTATGGCTCTAATTTGATAGTGGTAGTGGGGTGGTAGATGTCTAGTCTCCCTTATGGCTCTAATCTGATAGTGGTAGTGGGGTTGTAGATGTCTAGTCTCCCTTATGGCTCTAATCTGATAGTGGGTTGGTAGATGTCTACGCTCCCTTATGGCTCTAATCTGATAGTGGTAGTGGGTTGGTAGATGTCTAGTCTCCCTTATGGCTCTAATCTGATAGTGGGGTGGCAGATGTCTAGTCTCCCTTATGGCTCTAATCAGACAGTGGTAGTGGGGTGGTAGATGTCTAGTCTCCCTTATGGCTCTAATTTGATAGTGGTAGTGGGGTGGTAGATGTCTAGTCTCCCTTATGGCTCTAATCTGATAGTGGTAGTGGGGTGGTAGATGTCTAGTCTCCCTTATGGCTCTAATCTGATAGTGGTAGAGGGGTGGCAGATGTCTAGTCTCCCTTATGGCTCTAATTTGATAGTGGTAGTGGGGTGGTAGATGTCTAGTCTCCCTTATGGCTCTAATCTGATAGTGGTAGTGGGTTGGTAGATGTCTAGTCTCCCTTATGGCTCTAATCTGATAGTGGTAGTGGGGTGGTAGATGTCTAGTCTCCCTTATGGCTCTAATTTGATAGTGGTAGTGGGGTGGTAGATGTCTAGTCTCCCTTATGGCTCTAATCTGATAGTGGTAGTGGGTTTGTAGATGTCTAGTCTCCCTTATGGCTCTAATCTGATAGTGGGTTGGTAGATGTCTAGGCTCCCTTATGGCTCTAATTTGATAGTGGTAGTGGGGTGGTAGATGTCTAGTCTCCCTTATGGCTCTAATTTGATAGTGGTAGTGGGTTGGTAGATGTCTAGTCTCCCTTATGGCTCTAATCTGATATTGGGGTGGCAGATGTCTAGTCTCCTTTATGGCTCTAATCTGATAGTGGTAGTGGGGTGGTAGATGTCTAGACTCCCTTATGGCTCTAATCTGATAGTGGTAGAGGGGTGGCAGATGTCTAGTCTCCCTTATGGCTCTAATTTGATAGTGGTAGTGGGGTGGTAGATGTCTAGTCTCCCTTATGGCTCTAATCTGATAGTGGTAGTGGGTTGGTAGATGTCTAGTCTCCCTTATGGCTCTAATCTGATAGTGGTAGTGGGGTGGTAGATGTCTAGTCTCCCTTATGGCTCTAATCTGATAGTGGGGTGGCAGATGTCTAGTCTCCCTTATGGCTCTAATCTGATAGTGGTAGTGGGGTGGTAGATGTCTAGTCTCCCTTATGGCTCTAATTTGATAGTGGAAGTGGGGTGGTAGATGTCTAGTCTCCCTTATGGCTCTAATCTGATAGTGGTAGTGGGGTTGTAGATGTCTAGTCTCCCTTATGGCTCTAATCTGATAGTGGGTTGGTAGATGTCTAGGCTCCCTTATGGCTCTAATCTGATAGTGGTAGTGGGTTGGTAGATGTCTAGTCTCCCTTATGGCTCTAATCTGATAGTGGTAGTGGGGTGGTAGATGTCTAGTCTCCCTAATGGCTCTAATTTGATAGTGGTAGTGGGGTGGTAGATGTCTAGTCTCCCTTATGGCTCTAATCTGATAGTGGTAGTGGGGTGGTAGATGTCTAGTCTCCCTTATGGCTCTAATCTGATAGTGGTAGAGGGGTGGCAGATGTCTAGTCTCCCTTATGGCTCTAATTTGATAGTGGTAGTGGGGTGGTAGATGTCTAGTCTCCCTTATGGCTCTAATCTGATAGTGGTAGTGGGTTGGTAGATGTCTAGTCTCCCTTATGGCTCTAATCTGATAGTGGTAGTGGGGTGGTAGATGTCTAGTCTCCCTTATGGCTCTAATCTGATAGTGGTAGTGGGTTGGTAGATGTCTAGTCTCCCTTATGGCTCTAATCTGATAGTGGGGTGGCAGATGTCTAGTCTCCCTTATGGCTCTAATCTGATAGTGGTAGTGGGGTGGTAGATGTCTAGTCTCCCTTATGGCTCTAATTTGATAGTGGTAGTGGGGTGGTAGATGTCTAGTCTCCCTTATGGCTCTAATTGGATAGTGGTAGTGGGGTTGTAGATGTCTAGTCTCCCTTATGGCTCTAATCTGGTAGTGGCAGTGGGGTGTTAGATGTCTAGTCTCCCTTATGGCTCTAATCTGATAGTGGGTTGGTAGATGTCTAGTCTCCCTTATGGCTCCAATCTGATAGTGGTAGTGGGGTGGTAGATGTCTAGTCTCCCTTATGGCTCTAATTTTATAGTGGTAGTGGGGTGGTAGATGTCTATTCTCCCTTATGGCTCTAATCTGATAGTGGTAGTGGGTTGGTAGATGTCTAGTCTCCCTTATGGCTCTAATCTGATAGTGGTTGTGGGGTGGTAGATGTCTAGTTTCCCTTATGGCTCTAATTTGATAGTGGTAGTGGGGTGGTAGATGTCTAGTCTCCCTTATGGATCTAATCTGATAGTGGTAGTGGGGATGTAGATGTCTAGTCTCCCTTATGGCTCTAATCTTATAGTGGTAGTGGGTTGGTAGATGTCTAGTCTCCCTTATGGCTCTAATCTGGTAGTGGTAGTGGGGTGGTAGATGTCTAGTCTCCCTTACGGCTCTAATCTAATAGTGGTAGTGGGGTGGTAGATGTCTAGTCTCCCTTATGGCTCTAATCTGATAGTGGTAGTGGGGTGGTAGATGTCTAGTCTCCCTTATGGCTCTAATCTGATAGTGGTAGTGGGTTGGTAGATGTCTAGTCTCCCTTATGGCTCTAATCTGATAGTGGTAGTGGGGTGGTAGATGTCTAGTCTCCCTTATGGCTCTAATTTGATAGTGGTAGTGGGGTGGTAGATGTCTAGTCTCCCTTATGGCTCTAATCTGATAGTGGTAGTGGGGTGGTAGATGTCTAGTCTCCCTTATGGCTCTAATCTGATAGTGGTTGAGGGGTGGCAGATGTCTAGTCTCCCTTATGGCTCTAATTTGATAGTGGTAGTGGGGTGGTAGATGTCTAGTCTCCCTTATGGCTCTAATCTGATAGTGGTAGTGGGTTGGTAGATGTCTAGTCTCCCTTATGGCTCTAATCTGATAGTGGTAGTGGGGTGGTAGATGTCTAGTCTCCCTTATGGCTCTAATTTGATAGTGGTAGTGGGGTGGTAGATGTCTAGTCTCCCTTATGGCTCTAATCTGATAGTGGTAGTGGGTTTGTAGATGTCTAGTCTCCCTTATGGCTCTAATCTGATAGTGGGTTGGTAGATGTCTAGGCTCCCTTATGGCTCTAATTTGATAGTGGTAGTGGGGTGGTAGATGTCTAGTCTCCCTTATGGCTCTAATTTGATAGTGGTAGTGGGTTGGTAGATGTCTAGTCTCCCTTATGGCTCTAATCTGATATTGGGGTGGCAGATGTCTAGTCTCCCTTATGGCTCTAATCTGATTGTGGTAGTGGGGTGGTAGATGTCTAGTCTCCCTTATGGCTCTAATTTGATAGTTGTAGTGGGGTGGTAGATGTCTAGTCTCCCTTATGGCTCTAATCTGATAGTGGTAGTGGGGTGGTAGATGTCTAGTCTCCCTTATGGCTCTAATCTGATAGTGGTAGTGGGTTGGTAGATGTCTAGTCTCCCTTATGGCTCTAATCTGATAGTGGGGTGGCAGATGTCTAGTCTCCCTTATGGCTCTAATTTGATAGTGGAAGTGGGGTGGTAGATGTCTAGTCTCCCTTATGGCTCTAATCTGATAGTGGTAGTGGGGTTGTAGATGTCTAGTCTCCCTTATGGCTCTAATCTGATAGTGGGTTGGTAGATGTCTAGGCTCCCTTATCGCTCTAATCTGATAGTGGTAGTGGGTTGGTAGATGTCTAGTCTCCCTTATGGCTCTAATCTGATAGTGGTAGTGGGTTGGTAGATGTCTAGTCTCCCTTATGGCTCTAATCTGATAGTGGGGTGGCAGATGTCTAGTCTCCTTATGGCTCTAATTTGATAGTGGAAGTGGGGTGGTAGATGTCTAGTCTCCCTTATGGCTCTAATCTGATAGTGGTAGTGGGGTTGTAGATGTCTAGTCTCCCTTATGGCTCTAATCTGATAGTGGGTTGGTAGATGTCTAGGCTCCCTTATGGCTCTAATCTGATAGTGGTAGTGGGTTGGTAGATGTCTAGTCTCCCTTATGGCTCTAATCTGATAGTGGTAGTGGGGTGGTAGATGTCTAGTCTCCCTTATGGCTCTAATTTGATAGTGGTAGTGGGGTGGTAGATGTCTAGTCTCCCTTATGGCTCTAATCTGATAGTGGTAGTGGGGTGGTAGATGTCTAGTCTCCCTTATGGCTCTAATCTGATAGTGGTAGAGGGGTGGCAGATGTCTAGTCTCCCTTATGGCTCTAATTTGATAGTGGTAGTGGGGTGGTAGATGTCTAGTCTCCCTTATGGCTCTAATCTGATAGTGGTAGTGGGTTGGTAGATGTCTAGTCTCCCTTATGGCTCTAATCTGATAGTGGTAGTGGGGTGGTAGATGTCTAGTCTCCCTTATGGCTCTAATCTGATAGTGGTAGTGGGTTGGTAGATGTCTAGTCTCCCTTATGGCTCTAATCTGATAGTGGGGTGGCAGATGTCTAGTCTCCCTTATGGCTCTAATCTGATAGTGGTAGTGGGGTGGTAGATGTCTAGTCTCCCTTATGGCTCTAATTTGATAGTGGTAGTGGGGTGGTAGATGTCTAGTCTCCCTTATGGCTCTAATTGGATAGTGGTAGTGGGGTTGTAGATGTCTAGTCTCCCTTATGGCTCTAATCTGGTAGTGGCAGTGGGGTGTTAGATGTCTAGTCTCCCTTATGGCTCTAATCTGATAGTGGGTTGGTAGATGTCTAGTCTCCCTTATGGCTCCAATCTGATAGTGGTAGTGGGGTGGTAGATGTCTAGTCTCCCTTATGGCACTAATCTGATAGTGGTAGAGGGGTGGCAGATGTCTAGTCTCCCTTATGGCTCTAATTTTATAGTGGTAGTGGGGTGGTAGATGTCTATTCTCCCTTATGGCTCTAATCTGATAGTGGTAGTGGGTTGGTAGATGTCTAGTCTCCCTTATGGCTCTAATCTGATAGTGGTTGTGGGGTGGTAGATGTCTAGTCTCCCTTATGGCTCTAATTTGATAGTGGTAGTGGGGTGGTAGATGTCTAGTCTCCCTTATGGATCTAATCTGATAGTGGTAGTGGGGATGTAGATGTCTAGTCTCCCTTATGGCTCTAATCTTATAGTGGTAGTGGGTTGGTAGATGTCTAGTCTCCCTTATGGCTCTAATCTGGTAGTGGTAGTGGGGTGGTAGATGTCTAGTCTCCCTTACGGCTCTAATCTAATAGTGGTAGTGGGGTGGTAGATGTCTAGTCTCCCTTATGGCTCTAATCTGATAGTGGTAGTGGGGTGGTAGATGTCTAGTCTCCCTTATGGCTCTAATCTGATAGTGGTAGTGGGTTGGTAGATGTCTAGTCTCCCTTATGGCTCTAATCTGATAGTGGTAGTGGGGTGGTAGATGTCTAGTCTCCCTTATGGCTCTAATTTGATAGTGGTAGTGGGGTGGTAGATGTCTAGTCTCCCTTATGGCTCTACTCTGATAGTGGTAGTGGGGTGGTAGATGTCTAGTCTCCCTTATGGCTCTAATCTGATAGTGGTTGAGGGGTGGCAGATGTCTAGTCTCCCTTATGGCTCTAATTTGATAGTGGTAGTGGGTTGGTAGATGTCTAGTCTCCCTTATGGCTCTAATCTGATAGTGGTAGTGGGTTGGTAGATGTCTAGTCTCCCTTATGGCTCTAATCTGATAGTGGTAGTGGGGTGGTAGATGTCTAGTCTCCCTTATGGCTCTAATTTGATAGTGGTAGTGGGGTGGTAGATGTCTAGTCTCCCTTATGGCTCTAATCTGATAGTGGTAGTGGGTTTGTAGATGTCTAGTCTCCCTTATGGCTCTAATCTGATAGTGGGTTGGTAGATGTCTAGGCTCCCTTATGGCTCTAATTTGATAGTGGTAGTGGGGTGGTAGATGTCTAGTCTCCCTTATGGCTCTAATTTGATAGTGGTAGTGGGTTGGTAGATGTCTAGTCTCCCTTATGGCTCTAATCTGATATTGGGGTGGCAGATGTCTCGTCTCCCTTATGGCTCTAATCTGATAGTGGTAGTGGGGTGGTAGATGTCTAGTCTCCCTTATGGCTCTAATTTGATAGTTGTAGTGGGGTGGTAGATGTCTAGTCTCCCTTATGGCTCTAATCTGATAGTGGTAGTGGGGTGGTAGATGTCTAGTCTCCCTTATGGCTCTAATCTGATAGTGGTAGTGGGTTGGTAGATGTCTAGTCTCCCTTATGGCTCTAATCTGATAGTGGGGTGGCAGATGTCTAGTCTCCCTTATGGCTCTAATCTGATGTTTGAAGTGGGGTGGTAGATGTCTAGTCTCCCTTATGGCTCTAATTTGATAGTGGTAGTGGGGTGGTAGATGTCTAGTCTCCCTTATGGCTCTAATCGGATAGTGGTAGTGGGGGTGTAGATGTCTAGTCTCCCTTATGGCTCTAATCTGATAGTGGTAGTGGGGTGGTAGATGTCTAGTCTCCCTTATGGCTCTAATTTGATAGTGGTAGTGGGGTGGTAGATGTCTAGTCTCCCTTATGGCTCTAATCTGATAGTGGTAGTGGGGTTGTAGATGTCTAGTCTCCCTTATGGCTCTAATCTGATAGTGGGTTGGTAGATGTCTAGGCTCCCTTATGGCTCTAATCTGATAGTGGTAATGGGTTGGTAGATGTCTAGTCTCCCTTATGGCTCTAATCTGATAGTGGTAGTGGGGTGGTAGATGTCTAGTCTCCCTTATGGCTCTAATTTGATAGTGGTAGTGGGGTGGTAGATGTCTAGTCTCCCTTATGGCTCTAATCTGATAGTGGTAGTGGGGTGGTAGATGTCTAGTCTCCCTTATGGCTCTAATCTGATAGTGGTAGAGGGGTGGCAGATGTCTAGTCTCCCTTATGGCTCTAATCTGATAGTGGTAGTGGGGTGGTAGATGTCTAGTCTCCCTTATGGCTCTAATCTGATAGTGGTAGAGGGGTGGCAGATGTCTAGTCTCCCTTATGGCTCTAATTTGATAGTGGTAGTGGGGTGGTAGATGTCGAGTCTCCCTTATGGCTCTAATCTGATAGTGGTAGTGGGTTGGTAGATGTCTAGTCTCCCTTATGGCTCTAATCTGATAGTGGTAGTGGGGTGGTAGATGTCTAGTCTCCCTTATGGCTCTAATTTGATAGTGGTAGTGGGGTGGTAGATTTCTAGTCTCCCTTATGGCTCTAATCTGATAGTGGTAGTGGGGTTGTAGATGTCTAGTCTCCCTTATGGCTCTAATCTGATAGTGGGTTGGTAGATGTCTAGGCTCCCTTATGGCTCTAATTTGATAGTGGTAGTGGGGTGGTAGATGTCTAGTCTCCCTTATGGCTCTAATTTGATAGCGGTAGTGGGTTGGTAGATGTCTAGCCTCCCTTATGGCTCTAATCTGATATTGGGGTGGCAGATGTCTAGTCTCCCTTATGGCTCTAATCTGATAGTGGTAGTGGGGTGGTAGATGTCTAGTCTCCCTTATGGCTCTAATTTGATAGTTGTAGTGGGGTGGTAGATGTCTAGTCTCCCTTATGGCTCTAATCTGATAGTGGTAGTGGGGTGGTAGATGTCTAGTCTCCCTTATGGCTCTAATCTGATAGTGGTAGTGGGTTGGTAGATGTCTAGTCTCCCTTATGGCTCTAATCTGATAGTGGGGTGGCAGATGTCTAGTCTCCCTTATGGCACTAATCTGATAGTGGTAGTGGGGTGGTAGATGTCTAGCCTCCCTTATGGCTCTAATTTGATAGTGGTAGTGGGGTGGTAGATGTCTAGTCTCCCTTATGGCTCTAATCGGATAGTGGTAGTGGGGTTGTAGATGTCTAGTCTCCCTTATGGCTCTAATCTGATAGTGGTAGTGGGGTGGAAGATGTCTAGTCTCCCTTATGGCTCTAATTTGATAGTGGTAGTGGGGTGGTAGATGTCTAGTCTCCCTTATGGCTCTAATCTAATAGTGGTAATGGGGTTGTAGATGTCTAGTCTCCCTTATGGCTCTAATCTGATAGTGGTTTGGTAGATGTCTAGGCTCCCTTATGGCTCTAATCTGATAGTGTTAGTGGTTTGGTAGATGTCTAGTCTCCCTTATGGCTCTAATCTGATAGTGGGGTGGCAGATGTCTAGTCTCCATTATGGCTCTAATCTGATAGTGGTAGTGGGGTGGTAGATGTCTAGTCTCCCTTATGGCTCTAATTTGATAGTGGTAGTGGGGTGGTAGATGTCTAGTCTCCCTTATGGCTCTAATCTGATAGTGGTGGTGGGGTGGTAGATGTCTAGTCTCCCTTATGGCTCTCATCTGATAGTGGTAGAGGGGTGGCAGATGTTTAGTCTCCCTTATGGCTCTAATCTGATAGTGGGGTGGCAGATGTCTAGTCTCCCTTATGGCTCTAATTTGATAGTGGTAGTGGGGTGGTAGATGTCTAGTCTCCCTTATGGCTCTAATTTGATAGTGGTAATGGGGTGGTAGATGTCTAGTCTCCCTTATGGCTCTAATTTTATAGTGGTAGTGGGGTGGTAGATGTCTAGTCTCCCTTATGGCTCTAATCTGATAGTGGTAGTGGGTTGGTAGATGTCTAGTCTCCCTTATGGCTCTAATTTGATAGTGGTAGTGGGGTGGTAGATGTCTAGTCTCCCATATGGCTCTAATTTGATAGTGGTAGTGGGGTGGTAGATGTCTAGTCTCCCTTATGGCTCTAATCTGATAGTGGTAGTGGGGATGTAGATGTCTAGTCTCCCTTATGGCTCTAATCTGATAGTGGTAGTGGGTTGGTAGATGTCTAGTCTCCATTATGGCTCTAATCTGGTAGTGGTAGTGGGGTGGTAGATGTCTAGTCTCCCTTACGGCTCTAATCTAATAGTGGTAGTGGGGTGGTAGATGTCTAGTCTCCCGTATGGCTCTAATCTGATAGTGGTAGTGGGGTGGTAGATGTCTAGTCTCCCTTATGGCTCTAATCTGATAGAGGGGTGGTAGATGTCTAGTCTCCCTGATGGCTCTAATCTGATAGTGGTAGTGGGGTGGTAGATGTCTAGTCTTCCTTATGGCTCTAATTTGATAGTGGTAGTGGGGTGGCAGATGTCTAGTCTCCCTCATGGCTCTAATTTGATAGTGGTAGAGGGGTGGTAGATGTCTAGTCTCCCTTATGGCTCTAATCTGATAGTGGGGTGGCAGATGTCTAGTCTCCCTTATGGCTCTAATCTGATAGTGGTAGTGGGGTGGTAGATGTCTAGTCTCCCTTATGGCTCTAATTTGATAGTGGTAGTGGGGTGGTAGATGTCTAGTCTCCCTTATGGCTCTAATTGGATAGTGGTAGTGGGGTTGTAGATGTCTAGTCTCCCTTATGGCTCTAATCTGGTAGTGGCAGTGGGGTGTTAGATGTCTAGTCTCCCTTGTGGCTCTAATCTGATAGTGGGTTGGTAGATGTCTAGTCTCCCTTATGGCTCTAATCTGATAGTGGGGTGGCAGATGTCTAGTCTCCCTTATTGCTCTAATCTGATAGTGGTAGTGGGGTGGTAGATGTCTAGTCTCCCTTATGGCTCTAATTTGATAGTGGTAGTGGGGTGGTAGATGTCTAGTCTCCCTTATGGCTCTAATCTAATAGTGGTAGTGGGGTGGTAGATGTCTAGGCTCCCTTATGGCTCTAATCTGATAGTGGTAGGGGGGTGGTAGATGTCTAGTCTCCCTTATGGCTCTAATCTGGTAGTGGTAGTGGGGTGGTAGATGTCTAGTCTCCCTTATGGCTCTAATCTGATAGTGCTAGGGGGGTGGTAGATGTCTAGGCTCCCTTATGGCTCTAATCTGGTAGTGGTAGTGGGGTGGTAGATGTCTAGTCTCCCTTATGGCTCTAATCTGATAGTGTTAGTGGTTTGGTAGATGTCTAGTCTCCCTTATGGCTCTAATCTGATAGTGGGGTGGCAGATGTCTAGTCTCCATTATGGCTCTAATCTGATAGTGGTAGTGGGGTGGTAGATGTCTAGTCTCCCTTATGGCTCTAATTTGATAGTGGTAGTGGGGTGGTAGATGTCTAGTCTCCCTTATGGCTCTAATCTGATAGTGGTGGTGGGGTGGTAGATGTCTAGTCTCCCTTATGGCTCTCATCTGATAGTGGTAGAGGGGTGGCAGATGTTTAGTCTCCCTTATGGCTCTAATCTGATAGTGGGGTGGCAGATGTCTAGTCTCCCTTATGGCTCTAATTTGATAGTGGTAGTGGGGTGGTAGATGTCTAGTCTCCCTTATGGCTCTAATTTGATAGTGGTAATGGGGTGGTAGATGTCTAGTCTCCCTTATGGCTCTAATTTTATAGTGGTAGTGGGGTGGTAGATGTCTAGTCTCCCTTATGGCTCTAATCTGATAGTGGTAGTGGGTTGGTAGATGTCTAGTCTCCCTTATGGCTCTAATTTGATAGTGGTAGTGGGGTGGTAGATGTCTAGTCTCCCATATGGCTCTAATTTGATAGTGGTAGTGGGGTGGTAGATGTCTAGTCTCCCTTATGGCTCTAATCTGATAGTGGTAGTGGGGATGTAGATGTCTAGTCTCCCTTATGGCTCTAATCTGATAGTGGTAGTGGGTTGGTAGATGTCTAGTCTCCATTATGGCTCTAATCTGGTAGTGGTAGTGGGGTGGTAGATGTCTAGTCTCCCTTACGGCTCTAATCTAATAGTGGTAGTGGGGTGGTAGATGTCTAGTCTCCCGTATGGCTCTAATCTGATAGTGGTAGTGGGGTGGTAGATGTCTAGTCTCCCTTATGGCTCTAATCTGATAGAGGGGTGGTAGATGTCTAGTCTCCCTGATGGCTCTAATCTGATAGTGGTAGTGGGGTGGTAGATGTCTAGTCTTCCTTATGGCTCTAATTTGATAGTGGTAGTGGGGTGGCAGATGTCTAGTCTCCCTCATGGCTCTAATTTGATAGTGGTAGAGGGGTGGTAGATGTCTAGTCTCCCTTATGGCTCTAATCTGATAGTGGGGTGGCAGATGTCTAGTCTCCCTTATGGCTCTAATCTGATAGTGGTAGTGGGGTGGTAGATGTCTAGTCTCCCTTATGGCTCTAATTTGATAGTGGTAGTGGGGTGGTAGATGTCTAGTCTCCCTTATGGCTCTAATTGGATAGTGGTAGTGGGGTTGTAGATGTCTAGTCTCCCTTATGGCTCTAATCTGGTAGTGGCAGTGGGGTGTTAGATGTCTAGTCTCCCTTGTGGCTCTAATCTGATAGTGGGTTGGTAGATGTCTAGTCTCCCTTATGGCTCTAATCTGATAGTGGGGTGGCAGATGTCTAGTCTCCCTTATTGCTCTAATCTGATAGTGGTAGTGGGGTGGTAGATGTCTAGTCTCCCTTATGGCTCTAATTTGATAGTGGTAGTGGGGTGGTAGATGTCTAGTCTCCCTTATGGCTCTAATCTAATAGTGGTAGTGGGGTGGTAGATGTCTAGGCTCCCTTATGGCTCTAATCTGATAGTGGTAGGGGGGTGGTAGATGTCTAGTCTCCCTTATGGCTCTAATCTGGTAGTGGTAGTGGGGTGGTAGATGTCTAGTCTCCCTTATGGCTCTAATCTGATAGTGCTAGGGGGGTGGTAGATGTCTAGGCTCCCTTATGGCTCTAATCTGGTAGTGGTAGTGGGGTGGTAGATGTCTAGTCTCCCTTATGGCTCTAATCTGATAGAGGGGTGGTAGATGTCTAGTCTCCCTTATGGCTCTAATCTGATAGTGGTAGTGGGGTGGTAGATGTCTAGTCTTCCTTATGGCTCTAATTTGATAGTGGTAGTGGGGTGGCAGATGTCTAGTCTCCCTCATGGCTCTAATTTGATAGTGGTAGTGGGGTGGTAGATGTCTAGTCTCCCTTATGGCTCTAATCTGATAGTGGTAGTGGGGTGGTAGATGTCTAGTCTCCCTTATGGCTCTAATCTGATAGTGGTAGTGGGGTTGTAGATGTCTAGTCTCCCTTATGGCTCTAATCTGATAGTGGTAGTGGGGTTGTAGATGTCTAGTCTCCCTTATGGCTCTAATCTGATAGTGGGTTGGTAGATGTCTAGGCTCCCTTATGGCTCTAATTTGATAGTGGTAGTGGGGTGGTAGATGTCTAGTCTCCCTTATGGCTCTAATCTGATAGTGGTAGTGGGTTGGTAGATGTCTAGTCTCCCTTATGGCTCTAATCTGATAGTGGGGTGGCAGATGTCTAGTCTCCCTTATGGCTCTAATCTGATAGTGGTAGTGGGGTGGTAGATGTCTAGTCTCCCTTATGGCTCTAATTTGATAGTTGTAGTGGGGTGGTAGATGTCTAGTCTCCATTATGGCTCTAATCGGATAGTGGTAGTGGGGTTGTAGATGTCTAGTCTCCCTTATGGCTCTAATCTGGTAGTGGCAGTGGGGTGTTAGATGTCTAGTCTCCCTTATGGCTCTAATCTGATAGTGGTAGTGGGTTGGTAGATGTCTAGTCTCCCTTATGGCTCTAATCTGGTAGTGGTAGTGGGGTGGTAGATGTCTAGTCTCCCTTACGGCTCTAATCTAATAGTGGTAGTGGGGTGGTAGATGTCTAGTCTCCCTTATGGCTCTAATCTGATAGTGGTAGTGGGGTGGTAGATGTCTAGTCTCCCTTATGGCTCTAATTTGATAGTGGTAGTGGGGTGGTAGATGTCTAGTCTCCCTTATGGCTCTAATCTGATAGTGGTAGGGGGGTGGTAGATGTCTAGTCTCCCTTATGGCTCTTATCTGATAGTGGTAGTGGGGTGGTAGATGTCTAGTCTTCCTTATGGCTCTAATTTGATAGTGGTAGTGGGGTGGCAGATGTCTAGTCTCCCTCATGGCTCTAATTTGATAGTGGTAGTGGGGTGGTAGATGTCTAGTCTCCCTTATGGCTCTAATCTGATAGTGGGGTGGTAGATGTCTAGTCTCCCGTATGGCTCTAATCTGATAGTGGTAGTGGGGTGGTAGATGTCTAGTCTCCCTTATGGCTCTAATCTGATAGTGGTAATGGGTTGGTAGATGTCTAGTCTCCCTTATGGCTCTAATCTGATAGTGTTAGTGGGATGGTAGATGTCTAGTCTCCCTTATGGCTCTAATTTGATAGTGGTAGTGGGGTGGTAGATGTCTAGTCTCCCTTATGGCTCTAATCTGATAGTGGTAGTGGGGTGGTAGATGTCTAGTCTCCCTTATGGCTCTAATCTGATAGTGGTAGAGGGGTGGCAGATGTCTAGTCTCCCTTATGGCTCTAATTTGATAGTGGTAGATGTCTAGTCTCCCTTATGGCTCTAATCTGATAGTGGTAGTGGGTTGGTAGATGTCTTGTCTCCCTTATGGCTCTAATCTGATAGTGGGTTGGTAGATGTCTAGTCTCCCTTATGGCTCTAATTTGATAGGGGTAGTGGGTTGGTAGATGTCTAGTCTCCCTTATGGCTCTAATCTGATAGTGGGGTGGCAGATGTCTAGTCTCCCTTATGGCTCTAATCTGATAGTGGTAGTGGGGTGGTAGATGTCTAGTCTCCCTTATGGCTCTAATTTGATAGTGGTAGTGGGGTGGTAGATGTCTAGTCTCCCTTATGGCTCTAATCGGATAGTGGTAGTGGGGTTGTAGATGTCTAGTCTCCCTTATGGCTCTAATCTGGTAGTGGAAGTGGGGTGTTAGATGTCTAGTCTCCCTTATGGCTCTAATCTGATAGTGGGTTGGTAGATGTCTAGTCTCCCTTATTGCTCTAATCTGATAGTGGTAGTGGGGTAGTAGATGTCTAGTCTCCCTTATGGCTCTAATTTGATAGTGGTAGTGGGGTGGTAGATGTCTAGTCTCCCTTATGGCTCTAATCGGATAGTGGTAGTGGGGTTGTAGATGTCTACTCTCCCTTATCGCTCTGATCTGGTAGTGGCAGTGGGGTGTTAGATGTCTAGTCTCCCTTATGGCTCTAATCTGATAGTGGTAGGGGGGTGGTAGATGTCTAGTCTCCCTTATGGCTCTAATCTGATAGTGGTAGTGGGTTGGTAGATGTCTAGTCTCCCTTATGGCTCTAATTTGATAGTGGTAGTGGGGTGGTAGATGTCTAGTCTCCCGTATGGCTCTAATCTGATAGTGGGTTGGTAGATGTCTAGTCTCCCTTATTGCTCTAATCTGATAGTGGTAGTGGGGTAGTAGATGTCTAGTCTCCCTTATGGCTCTAATTTGATAGTGGTAGTGGGGTGGTAGATGTCTAGTCTCCCTTATGGCTCTAATCGGATAGTGGTAGTGGGGTTGTAGATGTCTACTCTCCCTTATCGCTCTGATCTGGTAGTGGCAGTGGGGTGTTAGATGTCTAGTCTCCCTTATGGCTCTAATCTGATAGTGGTAGGGGGGTGGTAGATGTCTAGTCTCCCTTATGGCTCTAATCTGATAGTGGTAGTGGGTTGGTAGATGTCTAGTCTCCCTTATGGCTCTAATTTGATAGTGGTAGTGGGGTGGTAGATGTCTAGTCTCCCGTATGGCTCTAATCTGATAGTGGGTTGGTAGATGTCTAGTCTCCCTTATGGCTCTAATCTGATAGTGGTAGTGGGGTGGTAGATGTCTAGTCTCCCGTATGGCTCTAATCTGATAGTGGTAGAGGGGTGGTAGATGTCTAGTCTCCCTTATGGCTCTAATTTGATAGTGGTAGTGGGGTGGTAGATGTCTAGTCTCCCTTATGGCTCTAATCTGATAGTGGTAGTGGGTTGGTAGATGTCTAGTCTCCCTTATGGCTCTAATCTGATAGTGGTAGTGGGGTGGTAGATGTCTAGTCTCCCTTATGGCTCTAATCTGATAGTGGTAGTGGGGTTGTAGATGTCTAGTCTCCCTTATGGCTCTAATATGATAGTGGTAGGGGGGTGGTAGATGTCTAGTCTCCCTTAAGATCTAATCTGATAGTGGTAGTGGGGTGGTAGATGTCTAGTCTCCCTTATGGCTCTAATTTGATAGTGGTAGAGGGGTGGTAGATGTCTAGTCTCCCTTATGAATCTAATTTGGTAGTGTTAGTGGGGTGGTAGATGTCTAGGCTCCCTTATGGCTCTAATCTGATAGTGGTAGTGGGGTTGTAGATGTCTAGTCTCCCTTATGGCTCTAATCTGATAGTGGGTTGGTAGATGTCTAGGCTCCCTTATGGCTCTAATCTGATAGTGTTAGTGGTTTGGTAGATGTCTAGTCTCCCTTATGGCTCTAATCTGATAGTGGGGTGGCAGATGTCTAGTCTCCATTATGGCTCTAATCTGATAGTGGTAGTGGGGTGGTAGATGTCTAGTCTCCCTTATGGCTCTAATTTGATAGTGGTAGTGGGGTGTTAGATGTCTAGTCTCCCTTATGGCTCTAATCTGATAGTGGTAGAGGGGTGGCAGATGTTTAGTCTCCCTTATGGCTCTAATCTGATAGTGGGGTGGCAGATGTCTAGTCTCCCTTATGGCTCTAATTTGATAGTGGTAGTGGGGTGGTAGATGTCTAGTCTCCCATATGGCTCTAATTTGATAGTGGTAGTGGGGTGGTAGATGTCTAGTCTCCCTTATGGCTCTAATCTGATAGTGGTAGTGGGGATGTAGATGTCTAGTCTCCCTTATGGCTCTAATCTGATAGTGGTAGTGGGTTGGTAGATGTCTAGTCTCCCTTATGGCTCTAATCTGGTAGTGGTAGTGGGGTGGTAGATGTCTAGTCTCCCTTACGGCTCTAATCTAATAGTGGTAGTGGGGTGGTAGATGTCTAGTCTCCCGTATGGCTCTAATCTGATAGTGGTAGTGGGGTGGTAGATGTCTAGTCTCCCTTATGGCTCTAATCTGATAGAGGGGTGGTAGATGTCTAGTCTCCCTGATGGCTCTAATCTGATAGTGGTAGTGGGGTGGTAGATGTCTAGTCTTCCTTATGGCTCTAATTTGATAGTGGTAGTGGGGTGGCAGATGTCTAGTCTCCCTCATGGCTCTAATTTGATAGTGGTAGAGGGGTGGTAGATGTCTAGTCTCCCTTATGGCTCTAATCTGATAGTGGGGTGGCAGATGTCTAGTCTCCCTTATGGCTCTAATCTGATAGTGGTAGTGGGGTGGTAGATGTCTAGTCTCCCTTATGGCTCTAATTTGATAGTGGTAGTGGGGTGGTAGATGTCTAGTCTCCCTTATGGCTCTAATTGGATAGTGGTAGTGGGGTTGTAGATGTCTAGTCTCCCTTATGGCTCTAATCTGGTAGTGGCAGTGGGGTGTTAGATGTCTAGTCTCCCTTATGGCTCTAATCTGATAGTGGGTTGGTAGATGTCTAGTCTCCCTTATGGCTCTAATCTGATAGTGGGGTGGCAGATGTCTAGTCTCCCTTATTGCTCTAATCTGATAGTGGTAGTGGGGTGGTAGATGTCTAGTCTCCCTTATGGCTCTAATTTGATAGTGGTAGTGGGGTGGTAGATGTCTAGTCTCCCTTATGGCTCTAATCTAATAGTGGTAGTGGGGTGGTAGATGTCTAGGCTCCCTTATGGCTCTAATCTGATAGTGGTAGGGGGGTGGTAGATGTCTAGTCTCCCTTATGGCTCTAATCTGGTAGTGGTAGTGGGGTGGTAGATGTCTAGTCTCCCTTATGGCTCTAATCTGATAGTGCTAGGGGGGTGGTAGATGTCTAGGCTCCCTTATGGCTCTAATCTGGTAGTGGTAGTGGGGTGGTAGATGTCTAGTCTCCCTTATGGCTCTAATCTGATAGAGGGGTGGTAGATGTCTAGTCTCCCTTATGGCTCTAATCTGATAGTGGTAGTGGGGTGGTAGATGTCTAGTCTTCCTTATGGCTCTAATTTGATAGTGGTAGTGGGGTGGCAGATGTCTAGTCTCCCTCATGGCTCTAATTTGATAGTGGTAGTGGGGTGGTAGATGTCTAGTCTCCCTTATGGCTCTAATCTGATAGTGGTAGTGGGGTGGTAGATGTCTAGGCTCCCTTATGGCTCTAATCTGATAGTGGTAGTGGGGTTGTAGATGTCTAGTCTCCCTTATGGCTCTAATCTGATAGTGGTAGTGGGGTTGTAGATGTCTAGTCTCCCTTATGGCTCTAATCTGATAGTGGGTTGGTAGATGTCTAGGCTCCCGTATGGCTCTAATTTGATAGTGGTAGTGGGGTGGTAGATGTCTAGTCTCCCTTATGGCTCTAATCTGATAGTGGTAGTGGGTTGGTAGATGTCTAGTCTCCCTTATGGCTCTAATCTGATAGTGGGGTGGCAGATGTCTAGTCTCCCTTATGGCTCTAATCTGATAGTGGTAGTGGGGTGGTAGATGTCTAGTCTCCCTTATGGCTCTAATTTGATAGTTGTAGTGGGGTGGTAGATGTCTAGTCTCCATTATGGCTCTAATCGGATAGTGGTAGTGGGGTTGTAGATGTCTAGTCTCCCTTATGGCTCTAATCTGGTAGTGGCAGTGGGGTGTTAGATGTCTAGTCTCCCTTATGGCTCTAATCTGATAGTGGTAGTGGGTTGGTAGATGTCTAGTCTCCCTTATGGCTCTAATCTGGTAGTGGTAGTGGGGTGGTAGATGTCTAGTCTCCCTTACGGCTCTAATCTAATAGTGGTAGTGGGGTGGTAGATGTCTAGTCTCCCTTATGGCTCTAATCTGATAGTGGTAGTGGGGTGGTAGATGTCTAGTCTCCCTTATGGCTCTAATTTTATAGTGGTAGTGGGGTGGTAGATGTCTAGTCTCCCTTATGGCTCTAATCTGATAGTGGTAGGGGGGTGGTAGATGTCTAGTCTCCCTTATGGCTCTTATCTGATAGTGGTAGTGGGGTGGTAGATGTCTAGTCTTCCTTATGGCTCTAATTTGATAGTGGTAGTGGGGTGGCAGATGTCTAGTCTCCCTCATGGCTCTAATTTGATAGTGGTAGTGGGGTGGTAGATGTCTAGTCTCCCTTATGGCTCTAATCTGATAGTGGGGTGGTAGATGTCTAGTCTCCCGTATGGCTCTAATCTGATAGTGGTAGTGGGGTGGTAGATGTCTAGTCTCCCTTATGGCTCTAATCTGATAGTGGTAATGGGTTGGTAGATGTCTAGTCTCCCTTATGGCTCTAATCTGATAGTGTTAGTGGGATGGTAGATGTCTAGTCTCCCTTATGGCTCTAATTTGATAGTGGTAGTGGGGTGGTAGATGTCTAGTCTCCCTTATGGCTCTAATCTGATAGTGGTAGTGGGGTGGTAGATGTCTAGTCTCCCTTATGGCTCTAATCTGATAGTGGTAGAGGGGTGGCAGATGTCTAGTCTCCCTTATGGCTCTAATTTGATAGTGGTAGATGTCTAGTCTCCCTTATGGCTCTAATCTGATAGTGGTAGTGGGTTGGTAGATGTCTTGTCTCCCTTATGGCTCTAATCTGATAGTGGGTTGGTAGATGTCTAGTCTCCCTTATGGCTCTAATTTGATAGTGGTAGTGGGGTGGTAGATGTCTAGTCTCCCTTATGGCTCTAATTTGATAGGGGTAGTGGGTTGGTAGATGTCTAGTCTCCCTTATGGCTCTAATCTGATAGTGGGGTGGCAGATGTCTAGTCTCCCTTATGGCTCTAATCTGATAGTGGTAGTGGGGTGGTAGATGTCTAGTCTCCCTTATGGCTCTAATTTGATAGTGGTAGTGGGGTGGTAGATGTCTAGTCTCCCTTATGGCTCTAATCGGATAGTGGTAGTGGGGTTGTAGATGTCTAGTCTCCCTTATGGCTCTAATCTGGTAGTGGAAGTGGGGTGTTAGATGTCTAGTCTCCCTTATGGCTCTAATCTGATAGTGGGTTGGTAGATGTCTAGTCTCCCTTATGGCTCTAATCTGATAGTGGGGTGGCAGATGTCTAGTCTCCCTTATTGCTCTAATCTGATAGTGGTAGTGGGGTGGTAGATGTCTAGTCTCCCTTATGGCTCTACTTTGATAGTGGTAGTGGGGTGGTAGATGTCTAGTCTCCCTTATGGCTCTAATCGGATAGTGGTAGTGGGGTTGTAGATGTCTACTCTCCCTTATGGCTCTAATCTGGTAGTGGCAGTGGGGTGTTAGATGTCTAGTCTCCCTTATGGCTCTAATCTGATAGTGGTAGGGGGGTGGTAGATGTCTAGTCTCCCTTATGGCTCTAATCTGATAGTGGTAGTGGGTTGGTAGATGTCTAGTCTCCCTTATGGCTCTAATTTGATAGTGGTAGTGGGGTGGTAGATGTCTAGTCTCCCGTATGGCTCTAATCTGATAGTGGGTTGGTAGATGTCTAGTCTCCCTTATGGCTCTAATCTGATAGTGGTAGTGGGGTGGTAGATGTCTAGTCTCCCTTATGGCTCTAATCTGATAGTGGTAGAGGGGTGGTAGATGTCTAGTCTCCCTTATGGCTCTAATTTGATAGTGGTAGTGGGGTGGTAGATGTCTAGTCTCCCTTATGGCTCTAATCTGATAGTGGTAGTGGGGTGGTAGATGTCTAGTCTCCCTTATGGCTCTAATCTGATAGTGGTAGTGGGGTTGTAGATGTCTAGTCTCCCTTATGGCTCTAATATGATAGTGGTAGGGGGGTGGTAGATGTCTAGTCTCCCTTAAGCTCTAATCTGATAGTGGTAGTGGGGTGGTAGATGTCTAGTCTCCCTTATGGCTCTAATTTGATAGTGGTAGAGGGGTGGTAGATGTCTAGTCTCCCTTATGAATCTAATTTGATAGTGTTAGTGGGGTGGTAGATGTCTAGGCTCCCTTATGGCTCTAATCTGATAGTGGTAGTGGGGTTGTAGATGTCTAGTCTCCCTTATGGCTCTAATCTGATAGTGGTAGTGGGTTGGTAGATGTCAAGTCTCCCTTATGGCTCTAATCAGATAGTGGTAGTGGGTTGGTAGATGTCTAGGCTCCCTTATGGCTCTAATCTGATAGTGGTAGTGGGGTGGTAGATGTCTAGTCTCCCTTATGGCTCTAATTTGATAGTGGTAGTGGGGTGGTATATGTCTAGTCTCCCTTATGGCTCTAATCTGATAGTGGTAGTGGGTTGGTAGATGTCTAGTCTCCCTTATGGCTCTAATCTGATAGTGGTAGTGGGGTGGTAGATGTCTAGTCTCCCTTATGGCTCTAATTTGATAGTGGTAGTGTGGTGGTAGATGTCTAGTCTCCCTTATGGCTCTAATCTGATAGTGGTAGTGGGTTGGTAGATGTCTAGTCTCCCTTATGGCTCTAATCTGATAGTGGTAGTGGGGTGGTAGATGTCTAGTCTCCCTTATGGCTCTAATCTGATAGTGGTAGTGGGGTTGTAGATGTCTAGTCTCCCTTATGGCTCTAATCTGATAGTGGTAGAGGGGTGGTAGATGTCTAGTCTCCCTTAAGCTCTAATCTGATAGTGGTAGTGGGGTGGTAGATGTCTAGTCTCCCTTATGGCTCTAATTTGATAGTGGTAGTGGGGTGGTAGATGTCTAGTCTCCCGTATGGCTCTAATCTGATAGTGGGTTGGTAGATGTCTAGTCTCCCTTATGGCTCTAATCTGATAGTGGTAGTGGGGTGGTAGATGTCTAGTCTCCCTTATGGCTCTAATTTGATAGTGGTAGTGGGGTGGTAGATGTTTAGTCTCCCTTATGGCTCTAATCTGATAGTGGTAGTTGGGTGGTAGATGTCTAGTCTCCCTTATGGCTCTAATTTGATAGTGGTAGTGGGGTGGTAGATGTCTAGTCTCCCGTATGGCTCTAATCTGATAGTGGGTTGGTAGATGTCTAGTCTCCCTTATGGCTCTAATCTGATAGTGGTAGAGGGGTGGTAGATGTCTAGTCTCCCTTATGGCTCTAATTGGATAGTGGTAGTGGGGTGGTAGATGTCTAGTCTTCCTTATGGCTCTAATCTGATAGTGGGGTGGTAGATGTCTAGTCTCCCGTATGGCTCTAATCTGATAGTGGTAGTGGGGTGGTAGATGTCTAGTCTCCCTTACGGCTCTAATCTAATAGTGGTAGTGGGGTGGTAGATGTCTAGTCTCCCTTATGGCTCTAATCTGATAGTGGTAGTGGGGTGGTAGATGTCGAGTCTCCCTTATGGCTCTAATTTGATAGTGGTAGTGGGGTGGTAGATGTCTAGTCTCCCTTATGGCTCTAATCTGATAGTGGTAGGGGGTGGTAGATGTCTAGTCTCCCTTATGGCTCTATTCTGGTAGTGGTAGTGGGGTGGTAGATGTCTAGTCTCCCTTATGGCTCTAATCTGATAGTGGTAGTGGGGTGGTAGATGTCTAGTCTCCCCTATGGCCCTAATCTGATAGTGGTAGTGGGGTGGGAGATGTCTAGTCTCCCTTATGGCTCTAATCTGATATTGGGGTGGCAGATGTCTAGTCTCCCTTATGGCTCTAATCTGATAGTGGTAGTGGGGTGGTAGATGTCTAGTCTCCCTTATGGCTCTAATTTGATAGTTGTAGTGGGGTGGTAGAGGTCTAGTCTCCCTTATGGCTCTAATCTGATAGTGGTAGTGGGGTGGTAGATGTCTAGTCTCCCTTATGGCTCTAATTTGATAGTGGTAGTGGGGTGGTAGATGTCTAGTCTCCCGTATGGCTCTAATCTGATAGTGGGTTGGTAGATGTCTAGTCTCCCTTATGGCTCTAATCTGATAGTGGTAGTGGGGTGGTAGATGTCCAGTCTCCCTTATGGCTCTAATCTGATAGTGGTAGAGGGGTGGTAGATGTCTAGTCTCCCTTATGGCACTAATTTGATAGTGGTAGTGGGGTGGTAGATGTCTAGTCTCCCTTATGGCTCTAATCTGATAGTGGTAGTGGGTTGGTAGATGTCTAGTCTCCCTTATGGCTCTAATCTGATAGTGGTAGTGGGGTTGTAGATGTCTAGTCTCCCTTATGGCTCTAATCTGATAGTGGTAGTGGGTTGGTAGATGTCTAGTCTCCCTTATGGCTCTAATCTAATAGTGGTAGTGGGGTGGTAGATGTCTAGTCTCCCTTATGGCTCTAATCTGATAGTGGTAGTGGGGTGGTAGATGTCTAGTCTCCCTTATGGCTCTAATTTGATAGTGGTAGTGGGGTGGTAGATGTCTAGTCTCCCTTATGGCTCTAATCTGATAGTGGTAGTTGGGTGGTAGATGTCTAGTCTCCCTTATGGCTCTAATTTGATAGTGGTAGTGGGGTGGTAGATGTCTAGTCTCCCGTATGGCTCTAATCTGATAGTGGGTTGGTAGATGTCTAGGCTCCCTTATGGCTCTAATCTGATAGTGGTAGAGGGGTGGTAGATGTCTAGTCTCCCTTATGGCTCTAATTGGATAGTGGTAGTGGGGTGGTAGATGTCTAGTCTTCCTTATGGCTCTAATCTGATAGTGGGGTGGTAGATGTCTAGTCTCCCTTATGGCTCTAATCTGATAGTGGTAGTGGGGTGGTAGATGTCGAGTCTCCCTTATGGCTCTAATTTGATAGTGGTAGTGGGGTGGTAGATGTCTAGTCTCCCTTATGGCTCTAATCTGATAGTGGTAGGGGGTGGTAGATGTCTAGTCTCCCTTATGGCTCTATTCTGGTAGTGGTAGTGGGGTGGTAGATGTCTAGTCTCCCTTATGGCTCTAATCTGATAGTGGTAGTGGGGTGGTAGATGTCTAGTCTCCCCTATGGCCCTAATCTGATAGTGGTAGTGGGGTGGGAGATGTCTAGTCTCCCTTATGGCTCTAATCTGATATTGGGGTGGCAGATGTCTAGTCTCCCTTATGGCTCTAATCTGATAGTGATAGTGGGGTGGTAGATGTCTAGTCTCCCTTATGGCTCTAATTTGATAGTTGTAGTGGGGTGGTAGAGGTCTAGTCTCCCTTATGGCTCTAATCTGATAGTGGTAGTGGGGTGGTAGATGTCTAGTCTCCCTTATGGCTCTAATTTGATAGTGGTAGTGGGGTGGTAGATGTCTAGTCTCCCGTATGGCTCTAATCTGATAGTGGGTTGGTAGATGTCTAGTCTCCCTTATGGCTCTAATCTGATAGTGGTAGTGGGGTGGTAGATGTCCAGTCTCCCTTATGGCTCTAATCTGATAGTGGTAGAGGGGTGGTAGATGTCTAGTCTCCCTTATGGCACTAATTTGATAATGGTAGTGGGGTGGTAGATGTCTAGTCTCCCTTATGGCTCTAATCTGATAGTGGTAGTGGGTTGGTAGATGTCTAGTCTCCCTTATGGCTCTAATCTGATAGTGGTAGTGGGGTGGTAGATGTCTAGGCTCCCTTATGGCTATAATCTGATAGTGGTAGTGGGGTTGTAGATGTCTAGTCTCCCTTATGGCTCTAATCTGATAGTGGTAGTGGGGTGGTAGATGTCTAGTCTCCCTTACGGCTCTAATCTAATAGTGGTAGTGGGGTGGTAGATGTCTAGTCTCCCTTATGGCTCTAATCTGATAGTGGTAGTGGGGTGGTAGATGTCTAGTCTCCCTTATGGCTCTAATTTGATAGTGGTAGTGGGGTGGTAGATGTCTAGTCTCCCTTATGGCTCTAATCTGATAGTGGTAGTTGGGTGGTAGATGTCTAGTCTCCCTTATGGCTCTAATTTGATAGTGGTAGTGGGGTGGTAGATGTCTAGTCTCCCGTATGGCTCTAATCTGATAGTGGGTTGGTAGATGTCTAGTCTCCCTTATGGCTCTAATCTGATAGTGGTAGTGGGGTGGTAGATGTCTAGTCTCCCCTATGGCCCTAATCTGATAGTGGTAGTGGGGTGGTAGTTGTCTAGTCTCCCTTATGGCTCTAATCTGATATTGGGGTGGCAAATGTCTAGTCTCCCTTATGGCTCTAATCTGATAGTGGTAGTGGGGTGGTAGATGTCTAGTCTCCCTTATGGCTCTAATTTGATAGTTGTAGTGGGGTGGTAGAGGTCTAGGGTCCCTTATGGCTCTAATCTGATAGTGGTAGTGGGGTGGTAGATGTCTAGTCTCCCTTATGGCTCTAATCTGATAGTGGTAGTGGGTTGGTAGATGTCTAGTCTCCCTTATGGCTCTAAACTGATAGTGGGGTGGCAGATGTCTAGTCTCCCTTATGGCTCTAATCTGATAGTGGTAGTGGTGTGGTAGATGTCTAGTCTCCCTTATGGCTCTAATTTGATAGTGGTAGTGGGGTGGTAGATGTCTAGTCTCCCTTATGGCTCTAATCGGATAGTGGTAGTGGGGTTGTAGATGTCTAGTCTCCCTTATGGCTCTAATCTGATAGTGGTAGGGGGGTGGTAGATGTCTAGTCTCCCTTATGGCTCTAATCTGATTGTGGTAGTGGGTTGGTAGATGTCTAGTCTCCCTTATGGCTCTAATTTGATAGTGGTAGTGGGGTGGTAGATGTCTAGTCTCCCGTATGGCTCTAATCAGATAGTGGGTTGGTAGATGTCTAGACTCCCTTATGGCTCTAATCTGATAGTGGTAGTGGGGTGGTAGATGTCTAGTCTCCCTTATGGCTCTAATCTGATAGTGGTAGAGGGGTGGTAGATGTCTAGTCTCCCTTATGGCTCTAATTTGATAGTGGTAGTGGGGTGGTAGATGTCTAGTCTCCCTTATGGCTCTAATCTGATAGTGGTAGTGGGTTGGTAGATGTCTAGTCTCCCTTATGGCTCTAATTTGATAGTGGTAGTGGGGTGGTAGATGTCTAGTCTCCCGTATGGCTCTAATCTGATAGTGGGTTGGTAGATGTCTAGTCTCCCTTATGGCTCTAATCTGATAGTGGTAGTGGGGTGGTAGATGTCTAGTCTCCCTCATGGCTCTAATCTGATAGTGGTAGAGGGGTGGTAGATGTCTAGTCTCCCTTATGGCTCTAATTTGATAGTGGTAGTGGGGTGGTAGATGTCTAGTCTCCCTTATGGCTCTAATCTGATAGTGGTAGTGGGTTGGTAGATGTCTAGTCTCCCTTATGGCTCTAATCTGATAGTGGTAGTGGGGTGGTAGATGTCTAGTCTCCCTTATGGCTCTAATCTGATAGTGGTAGTGGGGTGGTAGATGTCTAGTCTCCCTTATGGCTCTAATCTGATAGTGGTAGTTGGGTGGTAGATGTCTAGTCTCCCTTATGGCTCTAATTTGATAGTGGTAGTGGGGTGGTAGATGTCTAGTCTCCCGTATGGCTCTAATCTGATAGTGGGTTGGTAGATGTCTAGTCTCCCTTATGGCTCTAATCTGATAGTGGTAGTGGGGTGGTAGATGTCTAGTCTCCCCTATGGCCCTAATCTGATAGTGGTAGTGGGGTGGTAGTTGTCTAGTCTCCCTTATGGCTCTAATCTGATATTGGGGTGGCAAATGTCTAGTCTCCCTTATGGCTCTAATCTGATAGTGGTAGTGGGGTGGTAGATGTCTAGTCTCCCTTATGGCTCTAATTTGATAGTTGTAGTGGGGTGGTAGAGGTCTAGGGTCCCTTATGGCTCTAATC
This sequence comes from Salvelinus fontinalis, assembly GCF_029448725.1. Taxonomy (NCBI): domain Eukaryota; kingdom Metazoa; phylum Chordata; class Actinopteri; order Salmoniformes; family Salmonidae; genus Salvelinus; species Salvelinus fontinalis. The sequence goes on along the minus strand of NC_074684.1, from coordinate 46,126,818 downwards.
TGATAGTGGTAGTGGGGTGGTAGATGTCTAGTCTCCCTTATGGCTCTAATCTGATAGTGGTAGTGGGTTGGTAGATGTCTAGTCTCCCTTATGGCTCTAAACTGATAGTGGGGTGGCAGATGTCTAGTCTCCCTTATGGCTCTAATCTGATAGTGGTAGTGGTGTGGTAGATGTCTAGTCTCCCTTATGGCTCTAATTTGATAGTGGTAGTGGGGTGGTAGATGTCTAGTCTCCCTTATGGCTCTAATCGGATAGTGGTAGTGGGGTTGTAGATGTCTAGTCTCCCTTATGGCTCTAATCTGATAGTGGTAGGGGGGTGGTAGATGTCTAGTCTCCCTTATGGCTCTAATCTGATTGTGGTAGTGGGTTGGTAGATGTCTAGTCTCCCTTATGGCTCTAATTTGATAGTGGTAGTGGGGTGGTAGATGTCTAGTCTCCCGTATGGCTCTAATCAGATAGTGGGTTGGTAGATGTCTAGACTCCCTTATGGCTCTAATCTGATAGTGGTAGTGGGGTGGTAGATGTCTAGTCTCCCTTATGGCTCTAATCTGATAGTGGTAGAGGGGTGGTAGATGTCTAGTCTCCCTTATGGCTCTAATTTGATAGTGGTAGTGGGGTGGTAGATGTCTAGTCTCCCTTATGGCTCTAATCTGATAGTGGTAGTGGGTTGGTAGATGTCTAGTCTCCCTTATGGCTCTAATTTGATAGTGGTAGTGGGGTGGTAGATGTCTAGTCTCCCGTATGGCTCTAATCTGATAGTGGGTTGGTAGATGTCTAGTCTCCCTTATGGCTCTAATCTGATAGTGGTAGTGGGGTGGTAGATGTCTAGTCTCCCTCATGGCTCTAATCTGATAGTGGTAGAGGGGTGGTAGATGTCTAGTCTCCCTTATGGCTCTAATTTGATAGTGGTAGTGGGGTGGTAGATGTCTAGTCTCCCTTATGGCTCTAATCTGATAGTGGTAGTGGGTTGGTAGATGTCTAGTCTCCCTTATGGCTCTAATCTGATAGTGGTAGTGGGGTGGTAGATGTCTAGTCTCCCTTATGGCTCTAATCTGATAGTGGTAGTGGGGTTGTAGATGTCTAGTCTCCCTTATGGCTCTAATATGATAGTGGTAGGGGGGTGGTAGATGTCTAGTCTCCCTTAAGCTCTAATCTGATAGTGGTAGTGGGGTGGTAGATGTCTAGTCTCCCTTATGGCTCTAATTTGATAGTGGTAGTGGGGTGGTAGATGTCTAGTCTCCCTTATGAATCTAATTTGATAGTGTTAGTGGGGTGGTAGATGTCTAGGCTCCCTTATGGCTCTAATCTGATAGTGGTAGTGGGGTTGTAGATGTTTAGTCTCCCTTATGGCTCTAATCTGATAGTGGTAGTGGGGTGGTAGATGTCTAGTCTCCCTTATGGCTCTAATTTGATAGTGGAAGTGGGGTGGTAGATGTCTAGTCTCCCTTATGGCTCTAATCTGATAGTGGTAGTGGGTTGGTAGATGTCTAGTCTCCCTTATGGCTCTAATCTGATAGTGGTAGTGGGGTGGTAGATGTCTAGTCTCCCTTATGGCTCTAATCTGATAGTGGTAGTGGGGTTGTAGATGTCTAGTCTCCCTTATGGCTCTAATCTGATAGTGGTAGAGGGGTGGTAGATGTCTAGTCTCCCTTACGCTCTAATCTGATAGTGGTAGTGGGGTGGTAGATGTCTAGTCTCCCTTATGGCTCTAATTTGATAGTGGTAGTGGGGTGGTAGATGTCTAGTCTCCCGTATGGCTCTAATCTGATAGTGGGTTGGTAGATGTCTAGTCTCCCTTATGGCTCTAATCTGATAGTGGTAGAGGGGTGGTAGATGTCTAGTCTCCCTTATGGCTCTAATTTGATAGTGGTAGTGGGGTGGTAGATGTCTAGTCTCCCTTATGGCTCTAATCTGATAGTGGTAGTGGGGTGGTAGATGTCTAGTCTCCCTTATGAATCTAATTTGATAGTGGTAGTGGGGTGGTAGATGTCTAGGCTCCCTTATGGCTCTAATCTGATAGTGGTAGTGGGGTTGTAGATGTCTAGTCTCCCTTATGGCTCTAATTTGATAGTGGTAGTGGGTTGGTAGATGTCTAGTCTCCCTTATGGCTCTAATCTGGTAGTGGTAGTGGGGTGGTAGATGTCTAGTCTCCCTTACGGCTCTAATCTAATAGTGGTAGTGGGGTGGTAGATGTCTAGTCTCCCTTATGGCTCTAATCTGATAGTGGTAGTGGGGTGGTAGATGTCTAGTCTCCCTTATGGCTCTAATTTGATAGTGGTAGTGGGGTGGTAGATGTCTAGTCTCCCTTATGGCTCTAATCTGATAGTGGTAGTTCGGTGGTAGATGTCTAGTCTCCCTTATGGCTCTAATTTGATAGTGGTAGTGGGGTGGTAGATGTCTAGTCTCCCGTATGGCTCTAATCTGATAGTGGGTTGGTAGATGTCTAGTCTCCCTTATGGCTCTAATCTGATAGTGGTAGAGGGGTGGTAGATGTCTAGTCTCCCTTATGGCTCTAATTTGATAGTGGTAGTGGGGTGGTAGATGTCTAGTCTTCCTTATGGCTCTAATCTGATAGTGGGGTGGTAGATGTCTAGTCTCCCGTATGGCTCTAATCTGATAGTGGTAGTGGGGTGGTAGATGTCTAGTCTCCCTTACGGCTCTAATCTAATAGTGGTAGTGGGGTGGTAGATGTCTAGTCTCCCTTATGGCTCTAATCTGATAGTGGTAGTGGGGTGGTAGATGTCGACCTCCCTTATGGCTCTAATCTGATAGTGGTAGGGGGTGGTAGATGTATAGTCTCCCTTATGGCTCTAATCTGGTAGTGGTAGTGGGGTGGTAGATGTCTAGTCTCCCTTATGGCTCTAATCTGATAGTGGTAGTGGGGTGGTAGATGTCTAGTCTCCCCTATGGCCCTAATCTGATAGTGGTAGTGGGGTGGTAGATGTCTAGTCTCCCTTATGGCTCTAATCTGATATTGGGGTGGCAGATGTCTAGTCTCCCTTATGGCTCTAATCTGATAGTGGTAGTGGGGTGGTAGATGTCTAGTCTCCCTTATGGCTCTAATTTGATAGTTGTAGTGGGGTGGTCGATGTCTAGTCTCCCTTATGGCTCTAATCTGATAGTGGTAGTGGGGTGGTTGATTTATAGTCTCCCTTATGGCTCTAATCTGATAGTGGTAGTGGGTTGGTAGATGTCTAGTCTCCCTTATGGCTCTAATCTGATAGTGGGGTGGCAGATGTCTAGTCTCCCTTATGGCTCTAATCTGATAGTGGTAGTGGTGTGGTAGATGTCTAGTCTCCCTTATGGCTCTAATTTGATAGTGGTAGTGGGGTGGTAGATGTCTAGTCTCCCTTATGGCTCTAATCGGATGGTGGTAGTGGGGTTGTAGATGTCGACTCTCCCTTATGGCTCTAAGCTGATAGTGGTAGTGGGTTGGTAGATGTCTAGTCTCCCTTATGGCTCTAATTTGATAGTGGTAGTGGGGTGGTAGATGTCTAGTCTCCCGTATGGCTCTAATCTGATAGTGGGGTGGTAGATGCCTAGTCTCCCTTATGGCTCTAATCTGATAGTGGTAGTGGGGTGGTAGATGTCTAGTCTCCCTTATGGCTCTAATCTGATAGTGGTAGAGGGGTGGTAGATGTCTAGTCTCCCTTATGGCTCTAATTTGATAGTGGTAGTGGGGTGGTAGATGTCTAGACTCCCTTATGGCTCTAATCTGATAGTGGTAGTGGGTTGGTAGATGTCTAGTCTCCCTTATGGCTCTAATCTGATAGTGGTAGTGGGGTGGTAGATGTCTAGTCTCCCTTATGGCTCTAATCTGATAGTGGTAGTGGGGTTGTAGATGTCTAGTCTCCCTTATGGCTCTAATCTGATAGTGGTAGGGGGGTGGTAGATGTCTAGTCTCCCTTAAACTCTAATCTGATAGTGGTAGTGGGGTGGTAGATGTCTAGTCTCCCTTATGGCTCTAATTTGATAGTGGTAGTGGGGTGGTAGATATCTAGTCTCCCGTATGGCTCTAATCTGATAGTGGGTTGGTAGATGTCTTGTCTCCCTTATGGCTCTAATCTGGTAGTGGTAGTGGGGTGGTAGATGTCTAGTCTCCCTTACGGCTCTAATCTAATAGTGGTAGTGGGGTGGTAGATGTCTAGTCTCCCTTATGGCTCTAATTTGATAGTGGTAGTGGGGTGGTAGATGTCTAGTCTCCCTTATGGCTCTAATCTGATAGTGGTAGTTCGGTGGTAGATGTCTAGTCTCCCTTATGGCTCTAATTTGATAGTGGTAGTGGGGTGGTAGATGTCTAGTCTCCCGTATGGCTCTAATCTGATAGTGGGTTGGTAGATGTCTAGTCTCCCTTATGGCTCTAATCTGATAGTGGTAGAGGGGTGGTAGATGTCTAGTCTCCCTTATGGCTCTAATTTGATAGTGGTAGTGGGGTGGTAGATGTCTAGTCTTCCTTATGGCTCTAATCTGATAGTGGGGTGGTAGATGTCTAGTCTCCCGTATGGCTCTAATCTGATAGTGGTAGTGGGGTGGTAGATGTCTAGTCTCCCTTACGGCTCTAATCTAATAGTGGTAGTGGGGTGGTAGATGTCTAGTCTCCCTTATGGCTCTAATCTGATAGTGGTAGTGGGGTGGTAGATGTCGAGTCTCCCTTATGGCTCTAATCTGATAGTGGTAGGGGGTGGTAGATGTATAGTCTCCCTTATGGCTCTAATCTGGTAGTGGTAGTGGGGTGGTAGATGTCTAGTCTCCCTTATGGCTCTAATCTGATAATGGTAGTGGGGTGGTAGATGTCTAGTCTCCCCTATGGCCCTAATCTGATAGCGGTAGTGGGGTGGTAGATGTCTAGTCTCCCTTATGGCTCTAATCTGATATTGGGGTGGCAGATGTCTAGTCTCCCTTATGGCTCTAATCTGATAGTGGTAGTGGGGTGGTAGATGTCTAGTCTCCCTTATGGCTCTAATTTGATAGTTGTAGTGGGGTGGTCGATGTCTAGTCTCCCTTATGGCTCTAATCTGATAGTGGTAGTGGGGTGGTAGATGTCTAGTCTCCCTTATGGCTCTAATCTGATAGTGGTAGTGGGTTGGTAGATGTCTAGTCTCCCTTATGGCTCTAATCTGATAGTGGGGTGGCAGATGTCTAGTCTCCCTTATGGCTCTAATCTGATAGTGGTAGTGGTGTGGTAGATGTCTAGTCTCCCTTATGGCTCTAATTTGATAGTGGTAGTGGGGTGGTAGATGTCTAGTCTCCCTAATGGCTCTAATCGGATGGTGGTAGTGGGGTTGTAGATGTCTACTCTCCCTTATGGCTCTAAGCTGATAGTGGTAGTGGGTTGGTAGATGTCTAGTCTCCCTTATGGCTCTAATTTGATAGTGGTAGTGGGGTGGTAGATGTCTAGTCTCCCGTATGGCTCTAATCTGATAGTGGGTTGGTAGATGTCTAGTCTCCCTTATGGCTCTAATCTGATAGTGGTAGTGGGGTGGTAGATGTCTAGTCTCCTTTATGGCTCTAATCTGATAGTGGTAGAGGGGTGGTAGATGTCTAGTCTCCCTTATGGCTCTAATTTGATAGTGGTAGTGGGGTGGTAGATGTCTAGTCTCCCTTATGGCTCTAATCTGATAGTGGTAGTGGGTTGGTAGATGTCTAGTCTCCCTTATGGCTCTAATCTGATAGTGGTAGTGGGGTGGTAGATGTCTAGTCTCCCTTATGGCTCTAATCTGATAGTGGTAGTGGGGTTGTAGATGTCTAGTCTCCCTTATGGCTCTAATCTGATAGTGGTAGGGGGGTGGTAGATGTCTAGTCTCCCTTAAACTCTAATCTGATAGTGGTAGTGGGGTGGTAGATGTCTAGTCTCCCTTATGGCTCTAATTTGATAGTGGTAGTGGGGTGGTAGATATCTAGTCTCCCGTATGGCTCTAATCTGATAGTGGGTTGGTAGATGTCTACTCTCCCTTATGGCTCTAATCTGATAGTGGTAGTGGGGTGGTAGATGTCTAGTCTCCCTTATGGCTCTAATCTGATAGTGGTAGAGGGGTGGTAGATGTCTAGTCTCCCTTATGGCTCTAATCTGGTAGTGGTAGTGGGGTGGTAGATGTCTAGTCTCCCTTATGGCTCTAATCTGATAGTGGGTTGGTAGATGTCTAGTCTCCCTTATGGCTCTAATCTGATAGTGGTAGTGGGGTGGTAGATGTCTAGGCTCCCTTATGGCTCTAATCTGATAGTGTAGAGGGGTGGTAGATGTCTAGTCTCCCTTATGGCTCTAATTTGATAGTGGTAGTGGGGTTGTAGATGTCTAGTCTCCCTTATGGCTCTAATCTGATAGTGGTAGTGGGTTGGTAGATGTCTAGTCTCCCTTATGGCTCTAATCTGGTAGTGGTAGTGGGGTGGTAGATGTCTAGTCTCCCTTACGGCTCTAATCTAATAGTGGTAGTGGGGTGGTAGATGTCTAGTCTCCCTTAAGGCTCTAATCTGATAGTGGTAGTGGGGTGGTAGATGTCTAGTCTCCCTTATGGCTCTAATTTGATAGTGGTAGTGGGGTGATAGATGTCTAGTCTCCCTTATGGCTCTAATCGGATAGTGGTAGGGGGGTGGTAGATGTCTAGTCTCCTTTATGGCTCTAATCTGATAGTGGTAGAGGGGTGGTAGATGTCTAGTCTCCCTTATGGCTCTAATTTGATAGTGGTAGTGGGGTGGTAGATGTCTAGTCTCCCTTATGGCTCTAATCTGATAGTGGTAGTGGGTTGGTAGATGTCTAGTCTCCCTTATGGCTCTAATCTGATAGTGGTAGTGGGGTGGTAGATGTCTAGTCTCCCTTATGGCTCTAATTTGATAGTGGTAGTGGGGTGGTAGATGTCTAGTCTCCCTTATGGCTCTAATCTGATAGTGGTAGGGGGTGGTAGATGTCTAGTCTACTTTATGGCTCTAATCTGGTAGTGGTAGTGGGGTGGTAGATGTCTAGTCTCCCTTATGGCTCTAATCTGATAGTGGTAGTGGGGTGGTAGATGTCTAGTCTCCCCTATGGCCCTAATATGATAGTGGTAGTGGGGTGGTAGATGTCTAGTCTCCCCTATGGCCCTAATCTGATAGTGGTAGTGGGGTGGTAGATGTCTAGTCTCCGTTATGGCTCTAATCTGATATTGGGGTGGCAGATGTCTAGTCTCCCTTATGGCTCTAATCTGATAGTGGTAGTGGGGTGGTAGATGTCTAGTCTCCCTTATGGCTCTAATTTGATAGTTGTAGTGGGGTGGTAGATGTCTAGTCTCCCTTATGGCTCTAATCTGATAGTGGTAGTGGGGTGGTAGATGTCTAGTCTCCCTTATGGCTCTAATCTGATAGTGGTAGTGGGTCGGTAGATGTCCAGGTTCCCTTATGGCTCTAATCTGATTGTGGGGTGGCAGATGTCTAGTCTCCCTTATGGCTCTAATCTGATAGTGGTAGTGGGGTGGTAGATGTTTAGTCTCCCTTATGGCTCTAATTTGATAGTGGTAGTGGGGTGGTAGATGTCTAGTCTCCCTTATGGCTCTAATCGGATAGTGTTAGTGGGGTTGTAGATGTCTAGTCTCCCTTATGGCTCTAATCTGATAGTGGTAGGGGGGTGGTAGATGTCTAGTCTCCCTTATGGCTCTAATCTGATAGTGGTAGTGGGGTGGTAGATGTCTAGTCTCCCTTATGGCTCTAATTTGATAGTGGTAGTGGGGTGGTAGATGTCTCGTCTCCCGTATGGCTCTAATCTGATAGTGGGTTGGTAGATGTCTAGTCTCGCTTATGGCTCTAATCTGATAGTGGTAGTGGGGTGGTAGATGTCTAGTCTCCCTTATGGCTCTAATCTGATAGTGGTAGAGGGGTGGTAGATGTCTAGTCTCCCTTATGGCTCTAATTTGATAGTGGTAGTGGGTTGGTAGATGTCTACTGTCCCTTATGGCTCTAATCTGATAGTGGTAGTGGGGTGGTAGATGTCTAGTCTCCCTTATGGCTCTAATTTGATAGTGGTAGTGGGGTGGTAGATGTCTAGTCTCCCTTATGGCTCTAATCTGATAGTGGTAGTGGGGTTGTAGATGTCTTTTCTCCCTTATGGCTCTAATCTGATAGTGGTAGGGGGGTGGTAGATGTCTAGTCTCCCTTATGGCTCTAATCTGATAGTGGTAGTGGGGTGGTAGATGTCTAGTCTCCCTTATGGCTCTAATTTTATAGTGGTAGTGGGGTGGTAGATGTCTAGTCTCCCGTATGGCTCTAATCTGATAGTGGGTTGGTAGATGTCTAGTCTCCCTTATGGCTCTAATCTGATAGTGGTAGTGGGGTGGTAGATGTCTAGTCTCCCTTTTGGCTCTAATGTGATAGTGGTAGAGGGGTGGTAGATGTCTAGTCTCCCTTATGGCTCCTATTTGATAGTGGTAGTGGGTTGGTAGATGTCTAGTCTCCCTTATGCCTCTAATCTGATAGTGGTAGTGGGGTGGTAGATGTCTAGTCTCCCTTATGGCTCTAATTTGATAGTGGTAGTGGGGTGGTAGATGTCTAGTCTCCCATATGGCTCTAATTTGATAGTGGTAGTGGGGTGGTAGATGTCTAGTCTCCCGTATGGCTCTAATCTGATAGTAGGTTGGTAGATGTCTAGTCTCCCTTATGGCTCTAATCTGATAGTGGTAGTGGGGTGGTAGATGTCTAGTCTCCCTTATGGCTCTAATGTGATAGTGGTAGTGGAGTGGTAGATGTCTAGTCTCCCTTATGGCTCTAATCTGTTAGTGGTAGTGGGGTTGTAGATGTCTAGTCTCCCTTATGGCTCTAATCTGATAGTGGTAGTGGGTTGGTAGATGTCTAGTCTCCCTTATGGCTCTAATCTGATAGTGGTAGTGGGGTGGTAGATGTCTAGTCTCCCTTATGGCTCTAATTTGATAGTGGTAGTGGGGTGGTAGATGTCTAGTCTCCCTTATGGCTCTAATCTGATAGTGGTAGTGGGGTTGTAGATGTCTTTTCTCCCTTATGGCTCTAATCTGATAGTGGTAGGGGGGTGGTAGATGTCTAGTCTCCCTTATGGCTCTAATCTGATAGTGGTAGTGGGGTGGTAGATGTCTAGTCTCCCTTATGGCTCTAATTTGATAGTGGTGGTGGGGTGGTAGATGTCTAGTCTCCCGTATGGCTCTAATCTGATAGTGGGTTGGTAGATGTCTAGTCTCCCTTATGGCTCTAATCTGATAGTGGTAGTGGGGTGGTAGATGTCTAGTCTCCCTTATGGCTCTAATGTGATAGTGGTAGAGGGGTGGTAGATATCTAGTCTCCCTTATGGCTCTAATTTGATAGTGGTAGTGGGTTGGTAGATGTCTAGTCTCCCTTATGCCTCTAATCTGATAGTGGTAGTGGGGTGGTAGATGTCTAGTCTCCCTTATGGCTCTAATTTGATAGTGGTAGTGGGGTGGTAGATGTCTAGTCTCCCTTATGGCTCTAATCTGTTAGTGGTAGTGGGGTTGTAGATGTCTAGTCTCCCTTATGGCTCTAATCTGATAGTGGTAGTGGGTTGGTAGATGTCTACTGTCCCTTATGGCTCTAATCTGATAGTGGTAGTGGGGTGGTAGATGTCTAGTCTCCCTTATGGCTCTAATTTGATAGTGGTAGTGGGGTGGTAGATGTCTAGTCTCCCTTATGGCTCTAATCTGATAGTGGTAGTGGGGTTGTAGAGGTCTAGTCTCCCTTATGGCTCTAATCTGATAGTGGTAGGGGGGTGGTAGATGTCTAGTCTCCCTTATGGCTCTAATCTGATAGTGGTAGTGGGGTGGTAGATGTCTAGTCTCCCTTATGGCTCTAATCTGATAGTGGTAGGGGGGTGGTAGATGTCTAGTCTCCCTTATGGCTCTAATCTGATAGTGGTAGTGGGGTGGTAGATGTCTAGTCTCCCTTATGGCTCTAATTTGATAGTGGTAGTGGGGTGGTAGATGTCTAGTCTCCCGTATGGCTCTAATCTGATAGTAGGTTGGTAGATGTCTAGTCTCCCTTATGGCTCTAATCTGATAGTGGTAGTGGGGTGGTAGATGTCTAGTCTCCCTTATGGCTCTAATGTGATAGTGGTAGTGGAGTGGTAGATGTCTAGTCTCCCTTATGGCTCTAATCTGTTAGTGGTAGTGGGGTTGTAGATGTCTAGTCTCCCTTATGGCTCTAATCTGATATTGGTAGTGGGTTGGTAGATGTCTAGTCTCCCTTATCGCTCTAATCTGGTAGTGGTAGTGGGGTGGTAGATGTCTAGTCTCCCTTACGGCTCTAATCTAATGTTGGTAGTGGGGTGGTAGATGTCTAGTCTCCCTTATGGCTCTAATCTGATAGTGGTAGGGGGGTGGTAGATGTCTAGTGTCCCTTATGGCTCTAATTTGATAGTGGTAGTGGGGTGGTAGATGTCTAGTCTCCCTTATGGCTCTAATTTGATAGTGGTAGTGGGGTGGTAGATGTCTAGTCTCCCTTATGGCTCTAATCTGATAGTGGTAGGGGGGTGGTAGATGTCTAGTCTCCCTTATGGCTCTAATTTGATAGTGGTAGTGGGGTGGTAGATGTCTAGTCTCCCGTATGGCTCTAATCTGATAGTGGGTTGGTAGATGTCTAGTCTCCCTTATGGCTCTAATCTGATAGTGGTAGTGGGGTGGTAGATGTCTAGGCTCCCTTATGGCTCTAATCTGATAGTGTAGAGGGGTGGTAGATGTCTAGTCTCCCTTATGGCTCTAATTTGATAGTGGTAGTGGGGTGGTAGATGTCTAGTCTCCCTTATGGCTCTAATCTGATAGTGGTAGTGGGTTGGTAGATGTCTAGTCTCCCTTATGGCTCTAATCTGATAGTGGTAGTGGGGTGGTAGATGTCTAGTCTCCCTTATGGCTCTAATCTGATAGTGGTAGTGGGTTGGTAGATGTCTACTGTCCCTTTTGGCTCTAATCTGATAGTGGTAGGGGGGTGGTAGATGTCTAGTCTCCCTTATGGCTCTAATCTGATAGTGGTAGTGGGGTGGTAGATGTCTAGTCTCCCTTATGGCTCTAATTTGATAGTGGTAGTGGGGTGGTAGATGTCTAGTCTCCCGTATGGCTCTAATCTGATAGTAGGTTGGTAGATGTCTAGTCTCCCTTATGGCTCTAATCTGATAGTGGTAGTGGGGTGGTAGATGTCTAGTCTCCCTTATGGCTCTAATGTGATAGTGGTAGTGGAGTGGTAGATGTCTAGGCTCCCTTATGGCTCTAATCTGTTAGTGGTAGTGGGGTTGTAGATGTCTAGTCTCCCTTATGGCTCTAATCTGATAGTGGTAGTGGGTTGGTAGATGTCTAGTCTCCCTTATCGCTCTAATCTGGTAGTGGTAGTGGGGTGGTAGATGTCTAGTCTCCCTTACGGCTCTAATCTAATAGTGGTAGTGGGGTGGTAGATGTCTAGTCTCCCTTATGGCTCTAATCTGATAGTGGTAGGGGGGTGGTAGATGTCTAGTGTCCCTTATGGCTCTAATTTGATAGTGGTAGTGGGGTGGTAGATGTCTAGTCTCCCTTATGGCTCTAATTTGATAGTGGTAGTGGGGTGGTAGATGTCTAGTCTCCCTTATGGCTCTAATCTGATAGTGGTAGGGGGGTGGTAGATGTCTAGTCTCCCTTATGGCTCTAATTTGATAGTGGTAGTGGGGTGGTAGATGTCTAGTCTCCCGTATGGCTCTAATCTGATAGTGGGTTGGTAGATGTCTAGTCTCCCTTATGGCTCTAATGTGATAGTGGTAGAGGGGTGGTAGATGTCTAGTCTCCCTTATGGCTCTAATTTGATAGTGGTAGTGGGTTGGTAGATGTCTAGTCTCCCTTATGCCTCTAATCTGATAGTGGTAGTGGGGTGGTAGATGTCTAGTCTCCCTTATTGCTCTAATTTGATAGTGGTAGTTGGGTGGTAGATGTCTAGTCTCCCCTATGGCTCTAATCTGTTAGTGGTAGTGGGGTTGTAGATGTCTAGTCTCCCTTATGGCTCTAATCTGATAGTGGTAGTGGGTTGGTAGATGTCTACTGTCCCTTATGGCTCTAATCTGATAGTGGTAGTGGGGTGGTAGATGTCTAGTCTCCCTTATGGCTCTAATTTGATAGTGGTAGTGGGGTGGTAGATGTCTAGTCTCCCGTATGGCTCTAATCTGATAGTAGGTTGGTAGATGTCTAGTCTCCCTTATGGCTCTAATCTGATAGTGGTAGTGGGGTGGTAGATGTCTAGTCTCCCTTATGGCTCTAATGTGATAGTGGTAGTGGAGTGGTAGATGTCTACTCTCCCTTATGGCTCTAATCTGTTAGTGGTAGTGGGGTTGTAGATGTCTAGTCTCCCTTATGGCTCTAATCTGATAGTGGTAGTGGGGTGGTAGATGTCTAGCTTCCCTTATGGCTCTAATTTGATAGTGGTAGTGGGGTGGTAGATGTCTAGTCTCCCTTATGGCTCTAATCTGATAGTGGTAGTGGGGTTGTAGATGTCTAGTCTCCCTTATGGCTCTAATCTGATAGTGGTAGTGGGTTGGTAGATGTCTAGTCTCCCTTATGGCTCTAATCTGGTTGTGGTAGTGGGGTGGTAGATGTCTAGTCTCCCTTACGGCTCTAATCTAATAGTGGTAGTGGGGTGGTAGATGTCTACTCTCCCTTATGGCTCTAATCTGATAGTGGTAGTGGGGTGGTAGATGTCTAGTCTCCCTTATGGCTCTAATTTGATAGTGGTAGTGGGGTGGTAGATGTCTAGTCTCCCTTATGGCTCTAATCTGATAGTGGTAGGGGGGTGGTAGATGTCTAGTCTCCCTTATGGCTCTAATCTGGTAGTGGTAGTTGGGTGGTAGATGTCTAGTCTCCCTTATGGCTCTAATCTGATAGTGTTAGGGGGGTGGTAGATGTCTAGGCAAACTTATGGCTCAAATCTGATAGTGGTAGTGGGGTGGTAGATGTCTAGTCTCCCTTATGGCTCTAATTTGATAGTGGTAGTGGGGTGGTAGATGTCTAGTCTCCCTTATGGCTCTAATCTGTTAGTGGTAGTGGGGTTGTAGATGTCTAGTCTCCCTTATGGCTCTAATCTGATAGTGGTAGTGGGTTGGTAGATGTCTACTGTCCCTTATGGCTCTAATCTGATAGTGGTAGTGGGGTGGTAGATGTCTAGTCTCCCTTATGGCTCTAATTTGATAGTGGTAGTGGGGTGGTAGATGTCTAGTCTCCCTTATGGCTCTAATCTGATAGTGGTAGTGGGGTTGTAGAGGTCTAGTCTCCCTTATGGCTCTAATCTGATAGTGGTAGGGGGGTGGTAGATGTCTAGTCTCCCTTATGGCTCTAATCTGATAGTGGTAGTGGGGTGGTAGATGTCTAGTCTCCCTTATGGCTCTAATTTGATAGTGGTAGTGGGGTGGTAGATGTCTAGTCTCCCGTATGGCTCTAATCTGATAGTAGGTTGGTAGATGTCTAGTCTCCCTTATGGCTCTAATCTGATAGTGGTAGTGGGGTGGTAGATGTCTAGTCTCCCTTATGGCTCTAATGTGATAGTGGTAGTGGGGTGGTAGATGTCTAGTCTCCCTTATGGCTCTAATCTGTTAGTGGTAGTGGGGTTGTAGATGTCTAGTCTCCCTTATGGCTCTAATCTGATAGTGGTAGTGGTTTGGTAGATGTCTAGTCTCCCTTATCGCTCTAATCTGGTAGTGGTAGTGGGGTGGTAGATGTCTAGTCTCCCTTACGGCTCTAATCTAATAGTGGTAGTGGGGTGGTAGATGTCTAGTCTCCCTTATGGCTCTAATCTGATAGTGGTAGGGGGGTGGTAGATGTCTAGTGTCCCTTATGGCTCTAATTTGATAGTGGTAGTGGGGTGGTAGATGTCTAGTCTCCCTTATGGCTCTAATTTGATAGTGGTAGTGGGGTGGTAGATGTCTAGTCTCCCTTATGGCTCTAATCTGATAGTGGTAGGGGGGTGGTAGATGTCTAGTCTCCCTTATGGCTCTAATTTGATAGTGGTAGTGGGGTGGTAGATGTCTAGTCTCCCGTATGGCTCTAATCTGATAGTGGGTTGGTAGATGTCTAGTCTCCCTTATGGCTCTAATCTGATAGTGGTAGTGGGGTGGTAGATGTCTAGGCTCCCTTATGGCTCTAATCTGATAGTGTAGAGGGGTGGTAGATGTCTAGTCTCCCTTATGGCTCTAATTTGATAGTGGTAGTGGGGTTGTAGATGTCTAGTCTCCCTTATGGCTCTAATCTGATAGTGGTAGTGGGTTGGTAGATGTCTAGTCTCCCTTATGGCTCTAATCTGGTAGTGGTAGTGGGGTGGTAGATGTCTAGTCTCCCTTACGGCTCTAATCTAATAGTGGTAGTGGGGTGGTAGATGTCTAGTCTTTCTTAAGGCTCTAATCTGATAGTGGTAGTGGGGTGGTAGATGTCTAGTCTCCCTTATGGCTCTAATTTGATAGTGGTAGTGGGGTGATAGATGTCTAGTCTCCCTTATGGCTCTAATCGGATAGTGGTAGGGGGGTGGTAGATGTCTAGTCTCCCTTATGGCTCTAATCTGATAGTGGTAGAGGGGTGGTAGATGTCTAGTCTCCCTTATGGCTCTAATTTGATAGTGGTAGTGGGGTGGTAGATGTCTAGTCTCCCTTATGGCTCTAATCTGATAGTGGTAGTGGGGTGGTAGATGTCTAGTCTCCCTTATGGCTCTAATTTTATAGTGGTAGTGGGGTGGTAGATGTCTAGTCTCCCGTATGGCTCTAATCTGATAGTGGGTTGGTAGATGTCTAGTCTCCCTTATGGCTCTAATCTGATAGTGGTAGTGGGGTGGTAGATGTCTAGTCTCCCTTTTGGCTCTAATGTGATAGTGGTAGAGGGGTGGTAGATGTCTAGTCTCCCTTATGGCTCCTATTTGATAGTGGTAGTGGGTTGGTAGATGTCTAGTCTCCCTTATGCCTCTAATCTGATAGTGGTAGTGGGGTGGTAGATGTCTAGTCTCCCTTATGGCTCTAATTTGATAGTGGTAGTGGGGTGGTAGATGTCTAGTCTCCCTTATGGCTCTAATTTGATAGTGGTAGTGGGGTGGTAGATGTCTAGTCTCCCGTATGGCTCTAATCTGATAGTAGGTTGGTAGATGTCTAGTCTCCCTTATGGCTCTAATCTGATAGTGGTAGTGGGGTGGTAGATGTCTAGTCTCCCTTATGGCTCTAATGTGATAGTGGTAGTGGAGTGGTAGATGTCTAGTCTCCCTTATGGCTCTAATCTGTTAGTGGTAGTGGGGTTGTAGATGTCTAGTCTCCCTTATGGCTCTAATCTGATAGTGGTAGTGGGTTGGTAGATGTCTAGTCTCCCTTATGGCTCTAATCTGATAGTGGTAGTGGGGTGGTAGATGTCTAGTCTCCCTTATGGCTCTAATTTGATAGTGGTAGTGGGGTGGTAGATGTCTAGTCTCCCTTATGGCTCTAATCTGATAGTGGTAGTGGGGTTGTAGATGTCTTTTCTCCCTTATGGCTCTAATCTGATAGTGGTAGGGGGGTGGTAGATGTCTAGTCTCCCTTATGGCTCTAATCTGATAGTGGTAGTGGGGTGGTAGATGTCTAGTCTCCCTTATGGCTCTAATTTGATAGTGGTAGTGGGGTGGTAGATGTCTAGTCTCCCGTATGGCTCTAATCTGATAGTGGGTTGGTAGATGTCTAGTCTCCCTTATGGCTCTAATCTGATAGTGGTAGTGGGGTGGTAGATGTCTAGTCTCCCTTATGGCTCTAATGTGATAGTGGTAGAGGGGTGGTAGATGTCTAGTCTCCCTTATGGCTCTAATTTGATAGTGGTAGTGGGTTGGTAGATGTCTAGTCTCCCTTATGCCTCTAATCTGATAGTGGTAGTGGGGTGGTAGATGTCTAGTCTCCCTTATGGCTCTAATTTGATAGTGGTAGTGGGGTGGTAGATGTCTAGTCTCCCTTATGGCTCTAATCTGTTAGTGGTAGTGGGGTTGTAGATGTCTAGTCTCCCTTATGGCTCTAATCTGATAGTGGTAGTGGGTTGGTAGATGTCTACTGTCCCTTATGGCTCTAATCTGATAGTGGTAGTGGGGTGGTAGATGTCTAGTCTCCCTTATGGCTCTAATTTGATAGTGGTAGTGGGGTGGTAGATGTCTAGTCTCCCTTATGGCTCTAATCTGATAGTGGTAGTGGGGTTGTAGAGGTCTAGTCTCCCTTATGGCTCTAATCTGATAGTGGTAGGGGGGTGGTAGATGTCTAGTCTCCCTTATGGCTCTAATCTGATAGTGGTAGTGGGGTGGTAGATGTCTAGTCTCCCTTATGGCTCTAATCTGATAGTGGTAGGGGGGTGGTAGATGTCTAGTCTCCCTTATGGCTCTAATCTGATAGTGGTAGTGGGGTGGTAGATGTCTAGTCTCCCTTATGGCTCTAATTTGATAGTGGTAGTGGGGTGGTAGATGTCTAGTCTCCCGTATGGCTCTAATCTGATAGTAGGTTGGTAGATGTCTAGTCTCCCTTATGGCTCTAATCTGATAGTGGTAGTGGGGTGGTAGATGTCTAGTCTCCCTTATGGCTCTAATGTGATAGTGGTAGTGGAGTGGTAGATGTCTAGTCTCCCTTATGGCTCTAATCTGTTAGTGGTAGTGGGGTTGTAGATGTCTAGTCTCCCTTATGGCTCTAATCTGATATTGGTAGTGGGTTGGTAGATGTCTAGTCTCCCTTATCGCTCTAATCTGGTAGTGGTAGTGGGGTGGTAGATGTCTAGTCTCCCTTACGGCTCTAATCTAATGTTGGTAGTGGGGTGGTAGATGTCTAGTCTCCCTTATGGCTCTAATCTGATAGTGGTAGGGGGGTGGTAGATGTCTAGTGTCCCTTATGGCTCTAATTTGATAGTGGTAGTGGGGTGGTAGATGTCTAGTCTCCCTTATGGCTCTAATTTGATAGTGGTAGTGGGGTGGTAGATGTCTAGTCTCCCTTATGGCTCTAATCTGATAGTGGTAGGGGGGTGGTAGATGTCTAGTCTCCCTTATGGCTCTAATTTGATAGTGGTAGTGGGGTGGTAGATGTCTAGTCTCCCGTATGGCTCTAATCTGATAGTGGGTTGGTAGATGTCTAGTCTCCCTTATGGCTCTAATCTGATAGTGGTAGTGGGGTGGTAGATGTCTAGGCTCCCTTATGGCTCTAATCTGATAGTGTAGAGGGGTGGTAGATGTCTAGTCTCCCTTATGGCTCTAATTTGATAGTGGTAGTGGGGTGGTAGATGTCTAGTCTCCCTTATGGCTCTAATCTGATAGTGGTAGTGGGTTGGTAGATGTCTAGTCTCCCTTATGGCTCTAATCTGATAGTGGTAGTGGGGTGGTAGATGTCTAGTCTCCCTTATGGCTCTAATCTGATAGTGGTAGTGGGTTGGTAGATGTCTACTGTCCCTTATGGCTCTAATCTGATAGTGGTAGTGGGGTGGTAGATGTCTAGTCTCCCTTATGGCTCTAATTTGATAGTGGTAGTGGGGTGGTAGATGTCTAGTCTCCCTTATGGCTCTAATCTGATAGTGGTAGTGGGGTTGTAGAGGTCTAGTCTCCCTTATGGCTCTAATCTGATAGTGGTAGGGGGGTGGTAGATGTCTAGTCTCCCTTATGGCTCTAATCTGATAGTGGTAGTGGGGTGGTAGATGTCTAGTCTCCCTTATGGCTCTAATTTGATAGTGGTAGTGGGGTGGTAGATGTCTAGTCTCCCGTATGGCTCTAATCTGATAGTAGGTTGGTAGATGTCTAGTCTCCCTTATGGCTCTAATCTGATAGTGGTAGTGGGGTGGTAGATGTCTAGTCTCCCTTATGGCTCTAATGTGATAGTGGTAGTGGAGTGGTAGATGTCTAGTCTCCCTTATCGCTCTAATCTGGTAGTGGTAGTGGGGTGGTAGATGTCTAGTCTCCCTTACGGCTCTAATCTAATAGTGGTAGTGGGGTGGTAGATGTCTAGTCTCCCTTATGGCTCTAATCTGATAGTGGTAGGGGGGTGGTAGATGTCTAGTGTCCCTTATGGCTCTAATTTGATAGTGGTAGTGGGGTGGTAGATGTCTAGTCTCCCTTATGGCTCTAATTTGATAGTGGTAGTGGGGTGGTAGATGTCTAGTCTCCCTTATGGCTCTAATCTGATAGTGGTAGGGGGGTGGTAGATGTCTAGTCTCCCTTATGGCTCTAATTTGATAGTGGTAGTGGGGTGGTAGATGTCTAGTCTCCCGTATGGCTCTAATCTGATAGTGGGTTGGTAGATGTCTAGTCTCCCTTATGGCTCTAATGTGATAGTGGTAGAGGGGTGGTAGATGTCTAGTCTCCCTTATGGCTCTAATTTGATAGTGGTAGTGGGTTGGTAGATGTCTAGTCTCCCTTATGCCTCTAATCTGATAGTGGTAGTGGGGTGGTAGATGTCTAGTCTCCCTTATTGCTCTAATTTGATAGTGGTAGTTGGGTGGTAGATGTCTAGTCTCCCCTATGGCTCTAATCTGTTAGTGGTAGTGGGGTTGTAGATGTCTAGTCTCCCTTATGGCTCTAATCTGATAGTGGTAGTGGGTTGGTAGATGTCTACTGTCCCTTATGGCTCTAATCTGATAGTGGTAGTGGGGTGGTAGATGTCTAGTCTCCCTTATGGCTCTAATTTGATAGTGGTAGTGGGGTGGTAGATGTCTAGTCTCCCGTATGGCTCTAATCTGATAGTAGGTTGGTAGATGTCTAGTCTCCCTTATGGCTCTAATCTGATAGTGGTAGTGGGGTGGTAGATGTCTAGTCTCCCTTATGGCTCTAATGTGATAGTGGTAGTGGAGTGGTAGATGTCTACTCTCCCTTATGGCTCTAATCTGATAGTGGTAGTGGGGTGGTAGATGTCTAGTCTCCCTTATGGCTCTAATCTGATAGTGGTAGTGGGGTTGTAGATGTCTAGTCTCCCTTATGGCTCTAATCTGATAGTGGTAGTGGGTTGGTAGATGTCTAGTCTCCCTTATGGCTCTAATCTGGTTGTGGTAGTGGGGTGGTAGATGTCTAGTCTCCCTTACGGCTCTAATCTAATAGTGGTAGTGGGGTGGTAGATGTCTACTCTCCCTTATGGCTCTAATCTGATAGTGGTAGTGGGGTGGTAGATGTCTAGTCTCCCTTATGGCTCTAATTTGATAGTGGTAGTGGGGTGGTAGATGTCTAGTCTCCCTTATGGCTCTAATCTGATAGTGGTAGGGGGGTGGTAGATGTCTAGTCTCCCTTATGGCTCTAATCTGGTAGTGGTAGTTGGGTGGTAGATGTCTAGTCTCCCTTATGGCTCTAATCTGATAGTGTTAGGGGGGTGGTAGATGTCTAGGCAAACTTATGGCTCTAATCTGATAGTGGTAGTGGGGTGGTAGATGTCTAGTCTCCCTTATGGCTCTAATTTGATAGTGGTAGTGGGGTGGTAGATGTCTAGTCTCCCTTATGGCTCTAATCTGTTAGTGGTAGTGGGGTTGTAGATGTCTAGTCTCCCTTATGGCTCTAATCTGATAGTGGTAGTGGGTTGGTAGATGTCTACTGTCCCTTATGGCTCTAATCTGATAGTGGTAGTGGGGTGGTAGATGTCTAGTCTCCCTTATGGCTCTAATTTGATAGTGGTAGTGGGGTGGTAGATGTCTAGTCTCCCTTATGGCTCTAATCTGATAGTGGTAGTGGGGTTGTAGAGGTCTAGTCTCCCTTATGGCTCTAATCTGATAGTGGTAGGGGGGTGGTAGATGTCTAGTCTCCCTTATGGCTCTAATCTGATAGTAGTAGTGGGGTGGTAGATGTCTAGTCTCCCTTATGGCTCTAATTTGATAGTGGTAGTGGGGTGGTAGATGTCTAGTCTCCCGTATGGCTCTAATCTGATAGTAGGTTGGTAGATGTCTAGTCTCCCTTATGGCTCTAATCTGATAGTGGTAGTGGGGTGGTAGATGTCTAGTCTCCCTTATGGCTCTAATGTGATAGTGGTAGTGGGGTGGTAGATGTCTAGTCTCCCTTATGGCTCTAATCTGTTAGTGGTAGTGGGGTTGTAGATGTCTAGTCTCCCTTATGGCTCTAATCTGATAGTGGTAGTGGTTTGGTAGATGTCTAGTCTCCCTTATCGCTCTAATCTGGTAGTGGTAGTGGGGTGGTAGATGTCTAGTCTCCCTTACGGCTCTAATCTAATAGTGGTAGTGGGGTGGTAGATGTCTAGTCTCCCTTATGGCTCTAATCTGATAGTGGTAGGGGGGTGGTAGATGTCTAGTGTCCCTTATGGCTCTAATTTGATAGTGGTAGTGGGGTGGTAGATGTCTAGTCTCCCTTATGGCTCTAATTTGATAGTGGTAGTGGGGTGGTAGATGTCTAGTCTCCCTTATGGCTCTAATCTGATAGTGGTAGGGGGGTGGTAGATGTCTAGTCTCCCTTATGGCTCTAATTTGATAGTGGTAGTGGGGTGGTAGATGTCTAGTCTCCCGTATGGCTCTAATCTGATAGTGGGTTGGTAGATGTCTAGTCTCCCTTATGGCTCTAATCTGATAGTGGTAGTGGGGTGGTAGATGTCTAGGCTCCCTTATGGCTCTAATCTGATAGTGTAGAGGGGTGGTAGATGTCTAGTCTCCCTTATGGCTCTAATTTGATAGTGGTAGTGGGGTTGTAGATGTCTAGTCTCCCTTATGGCTCTAATCTGATAGTGGTAGTGGGTTGGTAGATGTCTAGTCTCCCTTATGGCTCTAATCTGGTAGTGGTAGTGGGGTGGTAGATGTCTAGTCTCCCTTACGGCTCTAATCTAATAGTGGTAGTGGGGTGGTAGATGTCTAGTCTTTCTTAAGGCTCTAATCTGATAGTGGTAGTGGGGTGGTAGATGTCTAGTCTCCCTTATGGCTCTAATTTGATAGTGGTAGTGGGGTGATAGATGTCTAGTCTCCCTTATGGCTCTAATCGGATAGTGGTAGGGGGGTGGTAGATGTCTAGTCTCCCTTATGGCTCTAATCTGATAGTGGTAGAGGGGTGGTAGATGTCTAGTCTCCCTTATGGCTCTAATTTGATAGTGGTAGTGGGGTGGTAGATGTCTAGTCTCCCTTATGGCTCTAATCTGATAGTGGTAGTGGGTTGGTAGATGTCTAGTCTCCCTTATGGCTCTAATCTGATAGTGGTAGTGGGGTGGTAGATGTCTAGTCTCCCTTATGGCTCTAATCTGATAGTGTTAGGGGGGTGGTAGATGTCTAGGCAAACTTATGGCTCTAATCTGATAGTGGTAGTGGGGTGGTAGATGTCTAGTCTCCCTTATGGCTCGAATCTGATAGAGGGGTGGTAGATGTTTAGTCTCCCTGATGGCTCTAATCTGATAGTGGTAGTGGGGTGGTAGATGTCTAGTCTTCCTTATGGCTCTAATTTGACAGTGGTAGTGGGGTGGCAGATGTCTAGTCTCCCTCATGGCTCTAATTTGATAGTGGTAGTGGGGTGGTAGATGTCTAGTCTCCCTTACGGCTCTAATCTAATAGTGGTAGTGGGGTGGTAGATGTCTAGTCTCCCTTATGGCTCTAATCTGATAGTGGTAGTGGGGTGGTAGATGTCTAGTCTCCCTTACGGCTCTAATCTAATAGTGGTAGTTGGGTGGTAGATGTCTAGTCTCCCTTATGGCTCTAATCTGATAGTGGTAGTGGGGTGGTAGATGTCTAGTCTCCCTTATGGCTCTAATTTGATAGTGGTAGTGGGGTGATAGATGTCTAGTCTCCCTTATGGCTCTAATCTGATAGTGGTAGGGGGGTGGTAGATGTCTAGTCTCCCTTATGGATCAAATCTGATAGTGGTAGAGGGGTGGTAGATGTCTAGTCTCCCTTATGGCTCTAATTTGATAGTGGTAGTGGGGTGGTAGATGTCTAGTCTCCCTTATGGCTCTAATCTGATAGTGGGGTGGCAGATGTCTAGTCTCCCTTATGGCTCTAATCTGATAGTGGTAGTGGGGTGGTAGATGTCTAGTCTCCCTTATGGCTCTAATTTGATAGTGGTATTGGGGTGGTAGATGTCTAGTCTCCCTTATGGCTCTAATCGGATAGTGGTAGTGGGGTTGTAGATGTCTAGTCTCCCTTATGGCTCTAATTTGATAGTGGTAGTGGGGTGGTAGATGTCTAGTCTCCCTTATGGCTCTAATCGGATAGTGGTAGTGGGGTTGTAGATGTCTAGTCTCCCTTATGGCTCTAATCTGATAGTGGTAGGGGGGTGGTAGATGTCTAGTCTCCCTTATGGCTCTAATCTGATAGTGGTAGTGGGGTGGTAGATGTCTAGTCTCCCTTATGGCTCTAATTTGATAGTGGTAGTGGGGTGGTAGATGTCTAGTCTCCCTTATGGCTCTAATCTGATAGTGGTAGTGGGGTGGTAGATGTCTAGTCTCCCTTATGGCTCTAATCTGATAGTGGTAGTGGGGTGGTAGATGTCTAGTCTCCCTTATGGCTCTAATCTGATAGTGGTAGTGGGGTGGTAGATGTCTAGTCTCCCTTATGGCTCTAATTTGATAGTGGTAGTGGGGTGGTAGATGTCTAGTCTCCCTTATGGCTCTATCTGATAGTGGTAGTGGGGTTGTAGATGTCTAGTCTCCCTTATGGCTCTAATCTGATAGTGGTAGTGGGTTGGTAGATGTCTAGTCTCCCTTATGGCTCTAATCTGGTAGTGGTAGTGGGGTGGTAGATGTCTAGTCTCCCTTATGGCTCTAATCTGATAGTGGTAGTGGGTTGGTAGATGTCTAGAATCCCTTATGGCTCTAATCTGGTAGTGGTAGTGGGGTGGTAGATGTCTAGTCTCCCTTACGGCTCTAATCTAATAGTGGTAGTGGGGTGGTAGATGTCTAGTCTCCCTTAAGGCTCTAATCTGATAGTGGTAGTGGGGTGGTAGATGTCTAGTCTCCCTTATGGCTCTAATTTGATAGTGGTAGTGGGGTGATAGATGTCTAGTCTCCCTTATGGCTCTAATCTGATAGTGGTAGGGGGGTGGTAGATGTCTAGTCTCCCTTATGGCTCTAATCTGATAGTGGTAGAGGGGTGGTAGATGTCTAGTCTCCCTTATGGCTCTAATTTGATAGTGGTAGTGGGGTGGTAGATGTCTAGTCTCCCTTATGGCTCTAATCTTATAGTGGTAGTGGGGTGGTAGATGTCTAGTCTCCCTTATGGCTCTAATCTGATAGTGGTAGAGGGGTGGTAGATGTCTAGTCTCCCTTATGGCTCTAATTTGATAGTGGTAGTGGGGTGGTAGATGTCTAGTCTCCCTTATGGCTCTAATCTGATAGTGGGGTGGCAGATGTCTAGTCTCCCTTATGGCTCTAATCTGATAGTGGTAGTGGGGTGGTAGATGTCTAGTCTCCCTTATGGCTCTAATTTGATAGTGGTAGTGGGGTGGTAGATGTCTAGTCTCCCTTATGGCTCTAATCGGATAGTGGTAGTGGGGTTGTAGATGTCTAGTCTCCCTTATGGCTCTAATTTGATAGTGGTAGTGGGGTGGTAGATGTCTAGTCTCCCTTATGGCTCTAATCGGATAGTGGTAGTGGGGTTGTAGATGTCTAGTCTCCCTTATGGCTCTAATCTGATAGTGGTAGGGGGGTGGTAGATGTCTAGTCTCCCTTATGGCTCTAATCTGATAGTGGTAGTGGGGTGGTAGATGTCTAGTCTCCCTTATGGCTCTAATTTGATAGTGGTAGTGGGGTGGTAGATGTCTAGTCTCCCTTATGGCTCTAATCTGATAGTGGTAGTGGGGTGGTAGATGTCTAGTCTCCCTTATGGCTCTAATCTGATAGTGGTAGTGGGGTGGTAGATGTCTAGTCTCCCTTATGGCTCTAATTTGATAGTGGTAGTGGGGTGGTAGATGTCTAGTCTCCCTTATGGCTCTATCTGATAGTGGTAGTGGGGTTGTAGATGTCTAGTCTCCCTTATGGCTCTAATCTGATAGTGGTAGTGGGTTGGTAGATGTCTAGTCTCCCTTATGGCTCTAATCTGGTAGTGGTAGTGGGGTGGTAGATGTCTAGTCTCCCTTATGGCTCTAATCTGATAGTGGTAGTGGGTTGGTAGATGTCTAGAATCCCTTATGGCTCTAATCTGGTAGTGGTAGTGGGGTGGTAGATGTCTAGTCTCCCTTACGGCTCTAATCTAATAGTGGTAGTGGGGTGGTAGATGTCTACTCTCCCTTATGGCTCTAATCTGATAGTGGTAGTGGGGTGGTAGATGTCTAGTCTCCCTTATGGCTCTATCTGATAGTGGTAGTGGGGTGGTAGATGTCTAGTCTCCCTTATGGCTCTATCTGATAGTGGTAGTGGGGTTGTAGATGTCTAGTCTCCCTTATGGCTCTAATCTGATAGTGGTAGTGGGTTGGTAGATGTCTAGTCTCCCTTATGGCTCTAATCTGGTAGTGGTAGTGGGGTGGTAGATGTCTAGTCTCCCTTACGGCTCTAATCTAATAGTGGTAGTGGGGTGGTAGATGTCTAGTCTCCCTTAAGGCTCTAATCTGATAGTGGTAGTGGGGTGGTAGATGTCTAGTCTCCCTTATGGCTCTAATTTGATAGTGGTAGTGGGGTGATAGATGTCTAGTCTCCCTTATGGCTCTAATCTGATAGTGGTAGGGGGGTGGTAGATGTCTAGTCTCCCTTATGGCTCTAATCTGATAGTGGTAGAGGGGTGGTAGATGTCTAGTCTCCCTTATGGCTCTAATTTGATAGTGGTAGTGGGGTGGTAGATGTCTAGTCTCCCTTATGGCTCTAATCTTATAGTGGTAGTGGGGTGGTAGATGTCTAGTCTTCCTTATGGCTCTAATTTGACAGTGGTAGTGGGGTGGCAGATGTCTAGTCTCCCTCATGGCTCTAATTTGATAGTGGTAGTGGGGTGGTAGATATCTAGTCTCCCTTACGGCTCTAATCTAATAGTGGTAGTGGGGTGGTAGATGTCTAGTCTCCCTTATGGCTCTAATCTGATAGTGGTAGTGGGGTGGTAGATGTCTAGTCTCCCTTACGGCTCTAATCTAATAGTGGTAGTTGGGTGGTAGATGTCTAGTCTCCCTTATGGCTCTAATCTGATAGTGGTAGTGGGGTGGTAGATGTCTAGTCTCCCTTATGGCTCTAATTTGATAGTGGTAGTGGGGTGATAGATGTCTAGTCTCCCTTATGGCTCTAATCTGATAGTGGTAGGGGGGTGGTAGATGTCTAGTCTCCCTTATGGCTCAAATCTGATAGTGGTAGAGGGGTGGTAGATGTCTAGTCTCCCTTATGGCTCTAATTTGATAGTGGTAGTGGGGTGGTAGATGTCTAGTCTCCCTTATGGCTCTAATCTGATAGTGGGGTGGCAGATGTCTAGTCTCCCTTATGGCTCTAATCTGATAGTGGTAGTGGGGTGGTAGATGTCTAGTCTCCCTTATGGCTCTAATTTGATAGTGGTATTGGGGTGGTAGATGTCTAGTCTCCCTTATGGCTCTAATCGGATAGTGGTAGTGGGGTTGTAGATGTCTAGTCTCCCTTATGGCTCTAATTTGATAGTGGTAGTGGGGTGGTAGATGTCTAGTCTCCCTTATGGCTCTAATCGGATAGTGGTAGTGGGGTTGTAGATGTCTAGTCTCCCTTATGGCTCTAATCTGATAGTGGTAGGGGGGTGGTAGATGTCTAGTCTCCCTTATGGCTCTAATCTGATAGTGGTAGTGGGGTGGTAGATGTCTAGTCTCCCTTATGGCTCTAATTTGATAGTGGTAGTGGGGTGGTAGATGTCTAGTCTCCCTTATGGCTCTAATCTGATAGTGGTAGTGGGGTGGTAGATGTCTAGTCTCCCTTATGGCTCTAATCTGATAGTGGTAGTGGGGTGGTAGATGTCTAGTCTCCCTTATGGCTCTAATTTGATAGTGGTAGTGGGGTGGTAGATGTCTAGTCTCCCTTATGGCTCTATCTGATAGTGGTAGTGGGGTTGTAGATGTCTAGTCTCCCTTATGGCTCTAATCTGATAGTGGTAGTGGGTTGGTAGATGTCTAGTCTCCCTTATGGCTCTAATCTGGTAGTGGTAGTGGGGTGGTAGATGTCTAGTCTCCCTTACGGCTCTAATCTAATAGTGGTAGTGGGGTGGTAGATGTCTAGTCTCCCTTAAGGCTCTAATCTGATAGTGGTAGTGGGGTGGTAGATGTCTAGTCTCCCTTATGGCTCTAATTTGATAGTGGTAGTGGGGTGGTAGATGTCTAGTCTCCCTTATGGCTCTAATCTGATAGTGGTAGGGGGGTGGTAGATGTCTAGTCTCCCTTATGGCTCTAATCTGATAGTGGTAGAGGGGTGGTAGATGTCTAGTCTCCCTTATGGCTCTAATTTGATAGTGGTAGTGGGGTGGTAGATGTCTAGTCTCCCTTATGGCTCTAATCTTATAGTGGTAGTGGGGTGGTAGATGTCTAGTCTCCCTTATGGCTCTAATCTGATAGTGGTAGAGGGGTGGTAGATGTCTAGTCTCCCTTATGGCTCTAATTTGATAGTGGTAGTGGGGTGGTAGATGTCTAGTCTCCCTTATGGCTCTAATCTGATAGTGGTAGGGGGGTGGTAGATGTCTAGTCTCCCTTATGGCTCTAATCTGATAGTGGTAGAGGGGTGGTAGATGTCTAGTCTCCCTTATGGCTCTAATTGGATAGTGGTAGTGGGGTGGTAGATGTCTAGTCTCCCTTATGGCTCTAATCTTATAGTGGTAGTGGGGTGGTAGATGTCTAGTCTCCCTTATGGCTCTAATCTGATAGTGGTAGAGGGGTGGTAGATGTCTAGTCTCCCTTATGGCTCTAATTTGATAGTGGTAGTGGGGTGGTAGATGTCTAGTCTCCCTTATGGCTCTAATCTGATAGTGGGGTGGCAGATGTCTAGTCTCCCTTATGGCTCTAATCTGATAGTGGTAGTGGGGTGGTAGATGTCTAGTCTCCCTTATGGCTCTAATTTGATAGTGGTAGTGGGGTGGTAGATGTCTAGTCTCCCTTATGGCTCTAATCGGATAGTGGTAGTGGGGTTGTAGATGTCTAGTCTCCCTTATGGCTCTAATTTGATAGTGGTAGTGGGGTGGTAGATGTCTAGTCTCCCTTATGGCTCTAATCGGATAGTGGTAGTGGGGTTGTAGATGTCTAGTCTCCCTTATGGCTCTAATCTGATAGTGGTAGGGGGGTGGTAGATGTCTAGTCTCCCTTATGGCTCTAATCTGATAGTGGTAGTGGGGTGGTAGATGTCTAGTCTCCCTTATGGCTCTAATTTGATAGTGGTAGTGGGGTGGTAGATGTCTAGTCTCCCTTATGGCTCTAATCTGATAGTGGTAGTGGGGTGGTAGATGTCTAGTCTCCCTTATGGCTCTAATCTGATAGTGGTAGTGGGGTGGTAGATGTCTAGTCTCCCTTATGGCTCTAATTTGATAGTGGTAGTGGGGTGGTAGATGTCTAGTCTCCCTTATGGCTCTATCTGATAGTGGTAGTGGGGTTGTAGATGTCTAGTCTCCCTTATGGCTCTAATCTGATAGTGGTAGTGGGTTGGTAGATGTCTAGTCTCCCTTATGGCTCTAATCTGGTAGTGGTAGTGGGGTGGTAGATGTCTAGTCTCCCTTATGGCTCTAATCTGATAGTGGTAGTGGGTTGGTAGATGTCTAGAATCCCTTATGGCTCTAATCTGGTAGTGGTAGTGGGGTGGTAGATGTCTAGTCTCCCTTACGGCTCTAATCTAATAGTGGTAGTGGGGTGGTAGATGTCTACTCTCCCTTATGGCTCTAATCTGATAGTGGTAGTGGGGTGGTAGATGTCTAGTCTCCCTTATGGCTCTATCTGATAGTGGTAGTGGGGTGGTAGATGTCTAGTCTCCCTTATGGCTCTATCTGATAGTGGTAGTGGGGTTGTAGATGTCTAGTCTCCCTTATGGCTCTAATCTGATAGTGGTAGTGGGTTGGTAGATGTCTAGTCTCCCTTATGGCTCTAATCTGGTAGTGGTAGTGGGGTGGTAGATGTCTAGTCTCCCTTACGGCTCTAATCTAATAGTGGTAGTGGGGTGGTAGATGTCTAGTCTCCCTTAAGGCTCTAATCTGATAGTGGTAGTGGGGTGGTAGATGTCTAGTCTCCCTTATGGCTCTAATTTGATAGTGGTAGTGGGGTGATAGATGTCTAGTCTCCCTTATGGCTCTAATCTGATAGTGGTAGGGGGGTGGTAGATGTCTAGTCTCCCTTATGGCTCTAATCTGATAGTGGTAGAGGGGTGGAAGATGTCTAGTCTCCCTTATGGCTCTAATTTGATAGTGGTAGTGGGGTGGTAGATGTCTAGTCTCCCTTATGGCTCTAATCTTATAGTGGTAGTGGGGTGGTAGATGTCTAGTCTCCCTTATGGCTCTAATCTGATAGTGGTAGAGGGTTGGTAGATGTCTAGTCTCCCTTATGGCTCTAATTTGATAGTGGTAGTGGGGTGGTAGATGTCTAGTCTCCCTTATGGCTCTAATCTGATAGTGGGGTGGCAGATGTCTAGTCTCCCTTATGGCTCTAATTTGATAGTGGTAGTGGGGTGGTAGATGTCTAGTCTCCCTTATGGCTCTAATTTGATAGTGGTAGTGGGGTGGTAGATGTCTAGTCTCCCTTATGGCTCTAATCGGATAGTGGTAGTGGGGTTGTAGATGTCTAGTCTCCCTTATGGCTCTAATTTGATAGTGGTAGTGGGGTGGTAGATGTCTAGTCTCCCTTATGGCTCTAATCGGATAGTGGTAGTGGGGTTGTAGATGTCTAGTCTCCCTTATGGCTCTAATCTGATAGTGGTAGGGGGGTGGTAGATGTCTAGTCTCCCTTATGGCTCTAATCTGATAGTGGTAGTGGGGTGGTAGATGTCTAGTCTCCCTTATGGCTCTAATTTGATAGTGGTAGTGGGGTGGTAGATGTCTAGTCTCCCTTATGGCTCTAATCTGATAGTGGTAGTGGGGTGGTAGATGTCTAGTCTCCCTTATGGCTCTAATCTGATAGTGGTAGTGGGGTGGTAGATGTCTAGTCTCCCTTATGGCTCTACTTTGATAGTGGTAGTGGGGTGGTAGATGTCTAGTCTCCATTATGGCTCTATCTGATAGTGGTAGTGGGGTTGTAGATGTCTAGTCTCCCTTATGGCTCTAATCTGATAGTGGTAGTGGGTTGGTAGATGTCTAGTCTCCCTTATGGCTCTAATCTTATAGTGGTAGTGGGGTGGTAGATGTCTAGTCTCCCTTATGGCTCTAATCTGATAGTGGTAGAGGGGTGGTAGATGTCTAGTCTCCCTTATGGCTCTAATCTGATAGTGGTAGTGGGGTGGTAGATGTCTAGTCTCCCTTATGGCTCTACTTTGATAGTGGTAGTGGGGTGGTAGATGTCTAGTCTCCATTATGGCTCTATCTGATAGTGGTAGTGGGGTTGTAGATGTCTAGTCTCCCTTATGGCTCTAATTTGATAGTGGTAGTGGGGTGGTAGATGTCTAGTCTCCCTTATGGCTCTAATCTTATAGTGGTAGTGGGGTGGTAGATGTCTAGTCTCCCTTATGGCTCTAATCTGATAGTGGTAGAGGGGTGGTAGATGTCTAGTCTCCCTTATGGCTCTAATTTGATAGTGGTAGTGGGGTGGTAGATGTCTAGTCTCCCTTATGGCTCTAATCTGATAGTGGGGTGGCAGATGTCTAGTCTCCCTTATGGCTCTAATTTGATAGTGGTAGTGGGGTGGTAGATGTCTAGTCTCCCTTATGGCTCTAATTTGATAGTGGTAGTGGGGTGGTAGATGTCTTGTCTCCCTTATGGCTCTAATCGGATAGTGGTAGTGGGGTTGTAGATGTCTAGTCTCCCTTATGGCTCTAATTTGATAGTGGTAGTGGGGTGGTAGATGTCTAGTCTCCCTTATGGCTCTAATCGGATAGTGGTAGTGGGGTTGTAGATGTCTAGTCTCCCTTATGGCTCTAATCTGATAGTGGTAGGGGGGTGGTAGATGTCTAGTCTCCCTTATGGCTTTAATCTGATAGTGGTAGTGGGGTGGTAGATGTCTAGTCTCCCTTATGGCTCTAATTTGATAGTGGTAGTGGGGTGGTAGATGTCTAGTCTCCCTTATGGCTCTAATCTGATAGTGGTAGTGGGGTGGTAGATGTCTAGTCTCCCTTATGGCTCTAATCTGATAGTGGTAGTGGGGTGGTAGATGTCTAGTCTCCCTTATGGCTCTACTTTGATAGTGGTAGTGGGGTGGTAGATGTCTAGTCTCCATTATGGCTCTATCTGATAGTGGTAGTGGGGTTGTAGATGTCTAGTCTCCCTTATGGCTCTAATCTGATAGTGGTAGTGGGTTGGTAGATGTCTAGTCTCCCTTATGGCTCTAATCTGGTAGTGGTAGTGGGGTGGTAGATGTCTAGTCTCCCTTATGGCTCTAATCTGATAGTGGTAGTGGGTTGGTAGATGTCTAGAATCCCTTATGGCTCTAATCTGGTAGTGGTAGTGGGGTGGTAGATGTCTAGTCTCCCTTACGGCTCTAATCTAATAGTGGTAGTGGGGTGGTAGATGTCTACTCTCCCTTATGGCTCTAATCTGATAGTGGTAGTGGGGTGGTAGATGTCTAGTCTCCCTTATGGCTCTATCTGATAGTGGTAGTGGGGTTGTAGATGTCTAGTCTCCCTTATGGCTCTAATCTGATAGTGGTAGTGGGTTGGTAGATGTCTAGTCTCCCTTATGGCTCTAATCTGGTAGTGGTAGTGGGGTGGTAGATGTCTAGTCTCCCTTACGGCTTTAATCTAATAGTGGTAGTGGGGTGGTAGATGTCTAGTCTCCCTTAAGGCTCTAATCTGATAGTGGTAGTGGGGTGGTAGATGTCTAGTCTCCCTTATGGCTCTAATTTGATAGTGGTAGTGGGGTGATAGATGTCTAGTCTCCCTTATGGCTCTAATCTGATAGTGGTAGGGGGTGGTAGATGTCTAGTCTCCCTTATGGCTCTAATCTGATAGTGGTAGAGGGGTGGTAGATGTCTAGTCTCCCTTATGGCTCTAATTTGATAGTGGTAGTGGGGTGGTAGATGTCTAGTCTCCCTTATGGCTCTAATCTGATAGTGGTAGTGGGTTGGTAGATGTCTAGTCTCCCTTATGGCTCTAATCTGATAGTGGTAGTGGGGTGGTAGATGTCTAGTCTCCCTTATGGCTTTAATTTGATAGTGGTAGTGGGGTGGTAGATGTCTAGTCTCCCTTATGGCTTTAATTTGATAGTGGTAGTGGGGTGGTAGATGTCTAGTCTCCCTTATGGCCCTAATCTGATAGTGGTAGTGGGGTTGTAGATGTCTAGTCTCCCTTATGGCTCTAATCTGGTAGTGGTAGTGGGGTGGTAGATGTCTAGTCTCCCTTACGACTCTAATCTAATAGTGGTAGTGGGTTGGTAGATGTCTAGAATCCCTTATGGCTCTAATCTGGTAGTGGTAGTGGGGTGGTAGATGTCTAGTCTCCCTTACGGCTCTAATCTGATAGTGGTAGTGGGGTGGTAGATGTCTAGTCTCCCTTATGGCTCTATCTGATAGTGGTAGTGGGGTTGTAGATGTCTAGTCTCCCTTATGGCTCTAATCTGATAGTGGTAGTGGGTTGGTAGATGTCTAGTCTCCCTTATGGCTCTAATCTGGTAGTGGTAGTGGGGTGGTAGATGTCTAGTCTCCCTTACGGCTTTAATCTAATAGTGGTAGTGGGGTGGTAGATGTCTAGTCTCCCTTAAGGCTCTAATCTGATAGTGGTAGTGGGGTGGTAGATGTCTAGTCTCCCTTATGGCTCTAATTTGATAGTGGTAGTGGGGTGATAGATGTCTAGTCTCCCTTATGGCTCTAATCTGATAGTGGTAGGGGGTGGTAGATGTCTAGTCTCCCTTATGGCTCTAATCTGATAGTGGTAGAGGGGTGGTAGATGTCTAGTCTCCCTTATGGCTCTAATTTGATAGTGGTAGTGGGGTGGTAGATGTCTAGTCTCCCTTATGGCTCTAATCTGATAGTGGTAGTGGGGTGGTAGATGTCTAGTCTCCCTTACGGCTCTAATCTGATAGTGGTAGTGGGGTGGTAGATGTCTAGTCTCCCTTACGGCTCTAATCTAAAAGTGGTAGTTGGGTGGTAGATGTCTAGTCTCCCTTATGGCTCTAATCTGATAGTGGTAGTGGGGTGGTAGATGTCTAGTCTCCCTTATGGCTCTAATTTGATAGTGGTAGTGGGGTGATAGATGTCTAGTCTCCCTTATGGCTCTAATCTGATAGTGGTAGGGGGGTGGTAGATGTCTAGTCTCCCTTATGGCTCAAATCTGATAGTGGTAGAGGGGTGGTAGATGTCTAGTCTCCCTTATGGCTCTAATTTGATAGTGGTAGTGGGGTGGTAGATGTCTAGTCTCCCTTATGGCTCTAATCTGATAGTGGGGTGGCAGATGTCTAGTCTCCCTTATGGCTCTAATCTGATAGTGGTAGTGGGGTGGTAGATGTCTAGTCTCCCTTATGGCTCTAATTTGATAGTGGTATTGGGGTGGTAGATGTCTAGTCTCCCTTATGGCTCTAATCGGATAGTGGTAGTGGGGTTGTAGATGTCTAGTCTCCCTTATGGCTCTAATTTGATAGTGGTAGTGGGGTGGTAGATGTCTAGTCTCCCTTATGGCTCTAATCGGATAGTGGTAGTGGGGTTGTAGATGTCTAGTCTCCCTTATGGCTCTAATCTGATAGTGGTAGGGGGGTGGTAGATGTCTAGTCTCCCTTATGGCTCTAATCTGATAGTGGTAGTGGGGTGGTAGATGTCTAGTCTCCCTTATGGCTCTAATTTGATAGTGGTAGTGGGGTGGTAGATGTCTAGTCTCCCTTATGGCTCTAATCTGATAGTGGTAGTGGGGTGGTAGATGTCTAGTCTCCCTTATGGCTCTAATCTGATAGTGGTAGTGGGGTGGTAGATGTCTAGTCTCCCTTATGGCTCTAATTTGATAGTGGTAGTGGGGTGGTAGATGTCTAGTCTCCCTTATGGCTCTATCTGATAGTGGTAGTGGGGTTGTAGATGTCTAGTCTCCCTTATGGCTCTAATCTGATAGTGGTAGTGGGTTGGTAGATGTCTAGTCTCCCTTATGGCTCTAATCTGGTAGTGGTAGTGGGGTGGTAGATGTCTAGTCTCCCTTACGGCTCTAATCTAATAGTGGTAGTGGGGTGGTAGATGTCTAGTCTCCCTTAAGGCTCTAATCTGATAGTGGTAGTGGGGTGGTAGATGTCTAGTCTCCCTTATGGCTCTAATTTGATAGTGGTAGTGGGGTGATAGATGTCTAGTCTCCCTTATGGCTCTAATCTGATAGTGGTAGGGGGGTGGTAGATGTCTAGTCTCCCTTATGGCTCTAATCTGATAGTGGTAGAGGGGTGGTAGATGTCTAGTCTCCCTTATGGCTCTAATTTGATAGTGGTAGTGGGGTGGTAGATGTCTAGTCTCCCTTATGGCTCTAATCTTATAGTGGTAGTGGGGTGGTAGATGTCTAGTCTCCCTTATGGCTCTAATCTGATAGTGGTAGAGGGGTGGTAGATGTCTAGTCTCCCTTATGGCTCTAATTTGATAGTGGTAGTGGGGTGGTAGATGTCTAGTCTCCCTTATGGCTCTAATCTGATAGTGGGGTGGCAGATGTCTAGTCTCCCTTATGGCTCTAATCTGATAGTGGTAGTGGGGTGGTAGATGTCTAGTCTCCCTTATGGCTCTAATTTGATAGTGGTAGTGGGGTGGTAGATGTCTAGTCTCCCTTATGGCTCTAATCGGATAGTGGTAGTGGGGTTGTAGATGTCTAGTCTCCCTTATGGCTCTAATTTGATAGTGGTAGTGGGGTGGTAGATGTCTAGTCTCCCTTATGGCTCTAATCGGATAGTGGTAGTGGGGTGGTAGATGTCTAGTCTCCCTTATGGCTCTAATCTGATAGTGGTAGGGGGGTGGTAGATGTCTAGTCTCCCTTATGGCTCTAATCTGATAGTGGTAGTGGGGTGGTAGATGTCTAGTCTCCCTTATGGCTCTAATTTGATAGTGGTAGTGGGGTGGTAGATGTCTAGTCTCCCTTATGGCTCTAATCTGATAGTGGTAGTGGGGTGGTAGATGTCTAGTCTCCCTTATGGCTCTAATCTGATAGTGGTAGTGGGGTGGTAGATGTCTAGTCTCCCTTATGGCTCTAATTTGATAGTGGTAGTGGGGTGGTAGATGTCTAGTCTCCCTTATGGCTCTATCTGATAGTGGTAGTGGGGTTGTAGATGTCTAGTCTCCCTTATGGCTCTAATCTGATAGTGGTAGTGGGTTGGTAGATGTCTAGTCTCCCTTATGGCTCTAATCTGGTAGTGGTAGTGGGGTGGTAGATGTCTAGTCTCCCTTATGGCTCTAATCTGATAGTGGTAGTGGGTTGGTAGATGTCTAGAATCCCTTATGGCTCTAATCTGGTAGTGGTAGTGGGGTGGTAGATGTCTAGTCTCCCTTACGGCTCTAATCTAATAGTGGTAGTGGGGTGGTAGATGTCTACTCTCCCTTATGGCTCTAATCTGATAGTGGTAGTGGGGTGGTAGATGTCTAGTCTCCCTTATGGCTCTATCTGATAGTGGTAGTGGGGTGGTAGATGTCTAGTCTCCCTTATGGCTCTATCTGATAGTGGTAGTGGGGTTGTAGATGTCTAGTCTCCCTTATGGCTCTAATCTGATAGTGGTAGTGGGTTGGTAGATGTCTAGTCTCCCTTATGGCTCTAATCTGGTAGTGGTAGTGGGGTGGTAGATGTCTAGTCTCCCTTACGGCTCTAATCTAATAGTGGTAGTGGGGTGGTAGATGTCTAGTCTCCCTTAAGGCTCTAATCTGATAGTGGTAGTGGGGTGGTAGATGTCTAGTCTCCCTTATGGCTCTAATTTGATAGTGGTAGTGGGGTGATAGATGTCTAGTCTCCCTTATGGCTCTAATCTGATAGTGGTAGGGGGGTGGTAGATGTCTAGTCTCCCTTATGGCTCTAATCTGATAGTGGTAGAGGGGTGGTAGATGTCTAGTCTCCCTTATGGCTCTAATTTGATAGTGGTAGTGGGGTGGTAGATGTCTAGTCTCCCTTATGGTTCTAATCTTATAGTGGTAGTGGGGTGGTAGATGTCTAGTCTCCCTTATGGCTCTAATCTGATAGTGGTAGAGGGGTGGTAGATGTCTAGTCTCCCTTATGGCTCTAATTTGATAGTGGTAGTGGGGTGGTAGATGTCTAGTCTCCCTTATGGCTCTAATCTGATAGTGGGGTGGCAGATGTCTAGTCTCCCTTATGGCTCTAATCTGATAGTGGTAGTGGGGTGGTAGATGTCTAGTCTCCCTTATGGCTCTAATTTGATAGTGGTAGTGGGGTGGTAGATGTCTAGTCTCCCTTATGGCTCTAATCGGATAGTGGTAGTGGGGTTGTAGATGTCTAGTCTCCCTTATGGCTCTAATTTGATAGTGGTAGTGGGGTGGTAGATGTCTAGTCTCCCTTATGGCTCTAATCGGATAGTGGTAGTGGGGTTGTAGATGTCTAGCCTCCCTTATGGCTCTAATCTGATAGTGGTAGGGGGGTGGTAGATGTCTAGTCTCCCTTATGACTCTAATCTGATAGTGGTAGTGGGGTGGTAGATGTCTAGTCTCCCTTATGGCTCTAATTTGATAGTGGTAGTGGGGTGGTAGATGTCTAGTCTCCCTTATGGCTCTAATCTGATAGTGGTAGTGGGGTGGTAGATGTCTAGTCTCCCTTATGGCTCTAATCTGATAGTGGTAGTGGGGTGGTAGATGTCTAGTCTCCCTTATGGCTCTAATTTGATAGTGGTAGTGGGGTGGTAGATGTCTAGTCTCCCTTATGGCTCTATCTGATAGTGGTAGTGGGGTTGTAGATGTCTAGTCTCCCTTATGGCTCTAATCTGATAGTGGTAGTGGGTTGGTAGATGTCTAGTCTCCCTTATGGCTCTAATCTGGTAGTGGTAGTGGGGTGGTAGATGTCTAGTCTCCCTTATGGCTCTAATCTGATAGTGGTAGTGGGTTGGTAGATGTCTAGAATCCCTTATGGCTCTAATCTGGTAGTGGTAGTGGGGTGGTAGATGTCTAGTCTCCCTTACGGCTCTAATCTAATAGTGGTAGTGGGGTGGTAGATGTCTACTCTCCCTTATGGCTCTAATCTGATAGTGGTAGTGGGGTGGTAGATGTCTAGTCTCCCTTATGGCTCTAATCTGATAGTGGTAGTGGGTTGGTAGATGTCTAGTCTCCCTTATGGCTCTAATCTGGTAGTGGTAGTGGGGTGGTAGATGTCTAGTCTCCCTTACGGCTCTAATCTAATAGTGGTAGTGGGGTGGTAGATGTCTACTCTCCCTTATGGCTCTAATCTGATAGTGGTAGTGGGGTGGTAGATGTCTAGCCTCCCTTGTGGCTCTAATTTGATAGTGGTAGTGGGGTTTTAGATGTCTAGTCTCCCTTATGGCTCTAATCTGATAGTGGTAGTGGGGTGGTAGATGTCTAGTCTCCCTTATGGCTCTAATCTGATAGTGGTAGTGGGGTGGTAGATGTCTAGTCTCCCTTACGGCTCTAATCTAATAGTGGTAGTTGGGTGGTAGATGTCTAGTCTCGCTTATGGCTCTAATCTGATAGTGGTAGTGGGGTGGTAGATGTCTAGTCTCCCTTATGGCTCTAATTTGATAGTGGTAGTGGGGTGATAGATGTCTAGTCTCCCTTATGGCTCTAATCTGATAGTGGTAGGGGGGTGGTAGATGTCTAGTCTCCCTTATGGCTCTAATCTGATAGTGGTAGAGGGGTGGTAGATGTCTAGTCTCCCTTATGGCTCTAATTTGATAGTGGTAGTGGGGTGGTAGATGTCTAGTCTCCCTTATGGCTCTAATCTGATAGTGGGGTGGCAGATGTCTAGTCTCCCTTATGGCTCTAATCTGATAGTGGTAGTGGGTCGGTAGATGTCTAGTCTCCCTTATGGCTCTAATTTGATAGTGGTAGTGGGGTGGTAGATGTCTAGTCTCCCTTATGGCTCTAATTGGATAGTGGTAGTGGGGTTGTAGATGTCTAGTCTCCCTTATGGCTCTAATCTGATAGTGGTAGGGGGGTGGTAGATGTCTAGTCTCCCTTATGGCTCTAATCTGATAGTGGTAGTGGGGTGGTAGATGTCTAGTCTCCCTTATGGCTCTAATTTGATAGTGGTAGTGGGGTGGTAGATGTCTAGTCTCCCGTATGGCTCTAATCTGATAGTGGGTTGGTAGATGTCTAGTCTCGTTTATGGCTCTAATCTGATAGTGGTAGTGGGGTGGTAGATGTCTAGTCTCCCTTATGGCTCTAATCTGATAGTGGTAGAGGGGTGGTAGATGTCTAGTCTCCCTTATGGCTCTAATTTGATAGTGGTAGTGGGTTGGTAGATGTCTAGATTCCCTTCTGGCTCTAATCTGATAGTGGTAGTGGGGTGGTAGATGTCTAGTCTCCCTTATGGCTCTAATTTGATAGTGGTAGTGGGGTGGTAGATGTCTAGTCTCCCTTATGGCTCTAATCTGATAGTGGTAGTGGGGTTGTAGATGTCTAGTCTCCCTTATGGCTCTAATCTGATAGTGGTAGTGGGTTGGTAGATGTCTAGTCTCCCTTATGGCTCTAATTTGATAGTGGTAGTGGGGTGGTAGATGTCTAGTCTCCCGTATGGCTCTAATCTGATAGTGGGTTGGTAGATGTCTAGTCTCCCTTATGGCTCTAATCTGATCGTGGTAGTGGGGTGGTAGATGTCTATACTCCCTTATGGCTCTAATGTGATAGTGGTAGAGGGGTGGTAGATGTCTAGTCTCCCTTATGGCTCTAATTTGATAGTGGTAGTGGGGTGTTAGATGTCTAGTCTCCCTTATGGCTCTAATCTGATAGTGGTAGTGGGTTGGTAGATGTCTAGTCTCCCTTATGGCTCTAATCTGATAGTGGTAGTGGGGTGGTAGATGTCTAGTCTCCCTTATGGCTCTAATTTGATAGTGGTAGTGGGGTGGTAGATGTCTAGTCTCCCTTATGGCTCTAATCTGTTAGTGGTAGTGTGGTTGTAGATGTCTAGTCTCCCTTATGGCTCTAATCTGATAGTGGTAGTGGGTTGGTAGATGTCTAGTCTCCCTTATGGCTCTAATCTGGTAGTGGTAGTGGGGTGGTAGATGTCTAGTCTCCCTTACGGCTCTAATCTAATAGTGGTAGTGGGGTGGTAGATGTCTAGTGTCCCTTATGGCTCTAATTTGATAGTGGTAGTGGGGTGGTAGATGTCTAGTCTCCCTTATGGCTCTAATTTGATAGTGGTAGTGGGGTGGTAGATGTCTAGTCTCCCTTATGGCTCTAATCTGATAGTGGTAGGGGGGTGGTAGATGTCTAGTCTCCCTTATGGCTCTAATCTGATAGTGGTAGTGGGTTGGTAGATGTCTAGTCTCCCTTATGGCTCTAATCTGATAGTGGTAGTGGGGTGGTAGATGTCTAGTCTCCCTTATGGCTCTAATTTGATAGTGGTAGTGGGGTGGTAGATGTCTATTCTCCCTTATGGCTCTAATCTGATAGTGGTAGTGGGGTTGTAGATGTCTATTCTCCCTTATGGCTCTAATCTGATAGTGGTAGTGGGTTGGAAGATGTCTAGTCTCCCTTATGGCTCTAATCTGGTAGTGGTAGTGGGGTGGTAGATGTCTAGTCTCCCTTATGGCTCTAATCTGATAGTGGTAGGGGGGTGGTAGATGTCTAGTCTCCCTTATGGCTATAATCTGATAGTGGTAGTGGGGTGGTAGATGTCTAGTCTCCCTTATGGCTATAATCTGATAGTGGTAGTGGGGTGGTAGATGTCTAGTCTCCCTTATGGCTCTAATCTGATAGTGGTAGTGGGATGGTATATGTCTAGTCTCCCTTATGGCTCTAATCTGATAGTGGTAGTGGGGTGGTAGATGTCTAGTCTCCCTTACGGCTCTAATCTAATAGTGGTAGTTGGGTGGTAGATGTCTAGTCTCCCTTATGGCTCTAATCTGATAGTGGTAGTGGGGTGGTAGATGTCTAGTCTCCCTTATGGCTATAATCTGATAGTGGTAGTGGGGTGGTAGATGTCTAGTCTCCCTTATGGCTCTAATTTGATAGTGGTAGTGGGGTGGTAGATGTCTAGTCTCCCTTATGGCTCTAATCTGTTAGTGGTAGTGTGGTTGTAGATGTCTAGTCTCCCTTATGGCTCTAATCTGATAGTGGTAGTGGGTTGGTAGATGTCTAGTCTCCCTTATGGCTCTAATCTGGTAGTGGTAGTGGGGTGGTAGATGTCTAGTCTCCCTTACGGCTCTAATCTAATAGTGGTAGTGGGGTGGTAGATGTCTAGTGTCCCTTATGGCTCTAATTTGATAGTGGTAGTGGGGTGGTAGATGTCTAGTCTCCCTTATGGCTCTAATTTGATAGTGGTAGTGGGGTGGTAGATGTCTAGTCTCCCTTATGGCTCTAATCTGATAGTGGTAGGGGGGTGGTAGATGTCTAGTCTCCCTTATGGCTCTAATCTGATAGTGGTAGTGGGTTGGTAGATGTCTAGTCTCCCTTATGGCTCTAATCTGATAGTGGTAGTGGGGTGGTAGATGTCTAGTCTCCCTTATGGCTCTAATTTGATAGTGGTAGTGGGGTGGTAGATGTCTATTCTCCCTTATGGCTCTAATCTGATAGTGGTAGTGGGGTTGTAGATGTCTAGTCTCCCTTATGGCTCTAATCTGATAGTGGTAGTGGGTTGGAAGATGTCTAGTCTCCCTTATGGCTCTAATCTGGTAGTGGTAGTGGGGTGGTAGATGTCTAGTCTCCCTTATGGCTCTAATCTGATAGTGGTAGGGGGGTGGTAGATGTCTAGTCTCCCTTATGGCTATAATCTGATAGTGGTAGTGGGGTGGTAGATGTCTAGTCTCCCTTATGGCTATAATCTGATAGTGGTAGTGGGGTGGTAGATGTCTAGTCTCCCTTATGGCTCTAATCTGATAGTGGTAGTGGGATGGTATATGTCTAGTCTCCCTTATGGCTCTAATCTGATAGTGGTAGTGGGGTGGTAGATGTCTAGTCTCCCTTACGGCTCTAATCTAATAGTGGTAGTTGGGTGGTAGATGTCTAGTCTCCCTTATGGCTCTAATCTGATAGTGGTAGTATGGTGGTAGATGTCTAGTCTCCCTTATGGCTATAATCTGATAGTGGTAGTGGGGTGGTAGATGTCTAGTCTCCCTTATGGCTCTAATCTGATAGTGGTAGTGGGATGGTATATGTCTAGTCTCCCTTATGGCTCTAATCTGATAGTGGTAGTGGGGTGGTAGATGTCTAGTCTCCCTTACGGCTCTAATCTAATAGTGGTAGTTGGGTGGTAGATGTCTAGTCTCCCTTATGGCTCTAATCTGATAGTGGTAGTGGGGTGGTAGATGTCTAGTCTCCCATATGGCTCTAATTTGATAGTGGTAGTGGGGTGATAGATGTCTAGTCTCCCTTATGGCTCTAATCTGATAGTGGTAGGGGGTTGGTAGATGTCTAGTCTCCCTTATGGCTCTAATCTGAAAGTGGTAGTGGGGTGGTAGATGTCTAGTCTCCCTTATGGCTCTAATTTGATAGTGGTAGTGGGGTGGTAGATGTCTAGTCTCCCGTATGGCTCTAATCTGATAGTGGGTTGGTAGATGTCTAGTCTCCCTTATGGCTCTAATCTGATAGTGGTAGTGGGGTGGTAGATGTCTATACTCCCTTATGGCTCTAATGTGATAGTGGTAGAGGGGTGGTAGATGTCTAGTCTCCCTTATGGCTCTAATTTGATAGTAGTAGTGGGGTGGTAGATGTCTAGTCTCCCTTATGGCTCTAATCTGATAGTGGTAGTGGGTTGGTAGATGTCTAGTCTCCCTTATGGCTCTAATCTGATAGTGGTAGTGGGGTGGTAGATGTCTAGTCTCCCTTATGGCTCTAATTTGATAGTGGTAGTGGAGTGGTAGATGTCTAGTCTCCCTTATGGCTCTAATCTGATAGTGGGGTGGCAGATGTCTAGTCTCCCTTATGGCTCTAATCTGATAGTGGTAGTGGGGTGGTAGATGTCTAGTCTCCCTTATGGCTCTAAGTTGATAGTGGTATTGGGGTGGTAGATGTCTAGTCTCCCCTATGGCTCTAATCTGATAGTTGTAGTGGGGTGGTAGATGTCTAGTCTCCCTTATGGCTCTAATTTGATAGTGGTAGTGGGGTGGTAGATGTCTAGTCTCCCTTATGGCTCTAATCTGATAGTGGTAGTGGGGTTGTAGATGTCTAGTCTCCCTTATGGCTCTAATCTGATAGTGGTAGTGGGTTGGTAGATGTCTAGTCTCCCTTATGGCTCTAATCTGGTAGTGGTAGTGGGGTGGTAGATGTCTAGTCTCCCTTATGGCTCTAATCTGATAGTGGTAGGGGGGTGGTAGATGTCTAGTCTCCCTTATGGCTCTAATCTGATAGTGGTAGTGGGGTGGTAGATGTCTAGTCTCCCTTATGGCTATAATCTGATAGTGGTAGTGGGGTGGTAGATGTCTAGTCTCCCTTATGGCTCTAATCTGATAGTGGTAGTGGGATGGTATATGTCTAGTCTCCCTTATGGCTCTAATCTGATAGTGGTAGTGGGGTGGTAGATGTCTAGTCTCCCTTACGGCTCTAATCTAATAGTGGTAGTTGGGTGGTAGATGTCTAGTCTCCCTTATGGCTCTAATCTGATAGTGGTAGTGGGTTGGTAGATGTCTAGTCTCCCTTATGGCTCTAATTTGATAGTGGTAGTGGGGTGGTAGATGTCTAGTCTCCCGTATGGCTCTAATCTGATAGTGGGTTGGTAGATGTCTAGTCTCCCTTATGGCTCTAATCTGATAGTGGTAGTGGGGTGGTAGATGTCTATACTCCCTTATGGCTCTAATGTGATAGTGGTAGAGGGGTGGTAGATGTCTAGTCTCCCTTATGGCTCTAATTTGATAGTGGTAGTGGGGTGGTAGATGTCTAGTCTCCCTTATGGCTCTAATCTGATAGTGGTAGTGGGTTGGTAGATGTCTAGTCTCCCTTATGGCTCTAATCTGATAGTGGTAGTGGGGTGGTAGATGTCTAGTCTCCCTTATGGCTCTAATTTGATAGTGGTAGTGGGGTGGTAGATGTCTAGTCTCCCTTATGGCTCTAATCTGTTAGTGGTAGTGGGGTTGTAGATGTCTAGTCTCCCTTATGGCTCTAATCTGATAGTGGTAGTGGGTTGGTAGATGTCTAGTCTCCCTTATGGCTCTAATCTGGTAGTGGTAGTGGGGTGGTAGATGTCTAGTCTCCTTTACGGCTCTAATCTAATAGTGGTAGTGGGGTGGTAGATGTCTAGTGTCCCTTATGGCTCTAATTTGATAGTGGTAGTGGGGTGGTAGATGTCTAGTCTCCCTTATGGCTCTAATATGATAGTGGTAGTGGGGTGGTAGATGTCTAGTCTCCCTTATGGCTCTAATCTGATAGTGGTAGGGGGGTGGTAGATGTATAGTCTCCCTTATGGCTCTAATTTGATTGTGGTAGTGGGGTGGTAGATGTCTAGGCTCCCTTATGGCTCTAATCTGATAGTGGTAGAGGGGTGGTAGATGTCTAGTCTCCCTTATGGCTCTAATTTGATAGTGGTAGTGGGGTGGTAGATGTCTAGTCTCCCTTATGGCTCTAATCTGATAGTGGTAGTGGGTTGGTAGATGTCTAGTTTCCCTTATGGCTCTAATCTGATAGTGGTAGTGGGGTGGTAGATGTCTAGTCTCCCTTATGGCTCTAATTTGATAGTGGTAGTGGGGTGGTAGATGTCTAGTCTCCCTTATGGCTCTAATTTGATAGTGGTAGTGGGGTGGTAGATGTCTAGTCTCCCTTATGGCTCTAATCTGTTAGTTGTAGTGGGGTTGTAGATGTCTAGTCTCCCTTATGGCTCTAATCTGATAGTGGTAGTGGGTTGGTAGATGTCTAGTCTCCCTTATGGCTCTAATCTGGTAGTGGTAGTGGGGTGGTAGATGTCTAGTCTCCCTTACGGCTCTAATCTAATAGTGGTAGTGGGGTGGTAGATGTCTAGTGTCCCTTATGGCTCTAATTTGATAGTGGTAGTGGGGTGGTAGATGTCTAGTCTCCCTTATGGCTCTAATTTGATAGTGGTAGTGGGGTGGTAGATGTCTAGTCTCCCTTATGGCTCTAATCTGATAGTGGTAGGGGGGTGGTAGATGTATAGTCTCCCTTATGGCTCTAATTTGATTGTGGTAGTGGGGTGGTAGATGTCTAGGCTCCCTTATGGCTCTAATCTGATAGTGGTAGAGGGGTGGTAGATGTCTAGTCTCCCTTATGGCTCTAATTTGATAGTGGTAGTGGGGTGGTAGATGTCTAGTCTCCCTTATGGCTCTAATCTGATAGTGGTAGTGGGTTGGTAGATGTCTAGTCTCCCTTATGGCTCTAATCTGATAGTGGTAGTGGGGTGGTAGATGTCTAGTCTCCCTTATGGCTCTAATTTGATAGTGGTAGTGGGGTGGTAGATGTCTAGTCTCCCTTATGGCTCTAATCTGATAGTGGTAGTGGGGTTGTAGATGTCTAGTCTCCCTTATGGCTCTAATCTGATAGTGGTAGTGGGTTGGTAGATGTCTAGTCTCCCTTATGGCTCTAATCTGGTAGTGGTAGTGGGGTGGTAGATGTCTAGTCTCCCTTATGGCTCTAATCTGATAGTGGTAGGGGGGTGGTAGATGTCTAGTCTCCCTTATGGCTCTAATCTGATAGTGGTAGAGGGGTGGTAGATGTCTAGTCTCCCTTATGGCTCTAATTTGATAGTGGTAGTGGGGTGGTAGATGTCTAGTCTCCCTTATGGCTCTAATCTGATAGTGGTAGTGGGTTGGTAGATGTCTAGTCTCCCTTATGGCTCTAATCTGATAGTGGTAGTGGGGTGGTCGATGTCTAGTCTCCCTTATGGCTCTAATCTGATAGTGGTAGTGGGATGGTATATGTCTAGTCTCCCTTATGGCTCTAATCTGATAGTGGTAGTGGGGTGGTAGATGTCTAGTCTCCCTTACGGCTCTAATCTAATAGTGGTAGTTGGGTGGTAGATGTCTAGTCTCCCTTATGGCTCTAATCTGATAGTGGTAGTGGGGTGGTAGATGTCTAGTCTCCCTTATGGCTCTAATTTGATAGTGGTAGTGGGGTGATAGATGTCTAGTCTCCCTTATGGCTCTAATCTGATAGTGGTAGGGGGGTGGTAGATGTCTAGTCTCCCTTATGGCTCTAATCTGATAGTGGTAGAGGGGTGGTAGATGTCTAGTCTCCCTTATGGCACTAATTTGATAGTGGTAGTGGGGTGGTAGATGTCTAGTCTCCCTTATGGCTCTAATCTGATAGTGGGGTGGCAGATGTCTAGTCTCCCTTATGGCTCTAATCTGATAGTGGTAGTGGGGTGGTAGATGTCTAGTCTCCCTTATGGCTCTAATTTGATAGTGGTAGTGGGGTGGTAGATGTCTAGTCTCCCTTATGGCTCTAATCGGATAGTGGTAGTGGGGTTGTAGATGTCTAGTCTCCCTTATGGCTCTAATCTGATAGTGGTAGGGGGGTGGTAGATGTCTAGTCTCCCTTATGGCTCTAATCTGATAGTGGTAGTGGTGTGGTAGATGTCTAGTCTCCCTTATGGCTCTAATTTGATAGTGGTAGTGGGGTGGTAGATGTCTAGTCTCCCGTATGGCTCTAATCTGATAGTGGGTTGGTAGATGTCTAGTCTCGCTTATGGCTCTAATCTGATAGTGGTAGTGGGGTGGTAGATGTCTAGTCTCCCTTATGGCTCTAATCTGA
Source organism: Salvelinus fontinalis (assembly GCF_029448725.1). Lineage (NCBI taxonomy): Eukaryota > Metazoa > Chordata > Actinopteri > Salmoniformes > Salmonidae > Salvelinus > Salvelinus fontinalis. Next base: position 46,082,163 of record NC_074684.1, on the reverse strand, counting down.
TAGTGGTAGAGGGGTGGTAGATGTCTAGTCTCCCTTATGGCTCTAATTTGATAGTGGTAGTGGGGTGGTAGATGTCTATACTCCCTTATGGCTCTAATGTGATAGTGGTAGAGGGGTGGTAGATGTCTAGTCTCCCTTATGGCTCTAATTTGATAGTGGTAGTGGGGTGGTAGATGTCTAGTCTCCCTTATGGCTCTAATCTGATAGTGGTAGTGGGTTGGTAGATGTCTAGTCTCCCTTATGGCTCTAATCTGATAGTGGTAGTGGGGTGGTAGATGTCTAGTCTCCCTTATGGCTCTAATTTGATAGTGGTAGTGGGGTGGTAGATGTCTAGTCTCCCTTATGGCTCTAATCTGTTAGTGGTAGTGGGGTTGTAGATGTCTAGTCTCCCTTATGGCTCTAATCTGATAGTGGTAGTGGGTTGGTAGATGTCTAGTCTCCCTTATGGCTCTAATCTGGTAGTGGTAGTGGGGTGGTAGATGTCTAGTCTCCCTTACGGCTCTAATCTAATAGTGGTAGTGGGGTGGTAGATGTCTAGTGTCCCTTATGGCTCTAATTTGATAGTGGTAGTGGGGTGGTAGATGTCTAGTCTCCCTTATGGCTCTAATATGATAGTGGTAGTGGGGTGGTAGATGTCTAGTCTCCCTTATGGCTCTAATCTGATAGTGGTAGGGGGGTGGTAGATGTATAGTCTCCCTTATGGCTCTAATTTGATTGTGGTAGTGGGGTGGTAGATGTCTAGGCTCCATTATGGCTCTAATCTGATAGTGGTAGAGGGGTGGTAGATGTCTAGTCTCCCTTATGGCTCTAATTTGATAGTGGTAGTGGGGTGGTAGATGTCTAGTCTCCCTTATGGCTCTAATCTGATAGTGGTAGTGGGTTGGTAGATGTCTAGTCTCCCTTATGGCTCTAATCTGATAGTGGTAGTGGGGTGGTAGATGTCTAGTCTCCCTTATGGCTCTAATTTGATAGTGGTAGTGGGGTGGTAGATGTCTAGTCTCCCTTATGGCTCTAATTTGATAGTGGTAGTGGGGTGGTAGATGTCTAGTCTCCCTTATGGCTCTAATCTGTTAGTGGTAGTGGGGTTGTAGATGTCTAGTCTCCCTTATGGCTCTAATCTGATAGTGGTAGTGGGTTGGTAGATGTCTAGTGTCCCTTATGGCTCTAATTTGATAGTGGTAGTGGGGTGGTAGATGTCTAGTCTCCCTTATGGCTCTAATTTGATAGTGGTAGTGGGGTGGTAGATGTCTAGTCTCCCTTATGGCTCTAATCTGATAGTGGTAGGGGGGTGGTAGATGTATAGTCTCCCTTATGGCTCTAATTTGATTGTGGTAGTGGGGTGGTAGATGTCTAGGCTCCCTTATGGCTCTAATCTGATAGTGGTAGAGGGGTGGTAGATGTCTAGTCTCCCTTATGGCTCTAATTTGATAGTGGTAGTGGGGTGGTAGATGTCTAGTCTCCCTTATGGCTCTAATCTGATAGTGGTAGTGGGTTGGTAGATGTCTAGTCTCCCTTATGGCTCTAATCTGATAGTGGTAGTGGGGTGGTAGATGTCTAGTCTCCCTTATGGCTCTAATTTGATAGTGGTAGTGGGGTGGTAGATGTCTAGTCTCCATTATGGCTCTAATCTGATAGTGGTAGTGGGGTTGTAGATGTCTAGTCTCCCTTATGGCTCTAATCTGATAGTGGTAGTGGGTTGGTAGATGTCTAGTCTCCCTTATGGCTCTAATCTGGTAGTGGTAGTGGGGTGGTAGATGTCTAGTCTCCCTTATGGCTCTAATCTGATAGTGGTAGGGGGGTGGTAGATGTCTAGTCTCCCTTATGGCTCTAATCTGATAGTGGTAGAGGGGTGGTAGATGTCTAGTCTCCCTTATGGCTCTAATTTGATAGTGGTAGTGGGGTGGTAGATGTCTAGTCTCCCTTATGGCTCTAATCTGATAGTGGTAGTGGGTTGGTAGATGTCTAGTCTCCCTTATGGCTCTAATCTGATAGTGGTAGTGGGGTGGTCGATGTCTAGTCTCCCTTATGGCTCTAATCTGATAGTGGTAGTGGGATGGTATATGTCTAGTCTCCCTTATGGCTCTAATCTGATAGTGGTAGTGGGGTGGTAGATGTCTAGTCTCCCTTACGGCTCTAATCTAATAGTGGTAGTTGGGTGGTAGATGTCTAGTCTCCCTTATGGCTCTAATCTGATAGTGGTAGTGGGGTGGTAGATGTCTAGTCTCCCTTATGGCTCTAATTTGATAGTGGTAGTGGGGTGATAGATGTCTAGTCTCCCTTATGGCTCTAATCTGATAGTGGTAGGGGGGTGGTAGATGTCTAGTCTCCCTTATGGCTCTAATCTGATAGTGGTAGAGGGGTGGTAGATGTCTAGTCTCCCTTATGGCACTAATTTGATAGTGGTAGTGGGGTGGTAGATGTCTAGTCTCCCTTATGGCACTAATTTGATAGTGGTAGTGGGGTGGTAGATGTCTAGTCTCCCTTATGGCTCTAATCTGATAGTGGGGTGGCAGATGTCTAGTCTCCCTTATGGCTCTAATCTGATAGTGGTAGTGGGGTGGTAGATGTCTAGTCTCCCTTATGGCTCTAATTTGATAGTGGTAGTGGGGTGGTAGATGTCTAGTCTCCCTTATGGCTCTAATCGGATAGTGGTAGTGGGGTTGTAGATGTCTAGTCTCCCTTATGGCTCTAATCTGATAGTGGTAGGGGGGTGGTAGATGTCTAGTCTCCCTTATGGCTCTAATCTGATAGTGGTAGTGGGGTGGTAGATGTCTAGTCTCCCTTATGGCTCTAATCTGATAGTGGTAGAGGGGTGGTAGATGTCTAGTCTCCCTTATGGCTCTAATTTGATAGTGGTAGTGGGTTGGTAGATGTCTACTCTCCCTTATGGCTCTAATCTGATAGTGGTAGTGGGGTGGTAGATGTCTAGTCTCCCTTATGGCTCTAATTTGATAGTGGTAGTGGGGTGGTAGATGTCTAGTCTCCCTTATGGCTCTAATCTGATAGTGGTAGTGGGGTTGTAGATGTCTAGTCTCCCTTATGGCTCTAATCTGATAGTGGTAGGGGGTTGGTAGATGTCTAGTCTCCCTTATGGCTCTAATCTGATAGTGGTAGTGGGGTGGTAGATGTCTAATCTCCCTTATGGCTCTAATTTGATAGTGGTAGTGGGGTGGTAGATGTCTAGTCTCCCGTATGGCTCTAATCTGATAGTGGGTTGGTAGATGTCTAGTCTCCCTTATGGCTCTAATCTGATAGTGGTAGTGGGGTGGTAGATGTCTAGTCTCCCTTATGGCTCTAATGTGATAGTGGTAGAGGGGTGGTAGATGTCTTGTCTCCCTTATGGCTCTAATTTGATAGTGGTAGGGGGTTGGTAGATGTCTAGTCTCCCTTATGGCTCTAATCTGATAGTGGTAGTGGGGTGGTAGATGTCTAGTCTCCCTTATGGCTCTAATTTGATAGTGGTAGTGGGGTGGTAGATGTCTAGTCTCCCGTATGGCTCTAATCTGATAGTGGGTTGGTAGATGTCTAGTCTCCCTTATGGCTCTAATCTGATAGTGGTAGTGGGGTGGTAGATGTCTAGTCTCCCTTATGGCTCTAATGTGATAGTGGTAGAGTTGTGGTAGATGTCTAGTCTCCCTTATGGCTCTAATCTGATAGTGGTAGTGGGGTGGTAGATGTCTTGTGTTCCTTATGGCTCTAATTTGATAGTGGTAGTGGGGTGGTAGATGTCTAGTCTCCCTTATGGCTCTAATTTGATAGTGGTAGTGGGGTGGTAGATGTCTAGTCTCCCTTATGGCTCTAATCTGATAGTGGTAGGGGGGTGGTAGATGTATAGTTTCCCTTATGGCTCTAATTTGATTGTGGTAGTGGGGTGGTAGATGTCTAGTCTCCCTTATGGCTCTAATCTGATAGTGGGGTGGCAGATGTCTAGTCTCCCTTATGGCTCTAATCTGATAGTGGTAGTGGGGTGGTAGATGTCTAGTCTCCCTTATGGCTCTAATTTGATAGTGGTAGTGGGGTGGTAGATGTCTAGTCTCCCTTATGGCTCTAATCGGATAGTGGTAGTGGGGTGGTAGATGTCTAGTCTCCCTTATGGCTCTAATCTGATAGTGGTAGGGGGGTGGTAGATGTCTAGTCTCCCTTATGGCTCTAATCTGATAGTGGTAGTGGGGTGGTAGATGTCTAGTCTCCCTTATGGCTCTAATTTGATAGTGGTAGTGGGGTGGTAGATGTCTAGTCTCCCGTATGGCTCTAATCTGATAGTGGGTTGGTAGATGTCTAGTCTCGCTTATGGCTCTAATCTGATAGTGGTAGTGGGGTGGTAGATGTCTAGTCTCCCTTATGGCTCTAATCTGATAGTGGTAGAGGGGTGGTAGATGTCTAGTCTCCCTTATGGCTCTAATTTGATAGTGGTAGTGGGTTGGTAGATGTCTACTCTCCCTTATGGCTCTAATCTGATAGTGGTAGTGGGGTGGTAGATGTCTAGTCTCCCTTATGGCTCTAATTTGATAGTGGTAGTGGGGTGGTAGATGTCTAGTCTCCCTTATGGCTCTAATCTGATAGTGGTAGTGGGGTTGTAGATGTCTAGTCTCCCTTATGGCTCTAATCTGATAGTGGTAGGGGGTTGGTAGATGTCTAGTCTCCCTTATGGCTCTAATCTGATAGTGGTAGTGGGGTGGTAGATGTCTAATCTCCCTTATGGCTCTAATTTGATAGTGGTAGTGGGGTGGTAGATGTCTAGTCTCCCGTATGGCTCTAATCTGATAGTGGGTTGGTAGATGTCTAGTCTCCCTTATGGCTCTAATCTGATAGTGGTAGTGGGGTGGTAGATGTCTAGTCTCCCTTATGGCTCTAATGTGATAGTGGTAGAGGGGTGGTAGATGTCTTGTCTCCCTTATGGCTCTAATTTGATAGTGGTAGGGGGTTGGTAGATGTCTAGTCTCCCTTATGGCTCTAATCTGATAGTGGTAGTGGGGTGGTAGATGTCTAGTCTCCCTTATGGCTCTAATTTGATAGTGGTAGTGGGGTGGTAGATGTCTAGTCTCCCGTATGGCTCTAATCTGATAGTGGGTTGGTAGATGTCTACTCTCCCTTATGGCTCTAATCTGATAGTGGTAGTGGGGTGGTAGATGTCTAGTCTCCCTTATGGCTCTAATGTGATAGTGGTAGAGTGGTGGTAGATGTCTTGCCTCCCTTATGGCTCTAATTTGATAGTGGTAGTGGGGTGGTAGATGTCTAGTCTCCCTTATGGCTCTAATCTGGTAGTGGTAGTGGGGTGGTAGATGTCTAGTCTCCCTTACGGCTCTAATCTAATAGTGGTAGTGGGGTGGTAGATGTCTAGTGTCCCTTATGGCTCTAATTTGATAGTGGTAGTGGGGTGGTAGATGTCTAGTCTCCCTTATGGCTCTAATTTGATAGTGGTAGTGGGGTGGTAGATGTCTAGTCTCCCTTATGGCTCTAATCTGATAGTGGTAGGGGGGTGGTAGATGTATAGTCTCCCTTATGGCTCTAATTTGATTGTGGTAGTGGGGTGGTAAATGTCTAGGCTCCCTTATGGCTCTAATATGATAGTGGTAGAGGGGTGGTAGATGTCTAGTCTCCCTTATGGCTCTAATTTGATAGTGGTAGTGGGGTGGTAGATGTCTAGTCTCCCTTATGGCTCTAATCTGATAGTGTTAGTGGGTTGGTAGATGTCTAGGCTCCCTTATGGCTCTAATCTGATAGTGGTAGAGGGGTGGTAGATGTCTAGTATCCCTTATGGCTCTAATTTGATAGTGGTAGTGGGGTGGTAGATGTCTAGTCTCCCTTATGGCTCTAATCTGATAGTGGTAGTGGGTTGGTAGATGTCTAGTCTCCCTTATGGCTCTAATCTGATAGTGGTAGTGGGGTGGTAGATGTCTAGTCTCCCTTATGGCTCTAATTTGATAGTGGTAGTGGGGTGGTAGATGTCTAGTCTCCCTTATGGCTCTAATCTGATAGTGGTAGTGGGGTTGTAGATGTCTAGTCTCCCTTATGGCTCTAATCTGATAGTGGTAGTGGGTTGGTAGATGTCTAGTCTCCCTTATGGCTCTAATCTGGTAGTGGTAGTAGGGTGGTAGATGTCTAGTCTCCCTTACGGCTCTAATCTAATAGTGGTAGTGGGGTGGTAGATGTCTACTCTGCCTTATGGCTCTAATTTGATAGTGGTAGTGGGGTGGTAGATGTCTAGTCTCCCTTATGGCTCTAATCTGATAGTGGTAGTGGGTTGGTAGATGTCTAGTCTCCCTTATGTCTCTAATCTGATAGTGGTAGTGGGGTGGTAGATGTCTAGTCTCCCTTATGGCTCTAATTTGATAGTGGTAGTGGGGTGGTAGATGTCTAGTCTCCCTTATGGCTCTAATCTGATAGTGGTAGGGGGTGGTAGATGTCTAGTCTACCTTATGGTTCTAATCTGGTAGTGGTAGTGGGGTGGTAGATGTCTAGTCTCCCTTATGGCTCTAATCTGATAGTGGTAGTGGGTTGGTAGATGTCTAGTCTCCCTTATGGCTCTAATCTGATAGTGGTAGTGGGGTGGTAGATGTCTAGTCTCCCTTATGGCTCTAATCTGGTAGTGGTAGTGGGGTGGTAGATGTCTAGTCTCCCTTATGGCTCTAATCTGATAGTGTTAGGGGGGTGGTAGATGTCTAGTCTCCCTTATGGCTCTAATCTGATAGTGGTAGTGGGTGGTAGATGTCTAGTCTCCCTTATGGCTCTAATTTGATAGTGGTAGTGGGGTGGTAGATGTCTAGTCTCCCTTATGGCTCTAATCTGATAGTGATAGTGGGTTGGTAGATATCTAGTCTCCCTTATGGCTCTAATCTGATAGTGGTAGTGGGGTGGTAGATGTCTAGTCTCCCTTATGGCTCTAATTTGATAGTGGTAGTGGGGTGGTAGATGTCTAGTCTCCCTTATGGCTCTAATCTGTTAGTGGTAGTGGGGTTGTAGATGTCTAGTCTCCCTTATGGCTCTAATCTGATAGTGGTAGTGGGTTGGTAGATGTCTAGTCTCCCTTATGGCTCTAATCTGGTAGTGGTAGTGGGGTGGTAGATGTCTAGTCTCCCTTACGGCTCTAATCTAATAGTGGTAGTGGGGTGGTAGATGTCTAGTGTCCCTTATGGCTCTAATTTGATAGTGGTAGTGGGGTGGTAGATGTCTAGTCTCCCTTATGGCTCTAATTTGATAGTGGTTTGTGGGGTGGTAGATGTCTAGTCTCCCTTATGGCTCTAATCTGATAGTGGTAGGGGGGTGGTAGATGTATAGTCTCCCTTATGGCTCTAATTTGATTGTGGTAGTGGGGTGGTAGATGTCTAGTCTCCCTTATGGCTCTAATCTGATAGTGGTAGAGGGGTGGTAGATGTCTAGTCTCCCGTATGGCTCTAATCTGATAGTGGGTTGGTAGATGTCTACTCTCCCTTATGGCTCTAATCTGATAGTGGTAGTGGGGTGGTAGATGTCTAGTCTCCCTTATGGCTCTAATGTGATAGTGGTAGAGTGGTGGTAGATGTCTTGCCTCCCTTATGGCTCTAATTTGATAGTGGTAGTGGGGTGGTAGATGTCTAGTCTCCCTTATGGCTCTAATCTGGTAGTGGTAGTGGGGTGGTAGATGTCTAGTCTCCCTTACGGCTCTAATCTAATAGTGGTAGTGGGGTGGTAGATGTCTAGTGTCCCTTATGGCTCTAATTTGATAGTGGTAGCGGGGTGGTAGATGTCTAGTCTCCCTTATGGCTCTAATTTGATAGTGGTAGTGGGGTGGTAGATGTCTAGTCTCCCTTATGGCTCTAATCTGATAGTGGTAGGGGGGTGGTAGATGTATAGTCTCCCTTATGGCTCTAATTTGATTGTGGTAGTGGGGTGGTAAATGTCTAGGCTCCCTTATGGCTCTAATATGATAGTGGTAGAGGGGTGGTAGATGTCTAGTCTCCCTTATGGCTCTAATTTGATAGTGGTAGTGGGGTGGTAGATGTCTAGTCTCCCTTATGGCTCTAATCTGATAGTGTTAGTGGGTTGGTAGATGTCTAGGCTCCCTTATGGCTCTAATCTGATAGTGGTAGAGGGGTGGTAGATGTCTAGTATCCCTTATGGCTCTAATTTGATAGTGGTAGTGGGGTGGTAGATGTCTAGTCTCCCTTATGGCTCTAATCTGATAGTGGTAGTGGGTTGGTAGATGTCTAGTCTCCCTTATGGCTCTAATCTGATAGTGGTAGTGGGGTGGTAGATGTCTAGTCTCCCTTATGGCTCTAATTTGATAGTGGTAGTGGGGTGGTAGATGTCTAGTCTCCCTTATGGCTCTAATCTGATAGTGGTAGTGGGGTTGTAGATGTCTAGTCTCCCTTATGGCTCTAATCTGATAGTGGTAGTGGGTTGGTAGATGTCTAGTCTCCCTTATGGCTCTAATCTAATAGTGGTAGTGGGGTGGTAGATGTCTACTCTGCCTTATGGCTCTAATTTGATAGTGGTAGTGGGGTGGTAGATGTCTAGTCTCCCTTATGGCTCTAATCTGATAGTGGTAGTGGGTTGGTAGATGTCTAGTCTCCCTTATGTCTCTAATCTGATAGTGGTAGTGGGGTGGTAGATGTCTAGTCTCCCTTATGGCTCTAATTTGATAGTGGTAGTGGGGTGGTAGATGTCTAGTCTCCCTTATGGCTCTAATCTGATAGTGGTAGGGGGTGGTAGATGTCTAGTCTACCTTATGGTTCTAATCTGGTAGTGGTAGTGGGGTGGTAGATGTCTAGTCTCCCTTATGGCTCTAATCTGATAGTGGTAGTGGGTTGGTAGATGTCTAGTCTCCCTTATGGCTCTAATCTGATAGTGGTAGTGGGGTGGTAGATGTCTAGTCTCCCTTATGGCTCTAATCTGGTAGTGGTAGTGGGGTGGTAGATGTCTAGTCTCCCTTATGGCTCTAATCTGATAGTGTTAGGGGGGTGGTAGATGTCTAGTCTCCCTTATGGCTCTAATCTGATAGTGGTAGTGGGGTGGTAGATGTCTAGTCTCCCTTATGGCTCTAATTTGATAGTGGTAGTGGGGTGGTAGATGTCTAGTCTCCCTTATGGCTCTAATCTGATAGTGATAGTGGGTTGGTAGATATCTAGTCTCCCTTATGGCTCTAATCTGATAGTGGTAGTGGGGTGGTAGATGTCTAGTCTCCCTTATGGCTCTAATTTGATAGTGGTAGTGGGGTGGTAGATGTCTAGTCTCCCTTATGGCTCTAATCTGTTAGTGGTAGTGGGGTTGTAGATGTCTAGCCTCCCTTATGGCTCTAATCTGATAGTGGTAGTGGGTTGGTAGATGTCTAGTCTCCCTTATGGCTCTAATCTGGTAGTGGTAGTGGGGTGGTAGATGTCTAGTCTCCCTTTCGGCTCTAATCTAATAGTGGTAGTGGGGTGGTAGATGTCTAGTGTCCCTTATGGCTCTAATTTGATAGTGGTAGTGGGGTGGTAGATGTCTAGTCTCCCTTATGGCTCTAATTTGATAGTGGTAGTGGGGTGGTAGATGTCTAGTCTCCCTTATGGCTCTAATCTGATAGTGGTAGGGGGGTGGTAGATGTATAGTCTCCCTTATGGCTCTAATTTGATTGTGGTAGTGGGGTGGTAGATGTCTAGTCTCCCTTATGGCTCTAATCTGATAGTGGTAGAGGGGTGGTAGATGTCTAGTCTCCCTTATGGCTCTAATTTGATAGTGGTAGTGGGGTGGTAGATGTCTAGTCTCCCTTATGGCTCTAATCTGATAGTGGTAGGGGGGTGGTAGATGTATAGTCTCCCTTATGGCTCTAATTTGATTGTGGTAGTGGGGTGGTAGATGTCTAGTCTCCCTTATGGCTCTAATCTGATAGTGGTAGTGGGTTGGTAGATGTCTAGTCTCCCTTATGGCTCTAATCTGATAGTGGTAGTGGGGTGGTAGATGTCTAGTCTCCCTTACGGCTCTAATCTAATAGTGGTAGTGGGGTGGTAGATGTCTAGTCTCCCTTATGGCTCTAATTTGATAGTGGTAGTGGGGTGGTAGATGTCTAGTCTCCAGTATGTCTCTAATCTGATAGTGGGTTGGTAGATGTCTAGTCTCCCTTATGGCTCTAATCTGATAGTGGTAGTGGGGTGGTAGATGTCTAGTCTCCCTTATGGCTCTAATCTGATAGTGGGTTGGTAGATGTCTAGTCTCCCTTATGGCTCTAATCTGATAGTGGTAGTGGGGTGGTAGATGTCTAGTCTCCCTTATGGCTCTAATCTGATAGTGGTAGTGGGGTGGTAGATGTCTAGTCTCCCTTATGGCTCTAATTTGATAGTGGTAGTGGGGTGGTAGATGTCTAGTCTCCCTTACGGCTCTAATCTAATAGTGGTAGTGGGGTGGTAGATGTCTACTCTCCCTTATGGCTCTAATTTGATAGTGGTAGTGGGGTGGTAGATGTCTAGTCTCCCTTATGGCTCTAATCTGATAGTGGTAGTGGGTTGGTAGATGTCTAGTCTCCCTTATGGCTCTAATCTGATAGTGGTAGTGGGGTGGTAGATGTCTAGTCTCCCTTATGGCTCTAATTTGATAGTGGTAGTGGGGTGGTAGATGTCTAGTCTCCCTTATGGCTCTAATCTGATAGTGGTAGGGGGTGGTAGATGTCTAGTCTCCCTTATGGCTCTAATCTGGTAGTGGTAGTGGGGTGGTAGATGTCTAGCCTCCCTTATGGCTCTAATCTGATAGTGGTAGTGGGTTGGTAGATGTCTAGTCTCCCTTATGGCTCTAATCTGATAGTGGTAGTGGGGTGGTAGATGTCTAGTCTCCCTTATGGCTCTAATCTGGTAGTGGTAGTGGGGTGGTAGATGTCTAGTCTCCCTTATGGCTCTAATCTGATAGTGGTAGTGGGGTTGGTAGATGTCTAGTCTCCCTTATGGCTCTAATCTGATAGTGGTAGTGGGGTGGTAGATGTCTAGTCTCCCTTATGGCTCTAATTTGATAGTGGTAGTGGGGTGGTAGATGTCTAGTCTCCCTTATGGCTCTAATCTGTTAGTGGTAGTGGGGTTGTAGATGTCTAGTCTCCCTTATGGCTCTAATCTGATAGTGGTAGTGGGTTGGTAGATGTCTAGTCTCCCTTATGGCTCTAATCTGGTAGTGGTAGTGGGGTGGTAGATGTCTAGTCTCCCTTACGGCTCTAATCTGATAGTGGTAGTGGGGTGGTAGATGTCTAGTCTCCCTTATGGCTCTAATTTGATAGTGGTAGTGGGGTGGTAGATGTCTAGTCTCCCTTATGGCTCTAATCTGATAGTGGTAGTGGGGTGGTAGATGTCTAGTCTCCCTTATGGCTCTAATTTGATTGTGGTAGTGGGGTGGTAGATGTCTAGGCTCCCTTATGGCTCTAATCTGATAGTGGTAGTGGGGTGGTAGATGTCTAGTCTCCCTTATGGCTCTAATTTGATAGTGGTAGTGGGGTGGTAGATGTCTAGTCTCCCTTATGGCTCTAATCTGATAGTGGTAGGGGGGTGGTAGATGTCTAGTCTCCCTTATGGCTCTAATTTGATTGTGGTAGTGGGGTGGTAGATGTCTAGGCTCCCTTATGGCTCTAATCTGATAGTGGTAGGGGGGTGGTAGATGTCTAGTCTCCCTTATGGCTCTAATTTGATAGTGGTAGTGGGGTGGTAGATGTCTAGTCTCCCTTATGGCTCTAATCTGATAGTGGTAGGGGGGTGGTAGATGTCTAGTCTCCCTTATGGCTCTAATCTGATTGTGGTAGTGGGGTGGTAGATGTCTAGGCTCCCTTATGGCTCTAATCTGATAGTGGTAGTGGGGTGGTAGATGTCTAGTCTCCCTTATGGCTCTAATCTGATAGTGGTAGTGGGGTGGTAGATGTCTAGTCTCCCTTATGGCTCTAATCTGATAGTGGTAGTGGGTTGGTAGATGTCTAGTCTCCCTTATGGCTCTAATCTGATAGTGGTAGTGGGGTGGTAGATGTCTAGTCTCCCTTACGGCTCTAATCTAATAGTGGTAGTGGGGTGGTAGATGTCTAGTCTCCCTTATGGCTCTAATTTGATAGTGGTAGTGGGGTGGTAGATGTCTAGTCTCCCGTATGGCTCTAATCTGATAGTGGGTGTGGTAGATGTCTAGTCTCCCTTATGGCTCTAATCTGATAGTGGTAGTGGGGTGGTAGATGTCTAGTCTCCCTTATGGCTCTAATCTGATAGTGGTAGTGGGGTGGTAGATGTCTAGTCTCCCTTATGGCTCTAATCTGATAGTGGTAGTGGGGTGGTAGATGTCTAGTCTCCCTTATGGCTCTAATCTGATAGTGGTAGTGGGGTGGTAGATGTCTAGTCTCCCTTATGGCTCTAATTTGATAGTGGTAGTGGGGTGGTAGATGTCTAGTCTCCCTTACGGCTCTAATCTGATAGTGGTAGTGGGGTTGTAGATGTCTAGTCTCCCTTATGGCTCTAATCTGATAGTGGTAGTGGGTTGGTAGATGTCTAGTCTCCCTTATGGCTCTAATCTGGTAGTGGTAGTGGGGTGGTAGATGTCTAGTCTCCCTTACGGCTCTAATCTAATAGTGGTAGTGGGGTGGTAGATGTCTAGTCTCCCTTATGGCTCTAATCTGATAGTGGTAGTGGGGATGGTAGATGTCTAGTCTCCCTTATGGCTCTAATTTGATAGTGGTAGTGGGGTGGTAGATGTCTAGTCTCCCTTATGGCTCTATTCTGATAGTGGTAGTGGGTTGGTAGATGTCTAGTCTCCCTTATGGCTCTAATCTGATAGTGGTAGTGGGGTGGTAGATGTCTAGTCTCCCTTATGGCTCTAATTTGATAGTGGTAGTGGGGTGGTAGATGTCTAGTCTCCCTTATGGCTCTAATCTGGTAGTGGTAGTGGGGTGGTAGATGTCTAGTCTCCCTTATGGCTCTAATCTGGTAGTGGTAGTGGGTTGGTAGATGTCTAGTCTCCCTTATGGCTCTAATCTGATAGTGGTAGTGGGGTGGTAGATGTCTAGTCTCCCTTATGGCTCTAATCTGATAGTGGTAGTGGGGTGGTAGATGTCTAGTCTCCCTTATGGCTCTAATCTGGTAGTGGTAGTGGGGTGGTAGATGTCTAGTCTCCCTTATGGCTCTAATCTGGTAGTGGTAGTGGGGTGGTAGATGTCTAGTCTCCCTTATGGCTCTAATTTGATAGTGGTAGTGGGGTGGTAGATGTCTAGTCTCCAGTATGGCTCTAATCTGATAGTGGTGTGGGGTGGTAGATGTCTAGTCTCCCTTATGGCTCTAATCTGATAGTGGTAGTGGGGTGGTAGATGTCTAGTCTCCCTTATGGCTCTAATCTGATAGTGGTAGTGGGGTGGTAGATGTCTAGTCTCCCTTATGGCTCTAATTTGATAGTGGTGGTGGGGTGGTAGATGTCTAGTCTCCCTTATGGCTCTAATCTGTTAGTGGTAGTGGGGTTGGTAGATGTCTAGTCTCCCTTATGGCTCTAATCTGATAGTGGTAGTGGGTTGGTAGATGTCTAGTCTCCCTTATGGCTCTAATCTGGTAGTGGTAGTGGGGTGGTAGATGTCTAGTCTCCCTTACGGCTCTAATCTGATAGTGGTAGTGGGGTGGTAGATGTCTAGTGCTCCCTTATGGCTCTAATTTGATAGTGGTAGTGGGGTGGTAGATGTTTTGTCTCCCTTATGGCTCTAATTTGATAGTGGTAGTGGGGTGGTAGATGTCTAGTCTCCCTTATGGCTCTAATCTGATAGTGGTAGGGGGGTGGTAGATGTATAGTCTCCCTTATGGCTCTAATTTGATTGTGGTAGTGGGGTGGTAGATGTCTAGGCTCCCTTATGGCTCTAATCTGATAGTGGTAGAGGGGTGGTAGATGTCTAGTCTCCCTTATGGCTCTAATTTGATAGTGGTAGTGGGGTGGTAGATGTCTAGTCTCCCTTATGGCTCTAATCTGATAGTGGTAGGGGGGTGGTAGATGTATAGTCTCCCTTATGGCTCTAATTTGATTGTGGTAGTGGGGTGGTAGATGTCTAGGCTCCCTTATGGCTCTAATCTGATAGTGGTAGAGGGGTGGTAGATGTCTAGTCTCCCTTATGGCTCTAATTTGATAGTGGTAGTGGGGTGGTAGATGTCTAGTCTCCCTTATGGCTCTAATCTGATAGTGGTAGTGGGTTGGTAGATGTCTAGTCTCCCTTATGGCTCTAATCTGATAGTGGTAGTGGGGTGGTAGATGTCTAGTCTCCCTTACGGCTCTAATCTAATAGTGGTAGTGGGGTGGTAGATGTCTAGTCTCCCTTATGGCTCTAATTTGATAGTGGTAGTGGGGTGGTAGATGTCTAGTCTCCAGTATGTCTCTAATCTGATAGTGGCTTGGTAGATGTCTAGTCTCCCTTATGGCTCTAATCTGATAGTGGTAGTGGGGTGGTAGATGTCTAGTCTCCCTTATGGCTCTAATCTGATAGTGGGTTGGTAGATGTCTAGTCTCCCTTATGGCTCTAATCTGATAGTGGTAGTGGGGTGGTAGATGTCTAGTCTCCCTTATGGCTCTAATCTGATAGTGGTAGTGGGGTGGTAGATGTCTAGTCTCCCTTATGGCTCTAATTTGATAGTGGTAGTGGGGTGGTAGATGTCTAGTCTCCCTTACTGCTCTAATCTGATAGTGGTAGTGGGGTTGTAGATGTCTAGTCTCCCTTATGGCTCTAATCTGATAGTGGTAATGGGTTGGTAGATGTCTAGTCTCCCTTATGGCTCTAATCTGGTAGTGGTAGTGGGGTGGTAGATGTCTAGTCTCCCTTACGGCTCTAATCTAATAGTGGTAGTGGGGTGGTAGATGTCTAGTCTCCCTTATGGCTCTAATCTGATAGTGGTAGTGGGGATGGTAGATGTCTAGTCTCCCTTATGGCTCTAATTTGATAGTGGTAGTGGGGTGGTAGATGTCTAGTCTCCCTTATGGCTCTAATCTGATAGTGGTAGGGGGGTGGTAGATGTCTAGTCTCCCTTATGGCTCTAATCTGATAGTGGTAGTGGGGTGGTAGATGTCTAGTCTCCCTTATGGCTTTAATTTGATAGTGGTAGTGGGGTGGTAGATGTCTAGTCTCCCTTATGGCTCTAATCTGGTAGTGGCAGTGGGGAGGTAGATGTCTAGTCTCCCTTATGGCTCTAATCTGGTAGTGGTAGTGGGTTGGTAGATGTCTAGTCTCCCTTATGGCTCTAATCTGATAGTGGTAGTGGGGTGGTAGATGTCTAGTCTCCCTTATGGCTCTAATTTGATAGTGGTAGTGGGGTGGTAGATGTCTAGTCTCCCTTATGGCTCTAATCTGGTAGTGGTAGTGGGGTGGTAGATGTCTAGTCTCCCTTATGGCTCTAATCTGGTAGTGGTAGTGGGGTGGTAGATGTCTAGTCTCCCTTATGGCTCTAATTTGATAGTGGTAGTGGGGTGGTAGATGTCTAGTCTCCAGTATGGCTCTAATCTGATAGTGGGTTGGTAGATGTCTAGTCTCCCTTATGGCTCTAATCTGATAGTGGTAGTGGGTTGGTAGATGTCTAGTCTCCCTTATGGCTCTAATCTGGTAGTGGTAGTGGGGTGGTAGATGTCTAGTCTCCCTTATGGCTCTAATTTGATAGTGGTAGTGGGGTGGTAGATGTCTAGTCTCCAGTATGTCTCTAATCTGATAGTGGGTTGGTAGATGTCTAGTCTCCCTTATGGCTCTAATCTGATAGTGGTAGTGGGGTGGTAGATGTCTAGTCTCCCTTATGGCTCTAATCTGATAGTGGTAGAGGGGTGGTAGATGTCTAGTCTCCCTTATGGCTCTAATTTGATAGTGGTAGTGGGGTGGTAGATGTCTAGTCTCCCTTATGGCTCTAATCTGATAGTGGTAGTGGGGTGGTAGATGTCTAGTCTCCCTTATGGCTCTAATTTGATAGTGGTAGTGGGGTGGTAGATGTCTAGTCTCCCTTATGGCTCTAATCTGATAGTGGTAGTGGGGTTGTAGATGTCTAGTCTCCCTTATGGCTCTAATCTGATAGTGGTAATGGGTTGGTAGATGTCTAGTCTCCCTTATGGCTCTAATCTGGTAGTGGTAGTGGGGTGGTAGATGTCTAGTCTCCCTTACGGCTCTAATCTAATAGTGGTAGTGGGGTGGTAGATGTCTAGTCTCCCTTATGGCTCTAATCGGATAGTGGTAGTGGGGTGGTAGATGTCTAGTCTCCCTTATGGCTCTAATTTGATAGTGGTAGTGGGGTGTTAGATGTCTAGTCTCCCTTATGGCTCTAATCTGATAGTGGTAGGGGGGTGGTAGATGTCAAGTCTCCCTTATGGCTCTAATTTGATAGTGGTAGTGGGGTGGTAGATGTCTAGTCTCCCTTATGGCTCTATTCTGATAGTGGTAGTGAGTTGGTAGATGTCTAGTCTCCCTTATGGCTCTAATCTGAGAGTGGTAGTGGGGTGGTAGATGTCTAGTCTCCCTTATGGCTCTAATTTGATAGTGGTAGTGGGGTGGTAGATGTCTAGTCTCCCTTATGGCTCTAATCTGATAGTGGTAGTGGGGTTGTAGATGTCTAGTCTCCCTTATGGCTCTAATCTGATAGTGGTAGTGGGTTGGTAGATGTCTAGTCTCCCTTATGGCTCTAATCTGGTAGTGGTAGTGGGGTGGTAGATGTCTAGTCTCCCTTACGGCTCTAATCTAATAGTGGTAGAGGGGTGGTAGATGTCTAGTCTCCCTTATGGCTCTAATCTGATAGTGGTAGTGGGGTGGTAGATGTCTAGTCTCCCTTATGGCTCTAATTTGATAGTGGTGGTGGGGTTGGTAGATGTCTAGTCTCCCTTATGGCTCTAATCTGATAGTGGTAGTGGGGTGGTAGATGTCTAGTCTCCCTTATGGCTCTAATTTGATAGTGGTAGTGGGGTGGTAGATGTCTAGTCTCCCTGATGGCTCTAATCTGATAGTGGTAGTGGGGTTGTAGATGTCTAGTCTCCCTTATGGCTCTAATCTGATAGTGGTAATGGGTTGGTAGATGTCTAGTCTCCCTTATGGCTCTAATCTGGTAGTGGTAGTGGGGTGGTAGATGTCTAGTCTCCCTTACGGCTCTAATCTAATAGTGGTAGTGGGGTGGTAGATGTCTAGTCTCCCTTATGGCTCTAATCTGATAGTGGTAGTGGGGTTGTAGATGTCTAGTCTCCCTTATGGCTCGAATCTAATAGAGGGGTGGTAGATGTCTAGTCTCCCTGATGGCTCTAATCTGATAGTGGTAGTGGGGTGGTAGATGTATAGTCTCCCTTATGGCTCTAATCTGATAGTGGGGTGGTAGATGTCTAGTCTCCCTTATGGCTCTAATCTGATAGTGGTAGTGGGGTGGTAGATGTCTAGTCTCCCTTATGGCTCTAATCTGATATTGGTAGTGGGGTGGTAGATGTCTAGTCTCCCTTATGGCTCTAATCTGATAGTGGTAGTGGGGTGGTAGATGTCTAGTCTCCCTTATGGCTCTAATCTGGTAGTGGTAGTGGGGTGGTAGATGTCTAGTCTCCCTTATGGCTCTAATCTGGTAGTGGTAGTGGGGTGGTAGATGTCTAGTCTCCCTTATGGCTCTAATCTGATAGTGGTAGTGGGGTGGTAGATGTCTAGTCTCCCTTATGGCTCTAATCTGATAGTGGTAGTGGGGTGGTAGATGTCTAGTCTCCCTTATGGCTCTAATCTGGTAGTGGTAGTGGGGTGGTAGATGTCTAGTCTCCCTTATGGCTCTAATTTGATAGTGGTAGTGGGGTGGTAGATGTCTAGTCTCCCGTATGGCTCTAATCTGATAGTGGTAGTGGGGTGGTAGATGTCTAGTCTCCCTTATGGCTCTAATCTGATAGTGGTAGTGGGGTGGTAGATGTCTAGTCTCCCTTATGGCTCTAATCTGATAGTGGTAGTGGGGTGGTAGATGTCTAGTCTCCCTTATGGCTCTAATTTGATAGTGGTGGTGGGGTGGTAGATGTCTAGTCTCCCTTATGGCTCTAATCTGGTAGTGGTAGTGGGGTGGTAGATGTCTAGTCTCCCTTATGGCTCTAATTTGATAGTGGTAGTGGGGTGGTAGATGTCTAGTCTCCCTTATGGCTCTAATCTGATAGTGGTAGTGGGGTTGTAGATGTCTAGTCTCCCTTATGGCTCTAATCTGATAGTGGTAATGGGTTGGTAGATGTCTAGTCTCCCTTATGGCTCTAATCTGGTACTGGTAGTGGGGTGGTAGATGTCTAGTCTCCCTTACGGCTCTAATCTAATAGTGGTAGTGGGGTGGTCGATGTCTAGTCTCCCTTATGGCTCTAATCTGATAGTGGTAGTGGGGTGGTAGATGTCTAGTCTCGATTATGGCTCTAATTTGATAGTGGTAGTGGGGTGGTAGATGTCTAGTCTCCCTTATGGCTCTAATCTGATAGTGGGGTGGTAGATGTCTAGTCTCCCTTATGGCTCTAATCTGATAGTGGTAGTGGGGTGGTAGATGTCTAGTTTCCCTTATGGCTCTAATTTGATATTGGTAGTGGGGTGGTAGATGTCTATTCTCCCTTATGGCTCTAATCTGATAGTGGTATTGAGGTGGTAGATGTCTAGTCTCCCTTATGGCTCTAATCTGGTAGTGGCAGTGGGGTGGTAGATGTCTAGTCTCCCTTATGGCTCTAATCTGGTAGTGGTAGTGGGGTGGTAGATGTCTAGAATCCCTTATGGCTCTAATCTGATAGTGGTAGTGGGGTGGTAGATGTCTAGTCTCCCTTATGGCTCTAATCTGATAGTGGTAGTGGGTTGGTAGATGTCTAGTCTCCCTTATGGCTCTAATCTGGTAGTGGTAGTGGGGTGGTAGATGTCTAGTCTCCCTTATGGCTCTAATTTGATAGTGGTAGTGGGGTGGTAGATGTCTAGTCTCCAGTATGGCTCTAATCTGATAGTGGGTTGGTAGATGTCTAGTCTCCCTTATGGCTCTAATCGGATAGTGGTAGTGGGGTGGTAGATGTCTAGTCTCCCTTATGGCTCTAATCTGATAGTGGTAGAGGGGTGGTAGATGTCTAGACTCCCTTATGGCTCTAATTTGATAGTGGTGGTGGGGTGGTAGATGTCTAGTCTCCCTTATGGCTCTAATCTGATAGTGGTAGTGGGGTGGTAGATGTCTAGTCTCCCTTATGGCTCTAATTTGATAGTGGTAGTGGGGTGGTAGATGTCTAGTCTCCCTTATGGCTCTAATCTGATAGTGGTAGAGGGGTGGTAGATGTCTAGTCTCCCTTATGGCACTAATTTGATAGTGGTAGTGGGGTGGTAGATGTCTAGTCTCCCTTATGGCTCTAATCTGATAGTGGGGTGGCAGATGTCTAGTCTCCCTTATGGCTCTAATCTGATAGTGGTAGTGGGGTGGTAGATGTCTAGTCTCCCTTATGGCTCTAATTTGATAGTGGTTGTGGGGTGGTAGATGTCTAGTCTCCCTTATGGCTCTAATCGGATAGTGGTAGTGGGGTTGTAGATGTCTAGTCTCCCTTATGGCTCTAATCTGATAGTGGTAGGGGGGTGGTAGATGTCTAGTCTCCCTTATGGCTCTAATCTGATAGTGGTAGTGGGGTGGTAGATGTCTAGTCTCCCTTATGGCTCTAATTTGATAGTGGTAGTGGGGTGGTAGATGTCTAGTCTCCCGTATGGCTCTAATCTGATAGTGGGTTGGTAGATGTCTTGTCTCGCTTATGGCTCTAATCTGATAGTGGTAGTGGGGTGGTAGATGTCTAGTCTCCCTTATGGCTCTAATCTGATAGTGGTAGAGGGGTGGTAGATGTCTAGTCTCCCTTATGGCTCTAATTTGATAGTGGTAGTGGGTTGGTAGATGTCTACTCTCCCTTATGGCTCTAATCTGATAGTGGTAGTGGGGTGGTAGATGTCTAGTCTCCCTTATGGCTCTAATCTGATAGTGGTAGTGGGGTTGTAGATGTCTAGTCTCCCTTATGGCTCTAATCTGATAGTGGTAGGGGGTTGGTAGATGTCTAGTCTCCCTTATGGCTCTAATCTGATAGTGGTAGTGGGGTGGTAGATGTCTAATCTCCCTTATGGCTCTAATTTGATAGTGGTAGTGGGGTGGTAGATGTCTAGTCTCCCGTATGGCTCTAATCTGATAGTGGTATGGTAGATGTCTAGTCTCCCTTATGGCTCTAATCTGATAGTGGTAGTGGGGTGGTAGATGTCTAGTCTCCCTTATGGCTCTAATATGATAGTGGTAGAGGGGTGGTAGATGTCTTGTCTCCCTTATGGCTCTAATTTGATAGTGGTAGGGGGTTGGTAGATGTCTAGTCTCCCTTATGGCTCTAATCTGATAGTGGTAGTGGGGTGGTAGATGTCTAGTCTCCCTTATGGCTCTAATTTGATAGTGGTAGTGGGGTGGTAGATGTCTAGTCTCCCGTATGGCTCTAATCTGATAGTGGGTTGGTAGATGTCTAGTCTCCCTTATGGCTCTAATCTGATAGTGGTAGTGGTGTGGTAGATGTCTAGTCTCCCTTATGGCTCTAATGTGATAGTGGTAGAGTGGTGGTAGATGTCTAGTCTCCCTTATGGCTCTAATCTGATAGTGGTAATGGGGTGGTAGATGTCTAGTGTCCCTTATGGCTCTAATTTGATAGTGGTAGTGGGGTGGTAGATGTCTAGTCTCCCTTATGGCTCTAATTTGATAGTGGTAGTGGGGTGGTAGATGTCTATTCTCCCTTATGGCTCTAATCTGATAGTGGTAGGGGGGTGGTAGATGTATAGTTTCCCTTATGGCTCTAATTTGATTGTGGTAGTGGGGTGGTAGATGTCTAGTCTCCCTTATGGCTCTAATCTGATAGTGGGGTGGCAGATGTCTAGTCTCCCTTATGGCTCTAATCTGATAGTGGTAGTAGGGTGGTAGATGTCTAGTCTCCCTTATGGCTCTAATTTGATAGTGGTAGTGGGGTGGTAGATGTCTAGTCTCCCTTATGGCTCTAATCGGATAGTGGTAGTGGGGTTGTAGATGTCTAGTCTCCCTTATGGCTCTAATCTGATAGTGGTAGGGGGGTGGTAGATGTCTAGTCTCCCTTATGGCTCTAATCTGATAGTGGTAGTGGGGTGGTAGATGTCTAGTCTCCCTTATGGCTCTAATTTGATAGTGGTAGTGGGGTGGTAGATGTCTAGTCTCCCGTATGGCTCTAATCTGATAGTGGGTTGGTAGATGTCTAGTCTCGCTTATGGCTCTAATCTGATAGTGGTAGTGGGGTGGTAGATGTCTAGTCTCCCTTATGGCTCTAATCTGATAGTGGTAGAGGGGTGGTAGATGTCTAGTCTCCCTTATGGCTCTAATTTGATAGTGGTAGTGGGTTGGTAGATGTCTACTCTCCCTTATGGCTCTAATCTGATAGTGGTAGTGGGGTGGTAGATGTCTAGTCTCCCTTATGGCTCTAATTTGATAGTGGTAGTGGGGTGGTAGATGTCTAGTCTCCCTTATGGCTCTAATCTGATAGTGGTAGTGGGGTTGTAGATGTCTAGTCTCCCTTATGGCTCTAATCTGATAGTGGTATGGGGTTGGTAGATGTCTAATCTCCCTTATGGCTCTAATTTGATAGTGGTAGTGGGGTGGTAGATGTCTAGTCTCCCGTATGGCTCTAATCTGATAGTGGGTTGGTAGATGTCTAGTCTCCCTTATGGCTCTTATCTGATAGTGGTAGTGGGGTGGTAGATGTCTAGTCTCCCTTATGGCTCTAATGTGATAGTGGTAGAGGGGTGGTAGATGTCTTGTCTCCCTTATGGCTCTAATTTGATAGTGGTAGGGGGTTGGTAGATGTCTAGTCTCCCTTATGGCTCTAATCTGATAGTGGTAGTGGGGTGGTAGATGTCTAGTCTCCCTTATGGCTCTAATTTGATAGTGGTAGTGGGGTGGTAGATGTCTAGTCTCCCGTATGGCTCTAATCTGATAGTGGGTTGGTAGATGTCTAGTCTCCCTTATGGCTCTAATCTGATAGTGGTAGTGGGGTGGTAGATGTCTAGTCTCCCTTATGGCTCTAATGTGATAGTGGTAGAGTGGTGGTAGATGTCTTGTCTCCCTTATGGCTCTAATTTGATAGTGGTAGTGGGGTGGTAGATGTCTAGTCTCCCTTATGGCTCTAATCTGGTAGTGGTAGTGGGGTGGTAGATGTCTAGTCTCCCTTACGGCTCTAATCTAATAGTGGTAGTGGGGTGGTAGATGTCTAGTGTCCCTTATGGCTCTAATTTGATAGTGGTAGTGGGTTGGTAGATGTCTAGTCTCCCTTATGGCTCTAATTTGATAGTGGTAGTGGGGTGGTAGATGTCTAGTCTCCCTTATGGCTCTAATCTGATAGTGGTAGGGGGGTGGTAGATGTAAAGTCTCCCTTATTGCTCTAATTTGATTGTGGTAGTGGGGTGGTAGATGTCTAGGCTCCCTTATGGCTCTAATCTGATAGTGGTAGAGGGGTGGTAGATGTCTAGTCTCCCTTATGGCTCTAATTTGATAGTGGTAGTGGGGTGGTAGATGTCTAGTCTCCCTTATGGCTCTAATCTGATAGTGTTAGTGGGTTGGTAGATGTCTAGTCTCCCTTATGGCTCTAATTTGATAGTGGTAGTGGGGTGGTAGATGTCTAGTCTCCCTTATGGCTCTAATCTGATAGTGGTAGGGGGGTGGTAGATGTATAGTCTCCCTTATTGCTCTAATTTGATTGTGGTAGTGGGGTGGTAGATGTCTAGGCTCCCTTATGGCTCTAATCTGATAGTGGTAGAGGGGTGGTAGATGTCTAGTCTCCCTTATGGCTCTAATTTGATAGTGGTAGTGGGGTGGTAGATGTCTAGTCTCCCTTATGGCTCTAATCTGATAGTGTTAGTGGGTTGGTAGATGTCTAGTCTCCCTTATGGCTCTAATCTGATAGTGGTAGAGGGGTGGTAGATGTCTAGTATCCCTTATGGCTCTAATTTGATAGTGGTAGTGGGGTGGTAGATGTCTAGTCTCCCTTATGGCTCTAATCTGATAGTGGTAGTGGGTTGGTAGATGTCTAGTCTCCCTTATGGCTCTAATCTGATAGTGGTAGTGGGGTGGTAGATGTCTAGTCTCCCTTATGGCTCTAATTTGATAGTGGTAGTGGGGTGGTAGATGTCAAGTCTCCCTTATGGCTCTAATCTGATAGTGGTAGTGGGGTTGTAGATGTCTAGTCTCCCTTATGGCTCTAATCTGATAGTGGTAGTGGGTTGGTAGATGTCTAGTCTCCCTTATGGCTCTAATCTGGTAGTGGTAGTGGGGTGGTAGATGTCTAGTCTCCCTTACGGCTCTAATCTAATAGTGGTAGTGGGGTGGTAGATGTCTACTCTGCCTTATGGCTCTAATTTGATAGTGGTAGTGGGGTGGTAGATGTCTAGTCTCCCTTATGGCTCTAATCTGATAGTGGTAGGGGGTGGTAGATGTCTAGTCTACCTTATGGTTCTAATCTGGTAGTGGTAGTGGGGTGGTAGATGTCTAGTCTCCCTTATGGCTCTAATCTGATAGTGGTAGTGGGTTGGTAGATGTCTAGTCTCCCTTATGGCTCTAATCTGATAGTGGTAGTGGGGTGGTAGATGTCTAGTCTCCCTTATGGCTCTAATCTGGTAGTGGTAGTGGGGTGGTAGATGTCTAGTCTCCCTTATGGCTCTAATCTGATAGTGTTAGGGGGGTGGTAGATGTCTAGTCTCCCTTATGGCTCTAATCTGATAGTGGTAGTGGGGTGGTAGATGTCTAGTCTCCCTTATGGCTCTAATTTGATAGTGGTAGTGGGGTGGTAGATGTCTAGTCTCCCTTATGGCTCTAATCTGATAGTGATAGTGGGTTGGTAGATGTCTAGTCTCCCTTATGGCTCTAATCTGATAGTGGTAGTGGGGTGGTAGATGTCTAGTCTCCCTTATGGCTCTAATTTGATAGTGGTAGTGGGGTGGTAGATGTCTAGTCTCCCTTATGGCTCTAATCTGTTAGTGGTAGTGGGGTTGTAGATGTCTAGTCTCCCTTATGGCTCTAATCTGATAGTGGTAGTGGGTTGGTAGATGTCTAGTCTCCCTTATGGCTCTAATCTGGTAGTGGTAGTGGGGTGGTAGATGTCTAGTCTCCCTTACGGCTCTAATCTAATAGTGGTAGTGGGGTGGTAGATGTCTAGTGTCCCTTATGGCTCTAATTTGATAGTGGTAGTGGGGTGGTAGATGTCTAGTCTCCCTTATGGCTCTAATCTGATAGTGGTAGGGGGGTGGTAGATGTATAGTCTCCCTTATTGCTCTAATTTGATTGTGGTAGTGGGGTGGTAGATGTCTAGTCTCCCTTATGGCTCTAATCTGATAGTGGTAGAGGGGTGGTAGATGTCTAGTCTCCCTTATGGCTCTAATTTGACAGTGGTAGTGGGGTGGTAGATGTCTAGTCTCCCTTATGGCTCTAATCTGATAGTGTTAGTGGGTTGGTAGATGTCTAGTCTCCCTTATGGCTCTAATCTGATAGTGGTAGAGGGGTGGTAGATGTCTAGTATCCCTTATGGCTCTAATTTGATAGTGGTAGTGGGGTGGTAGATGTCTAGTCTCCCTTATGGCTCTAATCTGATAGTGGTAGTGGGTTGGTAGATGTCTAGTCTCCCTTATGGCTCTAATCTGATAGTGGTAGTGGGGTGGTAGATGTCTAGTCTCCCTTATGGCTCTAATTTGATAGTGGTAGTGGGGTGGTAGATGTCTAGTCTCCCTTATGGCTCTAATCTGATAGTGGTAGTGGGGTTGTAGATGTCTAGTCTCCCTTATGGCTCTAATCTGATAGTGGTAGTGGGTTGGTAGATGTCTAGTCTCCCTTATGGCTCTAATCTGGTAGTGGTAGTGGGGTGGTAGATGTCTAGTCTCCCTTACGGCTCTAATCTAATAGTGGTAGTGGGGTGGTAGATGTCTACTCTGCCTTATGGCTCTAATTTGATAGTGGTAGTGGGGTGGTAGATGTCTAGTCTCCCTTATGGCTCTAATCTGATAGTGGTAGTGGGTTGGTAGATGTCTAGTCTCCCTTATGTCTCTAATCTGATAGTGGTAGTGGGGTGGTAGATGTCTAGTCTCCCTTATGGCTCTAATTTGATAGTGGTAGTGGGGTGGTAGATGTCTAGTCACCCTTATGGCTCTAATCTGATAGTGGTAGGGGGTGGTAGATGTCTAGTCTACCTTATGGTTCTAATCTGGTAGTGGTAGTGGGGTGGTAGATGTCTAGTCTCCCTTATGGCTCTAATCTGATAGTGGTAGTGGGTTGGTAGATGTCTAGTCTCCCTTATGGCTCTAATGTGATAGTGGTAGTGGGGTGGTAGATGTCTAGTCTCCCTTATGGCTCTAATCTGGTAGTAGTAGTGGGGTGGTAGATGTCTAGTCTCCCTTATGGCTCTAATCTGATAGTGTTAGGGGGGTGGTAGATGTCTAGTCTCCCTTATGGCTCTAATCTGATAGTGGTAGTGGGGTGGTAGATGTCTAGTCTCCCTTATGGCTCTAATTTGATAGTGGTAGTGGGGTGGTAGATGTCTAGTCTCCCTTATGGCTCTAATCTGATAGTGATAGTGGGTTGGTAGATGTCTAGTCTCCCTTATGGCTCTAATCTGATAGTGGTAGTGGGGTGGTAGATGTCTAGTCTCCCTTATGGCTCTAATTTGATAGTGGTAGTGGGGTGGTAGATGTCTAGTCTCCCTTATGGCTCTAATCTGTTAGTGGTAGTGGGGTTGTAGATGTCTAGTCTCCCTTATGGCTCTAATCTGATAGTGGTAGTGGGTTGGTAGATGTCTAGTCTCCCTTATGGCTCTAATCTGGTAGTGGTAGTGGGGTGGTAGATGTCTAGTCTCCCTTACGGCTCTAGTCTAATAGTGGTAGTGGGGTGGTAGATGTCTAGTGTCCCTTATGGCTCTAATTTGATAGTGGTAGTGGGGTGGTAGATGTTTTGTCTCCCTTATGGCTCTAATTTGATAGTGGTAGTGGGGTGGTAGATGTCTAGTCTCCCTTATGGCTCTAATCTGATAGTGGTAGGGGGGTGGTAGATGTATAGTCTCCCTTATGGCTCTAATTTGATTGTGGTAGTGGGGTGGTAGATGTCTAGGCTCCCTTATGGCTCTAATCTGATAGTGGTAGAGGGGTGGTAGATGTCTAGTCTCCCTTATGGCTCTAATTTGATAGTGGTAGTGGGGTGGTAGATGTCTAGTCTCCCTTATGGCTCTAATCTGATAGTGGTAGGGGGGTGGTAGATGTATAGTCTCCCTTATGGCTCTAATTTGATTGTGGTAGTGGGGTGGTAGATGTCTAGGCTCCCTTATGGCTCTAATCTGATAGTGGTAGAGGGGTGGTAGATGTCTAGTCTCCCTTATGGCTCTAATTTGATAGTGGTAGTGGGGTGGTAGATGTCTAGTCTCCCTTATGGCTCTAATCTGATAGTGGTAGTGGGTTGGTAGATGTCTAGTCTCCCTTATGGCTCTAATCTGATAGTGGTAGTGGGGTGGTAGATGTCTAGTCTCCCTTACGGCTCTAATCTAATAGTGGTAGTGGGGTGGTAGATGTCTAGTCTCCCTTATGGCTCTAATTTGATAGTGGTAGTGGGGTGGTAGATGTCTAGTCTCCAGTATGTCTCTAATCTGATAGTGGCTTGGTAGATGTCTAGTCTCCCTTATGGCTCTAATCTGATAGTGGTAGTGGGGTGGTAGATGTCTAGTCTCCCTTATGGCTCTAATCTGATAGTGGGTTGGTAGATGTCTAGTCTCCCTTATGGCTCTAATCTGATAGTGGTAGTGGGGTGGTAGATGTCTAGTCTCCCTTATGGCTCTAATCTGATAGTGGTAGTGGGGTGGTAGATGTCTAGTCTCCCTTATGGCTCTAATTTGATAGTGGTAGTGGGGTGGTAGATGTCTAGTCTCCCTTACTGCTCTAATCTGATAGTGGTAGTGGGGTTGTAGATGTCTAGTCTCCCTTATGGCTCTAATCTGATAGTGGTAATGGGTTGGTAGATGTCTAGTCTCCCTTATGGCTCTAATCTGGTAGTGGTAGTGGGGTGGTAGATGTCTAGTCTCCCTTACGGCTCTAATCTAATAGTGGTAGTGGGGTGGTAGATGTCTAGTCTCCCTTATGGCTCTAATCTGATAGTGGTAGTGGGGATGGTAGATGTCTAGTCTCCCTTATGGCTCTAATTTGATAGTGGTAGTGGGGTGGTAGATGTCTAGTCTCCCTTATGGCTCTAATCTGATAGTGGTAGGGGGGTGGTAGATGTCAAGTCTCCCTTATGGCTCTAATTTGATAGTGGTAGTGGGGTGGTAGATGTCTAGTCTCCCTTATGGCTCTATTCTGATAGTGGTAGTGAGTTGGTAGATGTCTAGTCTCCCTTATGGCTCTAATCTGATAGTGGTAGTGGGGTGGTAGATGTCTAGTCTCCCTTATGGCTCTAATTTGATAGTGGTAGTGGGGTGGTAGATGTCTAGTCTCCCTTATGGCTCTAATCTGGTAGTGGCAGTGGGGTGGTAGATGTCTAGTCTCCCTTATGGCTCTAATCTGGTAGTGGTAGTGGGGTGGTAGATGTCTAGAATCCCTTATGGCTCTAATCTGATAGTGGAGTGGGGTGGTAGATGTCTAGTCTCCCTTATGGCTCTAATCTGATAGTGGTAGTGGGTTGGTAGATGTCTAGTCTCCCTTATGGCTCTAATCTGGTAGTGGTAGTGGGGTGGTAGATGTCTAGTCTCCCTTATGGCTCTAATTTGATAGTGGTAGTGGGGTGGTAGATGTCTAGTCTCCAGTATGTCTCTAATCTGATAGTGGGTTGGTAGATGTCTAGTCTCCCTTATGGCTCTAATCTGATAGTGGTAGTGGGGTGGTAGATGTCTAGTCTCCCTTATGGCTCTAATCTGATAGTGGTAGAGGGGTGGTAGATGTCTAGTCTCCCTTATGGCTCTAATTTGATAGTGGTAGTGGGGTGGTAGATGTCTAGTCTCCCTTATGGCTCTAATCTGATAGTGGTAGTGGGGTGGTAGATGTCTAGTCTCCCTTATGGCTCTAATTTGATAGTGGTAGTGGGGTGGTAGATGTCTAGTCTCCCTTATGGCTCTAATCTGATAGTGGTAGTGGGGTTGTAGATGTCTAGTCTCCCTTATGGCTCTAATCTGATAGTGGTAATGGGTTGGTAGATGTCTAGTCTCCCTTATGGCTCTAATCTGGTAGTGGTAGTGGGGTGGTAGATGTCTAGTCTCCCTTACGGCTCTAATCTAATAGTGGTAGTGGGGTGGTAGATGTCTAGTCTCCCTTATGGCTCTAATCGGATAGTGGTAGTGGGGTGGTAGATGTCTAGTCTCCCTTATGGCTCTAATTTGATAGTGGTAGTGGGGTGTTAGATGTCTAGTCTCCCTTATGGCTCTAATCTGATAGTGGTAGGGGGGTGGTAGATGTCAAGTCTCCCTTATGGCTCTAATTTGATAGTGGTAGTGGGGTGGTAGATGTCTAGTCTCCCTTATGGCTCTATTCTGATAGTGGTAGTGAGTTGGTAGATGTCTAGTCTCCCTTATGGCTCTAATCTGAGAGTGGTAGTGGGGTGGTAGATGTCTAGTCTCCCTTATGGCTCTAATTTGATAGTGGTAGTGGGGTGGTAGATGTCTAGTCTCCCTTATGGCTCTAATCTGATAGTGGTAGTGGGGTTGTAGATGTCTAGTCTCCCTTATGGCTCTAATCTGATAGTGGTAGTGGGTTGGTAGATGTCTAGTCTCCCTTATGGCTCTAATCTGGTAGTGGTAGTGGGGTGGTAGATGTCTAGTCTCCCTTACGGCTCTAATCTAATAGTGGTAGAGGGGTGGTAGATGTCTAGTCTCCCTTATGGCTCTAATCTGATAGTGGTAGTGGGGTGGTAGATGTCTAGTCTCCCTTATGGCTCTAATTTGATAGTGGTGGTGGGGTTGGTAGATGTCTAGTCTCCCTTATGGCTCTAATCTGATAGTGGGGTGGCAGATGTCTAGTCTCCCTTATGGCTCTAATCTGATAGTGGTAGTGGGGTGGTAGATGTCTAGTCTCCCTTACGGCTCTAATCTAATAGTGGTAGTGGGGTGGTAGATGTCTAGTCTCCCTTATGGCTCTAATCGGATAGTGGTAGTGGGGTGGTAGATGTCTAGTCTCCCTTATGGCTCTAATTTGATAGTGGTAGTGGGGTGGTAGATGTCTAGTCTCCCTTTTGGCTCTAATCTGATAGTGGTAGGGGGGTGGTAGATGTCAAGTCTCCCTTATGGCTCTAATTTGATAGTGGTAGTGGGGTGGTAGATGTCTAGTCTCCCTTATGGCTCTATTCTGATAGTGGTAGTGAGTTGGTAGATGTTTGTCTCCCTTATGGCTCTAATCTGAGAATGGTAGTGGGGTGGTAGATGTCTAGTCTCCCTTATGGCTCTAATTTGATAGTGGTAGTGGGGTGGTAGATGTCTAGTCTCCCTTATGGCTCTAATCTGATAGTGGTAGTGGGGTTGTAGATGTCTAGTCTCCCTTATGGCTCTAATCTGATAGTGGTAGTGGGTTGGTAGATGTCTAGTCTCCCTTATGGCTCTAATCTGGTAGTGGTAGTGGGGTGGTAGATGTCTAGTCTCCCTTACGGCTCTAATCTAATAGTGGTAGAGGGGTGGTAGATGTCTAGTCTCCCTTATGGCTCTAATCTGATAGTGGTAGTGGGGTGGTAGATGTCTAGTCTCCCTTATGGCTCTAATTTGATAGTGGTGGTGGGGTGGTAGATGTCTAGTCTCCCTTATGGCTCTAATCTGATAGTGGTAGTGGGGTGTTAGATGTCTAGTCTCCCTTATGGCTCTAATTTGATAGTGGTAGTGGGGTGGTAGATGTCTAGTCTCCCTTATGGCTCTAATCTGATAGTGGTAGTGGGGTTGTAGATGTCTAGTCTCCCTTATGGCTCTAATCTGATAGTGGTAATGGGTTGGTAGATGTCTAGTCTCCCTTATGGCTCTAATCTGGTAGTGGTAGTGGGGTGGTAGATGTCTAGTCTCCCTTACGGCTCTAATCTAATAGTGGTAGTGGGGTGGTAGATGTCTAGTCTCCCTTATGGCTCCAATCTGATAGTGGTAGTGGGGTGGTAGATGTCTAGTCTCCCTTATGGCTCGAATCTAATAGAGGGGTGGTAGATGTCTAGTCTCCCTGATGGCTCTAATCTGATAGTGGTAGTGGGGTGGTAGATGTCTAGTCTCCCTTATGGCTCTAATCTGATAGTGGGGTGGTAGATGTCTAGTCTCCCTTATGGCTCTAATCTGATAGTGGTAGTGGGGTGGTAGATGTCTAGTCTCCCTTATGGCTCTAATTTGATATTGGTAGTGGGGTGGTAGATGTCTATTCTCCCTTATGGCTCTAATCTGATAGTGGTATTGGGTTGGTAGATGTCTAGTCTCCCTTATGGCTCTAATCTGGTAGTGGCAGTGGGGTGGTAGATGTCTAGTCTCCCTTATGGCTCTAATCTGGTAGTGGTAGTGGGGTGGTAGATGTCTAGAATCCCTTATGGCTCTAATCTGATAGTGGTAGTGGGGTGGTAGATGTCTAGTCTCCCTTATGGCTCTAATCTGATAGTGGTAGTGGGTTGGTAGATGTCTAGTCTCCCTTATGGCTCTAATCTGGTAGTGGTAGTGGGGTGGTAGATGTCTAGTCTCCCTTATGGCTCTAATTTGATAGTGGTAGTGGGGTGGTAGATGTCTAGTCTCCAGTATGGCTCTAATCTGATAGTGGGTTGGTAGATGTCTAGTCTCCCTCATGGCTCTAATCTGATAGTGGTAGTGGGGTGGTAGATGTCTAGTCTCCCTTATGGCTCTAATCTGATAGTGGTAGAGGGGTGGTAGATGTCTAGTCTCCCTTATGGCTCTAATTTGATAGTGGTGGTGGGGTGGTAGATGTCTAGTCTCCCTTATGGCTCTAATCTGATAGTGGTAGTGGGGTGGTAGATGTCTAGTCTCCCTTATGGCTCTAATTTGATAGTGGTAGTGGGGTGGTAGATGTCTAGTCTCCCTTATGGCTCTAATCTGATAGTGGTAGTGGGGTTGTAGATGTCTAGTCTCCCTTATGGCTCTAATCTGATAGTGGTAATGGGTTGGTAGATGTCTAGTCTCCCTTATGGCTCTAATCTGGTACTGGTAGTGGGGTGGTAGATGTCTAGTCTCCCTTACGGCTCTAATCTAATAGTGGTAGTGGGGTGGTCGATGTCTAGTCTCCCTTATGGCTCTAATCTGATAGTGGTAGTGGGGTGGTAGATGTCTAGTCTCCCTTATGGCTCTAATTTGATAGTGGTAGTGGGGTGGTAGATGTCTAGTCTCCCTTATGGCTCTAATCTGATAGTGGGGTGGTAGATGTCTAGTCTCCCTTATGGCTCTAATCTGATAGTGGTAGTGGGGTGGTAGATGTCTAGTCTCCCTTATGGCTCTAATTTGATATTGGTAGTGGGGTGGTAGATGTCTATTCTCCCTTATGGCTCTAATCTGATAGTGGTATTGGGGTGGTAGATGTCTAGTCTCCCTTATGGCTCTAATCTGGTAGTGGCAGTGGGGTGGTAGATGTCTAGACTCCCTTATGGCTCTAATCTGGTAGTGGTAGTGGGGTGGTAGATGTCTAGAAACCCTTATGGCTCTAATCTGATAGTGGTAGTGGGTTGGTAGATGTCTAGTCTCCCTTATGGCTCTAATCTGATAGTGGTAGTGGGTTGGTAGATGTCTAGTCTCCCTTATGGCTCTAATCTGGTAGTGGTAGTGGGGTGGTAGATGTCTAGTCTCCCTTATGGCTCTAATTTGATAGTGGTAGTGGGGTGGTAGATGTCTAGTCTCCAGTATGGCTCTAATCTGATAGTGGGTTGGTAGATGTCTAGTCTCCCTTATGGCTCTAATCTGATAGTGGTAGTGGGGAGGTAGATGTCTAGTCTCCCTTATGGCTCTAATCTGATAGTGGTAGAGGGGTGGTAGATGTCTAGTCTCCCTTATGGCTCTAATTTGATAGTGGTGGTGGGGTGGTAGATGTCTAGTCTCCCTTATGGCTCTAATCTGATAGTGGTAGTGGGGTGGTAGATGTCTAGTCTCCCTTATGGCTCTAATTTGATAGTGGTAGTGGGGTGGTAGATGTCTTGTCTCCCTTATGGCTCTAATCTGATAGTGGTAGTGGGGTTGTAGATGTCTAGTCTCCCTTATGGCTCTAATCTGATAGTGGTAATGGGTTGGTAGATGTCTAGTCTCCCTTATGGCTCTAATCTGGTACTGGTAGTGGGGTGGTAGATGTCTAGTCTCCCTTACGGCTCTAATCTAATAGTGGTAGTGGGGTGGTCGATGTCTAGTCTCCCTTATGGCTCTAATCTGATAGTGGTAGTGGGGTGGTAGATGTCTAGTCTCCCTTATGGCTCTAATTTGATAGTGGTAGTGGGGTGGTAGATGTCTAGTCTCCCTTATGGCTCTAATCTGATAGTGGTAGGGGGGTGGTAGATGTCCAGTCTCCCTTATGGCTCTAATCTGATAGTGGTAGAGGGGTGGTAGATGTCTAGTCTCCCTTATGGCTCTAATTTGATAGTGGTAGTGGGGTGGTAGATGTCTAGTCTCCCTTATGGCTCTAACCTGATAGTGGTAGTGGGGTGGTAGATGTCTAGTCTTCCTTATGGCTCTAATCTGATAGTGGGGTGGTAGATGTCTAGTCTCCCTTATGGCTCTAATCTGATAGTGGTAGTGGGGTGGTAGATGTCTAGTCTCTCTTACGGCTCTAATCTAATAGTGGTAGTGGGGTGGTAGATGTCTAGTCTCCCTTATGGCTCTAATCTGATAGTGGTAGTGGGGTGGTAGATGTCTAGTCTCCCTTATGGCTCTAATTTGATAGTGGTAGTGGGGTGGTAGATGTCTAGTCTCCCTTATGGCTCTAATCTGATAGTTGTAGGGGGGTGGTAGATGTCTAGTCTCCCTTATGGCTCTAGTCTGGTAGTGGTAGTGGGGTGGTAGATGTCTAGTCTCCCTTATGGCTCTAATCTGATAGTGGTAGTGGGGTGGTAGATGTCTAGTCTCCCCTATGGCTCTAATCTGATAGTGGTAGTGGGGTGGTAGATGTCTAGTCTCCCTTATGGCTCTAATCTGATAGTGGGTGGTAGATGTCTAGTCTCCCTTATGGATCTAATCTGATAGTGGTAGTGGGGTGGTAGATGTCTAGTCTCCCATATGGCTCTAATCTGATAGTGGTATTGGGGTGGTAGATGTCTAGTCTCCCTTATGGCTCTAATCTGATAGTGGTAGTGGGGTGGTAGATGTCTAGGCTCCCTTATGGCTCTAATCTGATAGTGGTAGTGGGGTGGTAGATGTCTAGTCTCCCTCATGGCTCTAATCTGATAGTGGTAGTGGGGTGGTAGATGTCTAGTCTCCCTTATGGCTCTAATCTGGTAGTGGGGTGGTAGATGTCTAGTCTCCCTTATGGCTCTAATCTGGTAGTGGTAGTTGGGTGGTAGATGTCTAGTCTCCCTTATGGCTCTAATCTGATAGTGGTAGTGGGGTGGTAGATGTCTAGGCTCCCTTATGGCTCTAATCTGATAGTGGTAGTGGGGTGGTAGATGTCTAGTCTCCCTCATGGCTCTAATCTGAAAGTGGTAGTGGGGTGGTAGATGTCTAGTCTCCCTTATGGCTGTAATCTGATAGCGGGGTAGTAGATGTCTAGTCTCCCTTATGGCTCTAATCTGGTAGTGGTAGTGGGGTGGTAGATGTCTAGTCTCCCTTATGGCTCTAATCTGATAGTGGTAGTGGGGTGGTAGATGTCTAGACTCCCTTATGTCTCTAATCTGATAGTGGTAGTGGGGTGGTAGATGTCTAGTCTCCCTTATGGCTCTAATCTGGTACTGGTAGTGGGGTGGTAGATGTCTAGTCTCCCTTACGGCTCTAATCTAATAGTGATAGTGGGGTGGTCGATGTCTAGTCTCCCTTATGGCTCTAATCTGATAGTGGTAGTGGGGTGGTAGATGTCTAGTCTCCCTTATGGCTCTAATTTGATAGTGGTAGTGGGGTGGTAGATGTCTAGTCTCCCTTATGGCTCTAATCTGATAGTGGTAGGGGGGTGGTAGATGTCCAGTCTCCCTTATGGCTCTAATCTGATAGTGGTAGAGGGGTGGTAGATGTCTAGTCTCCCTTATGGCTCTAATTTGATAGTGGTAGTGGGGTGGTAGATGTCTAGTCTCCCTTATGGCTCTAACCTGATAGTGGTAGTGGGGTGGTAGATGTCTAGTCTTCCTTATGGCTCTAATCTGATAGTGG
Source organism: Salvelinus fontinalis (assembly GCF_029448725.1). Lineage (NCBI taxonomy): Eukaryota > Metazoa > Chordata > Actinopteri > Salmoniformes > Salmonidae > Salvelinus > Salvelinus fontinalis. The sequence continues at coordinate 46,047,972 of NC_074684.1, read as the reverse complement.
GGTGGTAGATGTCTAGTCTCCCTTATGGCTCTAATCTGATAGTGGTAGTGGGGTGGTAGATGTCTAGTCTCTCTTACGGCTCTAATCTAATAGTGGTAGTGGGGTGGTAGATGTCTAGTCTCCCTTATGGCTCTAATCTGATAGTGGTAGTGGGGTGGTAGATGTCTAGTCTCCCTTATGGCTCTAATTTGATAGTGGTAGTGGGGTGGTAGATGTCTAGTCTCCCTTATGGCTCTAATCTGATAGTTGTAGGGGGGTGGTAGATGTCTAGTCTCCCTTATGGCTCTAGTCTGGTAGTGGTAGTGGGGTGGTAGATGTCTAGTCTCCCTTATGGCTCTAATCTGATAGTGGTAGTGGGGTGGTAGATGTCTAGTCTCCCCTATGGCTCTAATCTGATAGTGGTAGTGGGGTGGTAGATGTCTAGTCTCCCTTATGGCTCTAATCTGATAGTGGGTGGTAGATGTCTAGTCTCCCTTATGGATCTAATCTGATAGTGGTAGTGGGGTGGTAGATGTCTAGTCTCCCATATGGCTCTAATCTGATAGTGGTATTGGGGTGGTAGATGTCTAGTCTCCCTTATGGCTCTAATCTGATAGTGGTAGTGGGGTGGTAGATGTCTAGGCTCCCTTATGGCTCTAATCTGATAGTGGTAGTGGGGTGGTAGATGTCTAGTCTCCCTCATGGCTCTAATCTGATAGTGGTAGTGGGGTGGTAGATGTCTAGTCTCCCTTATGGCTCTAATCTGGTAGTGGGGTGGTAGATGTCTAGTCTCCCTTATGGCTCTAATCTGGTAGTGGTAGTTGGGTGGTAGATGTCTAGTCTCCCTTATGGCTCTAATCTGATAGTGGTAGTGGGGTGGTAGATGTCTAGGCTCCCTTATGGCTCTAATCTGATAGTGGTAGTGGGGTGGTAGATGTCTAGTCTCCCTCATGGCTCTAATCTGAAAGTGGTAGTGGGGTGGTAGATGTCTAGTCTCCCTTATGGCTGTAATCTGATAGCGGGGTAGTAGATGTCTAGTCTCCCTTATGGCTCTAATCTGGTAGTGGTAGTGGGGTGGTAGATGTCTAGTCTCCCTTATGGCTCTAATCTGATAGTGGTAGTGGGGTGGTAGATGTCTAGACTCCCTTATGTCTCTAATCTGATAGTGGTAGTGGGGTGGTAGATGTCTAGTCTCCCTTATGGCTCTAATCTGGTAGTGGTAGTGGGGTGGTAGATGTCTAGTCTCCCTTATGGCTCTAATCTGATAGTGGGGTGGTAGATGTCTAGTCTCCCTTATGGCTCTAATCTGGTAGTGGGGTGGTAGATGTCTAGTCTCCCTTATTGCTCTAATCTGGTAGTGGTTTTTGGGTGGTAGATGTCTAGTCTCCCTTATGGCTCTAATCTGATAGTGGTAGTGGGGTGGTAGATGTCTAGGCTCCCTTATGGCTCTAATCTGATAGTGGTAGTGGGGTGGTAGATGTCTAGTCTCCCTCATGGCTCTAATTTGATAGTGGTAGTGGGTTGGTAGATGTCTAGCCTCCCTTATGGCTCTAATCTGATAGTGGTAGTGGGGTGGTAGATGTCTAGTCTCCCTTATGGCTCTAATTTGATAGTGGTAGTGGGGTGGTAGATGTCTAGTCTCCCTTATGGCTCTAATCTGATAGTGGTAGTGGGGTTGTAGATGTCTAGACTCCCTTATGGCTGTAATCTGACAGTGGGGTAGTAGATGTCTAGTCTCCCTTATGGCTCTAATCTGATAGTGGTAGTGGGGTGGTAGATGTCTAGTCTCCCTTATGGCTCTAATCTGATAGTGGTAGTGGGTGGTAGATGTCTAGTCTCCCTTATGGCTCTAATCTGATAGTGGTAGTGTGGTGGTAGATGTCTAGTCTCCCTTATGGCTCTAATCTGGTAGTGGTAGTGGGGTGGTAGATGTCTAGTCTCCCTTATTGCTCTAATCTGATAGTGGTATTGGGGTGGTAGATGTCTAGTCTCCCTTATGACTCTAATCTGATAGTGGTATTGGGGTGGTAGATGTCTAGTCTCGCTTATCTCTCTAATCTGGTAGTGGTTGTGGTGTGGTAGATGTCTAGTCTCCCTTATTGCTCTAATCTGGTAGTGGTTTTTGGGTGGTAGATGTCTAGTCTCCCTTATGGCTCTAATTTGATAGTGGTAGGGGGGTGGTAGATGTCTAGGCTCCCTTATGGCTCTAATCTGATAGTGGTAGTGGGGTGGTAGATGTCTAGTCTCCCTTATGGCTCTAATCTGATAGTGGTAGTGGGTTGGTAGATGTCTAGTCTCCCTTATGGCTCAAATCTGGTAGTGGTAGTGGGGTGGTAGATGTCTAGTCTCCCTTATGAATCTAATTTGATAGTGGTAGTGGGGTGGTAGATGTCTAGTCTCCATTATGGCTCTAATCTGATAGTGGGTTGGTAGATGTCTAGTCTCCCTTATGGCTCTAATCTGATAGTGGTAGTGGGGTGGTAGATGTCTAGTCTCCCTTATGGCTCTAATCTGATAGTGGTAGAGGGGTGGTAGATATCTAGTCTCCCTTATGGCTCTAATTTGATAGTGGTAGTGGGGTGGTAGATGTCTAGTCTCCCTTATGGCTCTAATTTGATAGTGGTAGTGGGGTGGTAGATGTCTAGTCTCCAGTATGGCTCTAATCTGATAGTGGGTTGGTAGATGTCTAGTCTCCCTTATGGCTCTAATCTGATAGCGGTAGTGGGGTGGTAGATGTCTAGTCTCCCTTATGGCTCTAATCTGATAGTGGTAGAGGGGTGGTAGATATCTAGTCTCCCTTATGGCTCTAATTTGATAGTGGTGGTGGGGTGGTAGATGTCTAGTCTCCCTTATGGCTCTAATCTGATAGTGGTAGTGGGGTGGTAGATGTCTAGTCTCCCTTATGGCTCTAATCTGATAGTGGTAGTGGGGTTGTAGATGTCTAGTCTCCCTTATGGCTCTAATCTGATAGTGGTAATGGGTTGGTAGATGTCTAGTCTCCCTTATGGCTCTAATCTGGTAGTGGTAGTGGGGTGGTAGATGTCTAGTCTCCCTTACAGCTCTAATCTAATAGTGGTAGTGGGGTGGTAGATGTCTAGTCTCCCTTATGGCTCTAATCTGATAGTGGTAGTTGGGTGGTAGATGTCTAGTCTCCCTTATGGCTCTAATTTGATAGTGGTAGTGGGGTGGTAGATGTCTAGTCTCCCTTATGGCTCTAATCTGATAGTGGTAGGGGGGTGGTAGATGTCAAGTCTCCCTTATGGCTCTAATTTGATAGTGGTAGTGGGGTGGTAGATGTCTAGTCTCCCTTATGGCTCTATTCTGATAGTGGTAGTGAGTTGGTAGATGTCTAGTCTCCCTTATGGCTCTAATCTGATAGTGGTAGTGGGGTGGTAGATGTCTAGTCTCCCTTATGGCTCTAATTTGATAGTGGTAGTGGGGTGGTAGATGTCTAGTCTCCCTTATGGCTCTAATCTGATAGTGGTAGTGGGGTTGTAGATGTCTAGTCTCCCTTATGGCTCTAATCTGATAGTGGTAGTGGGTTGGTAGATGTCTAGTCTCCCTTATGGCTCTAATCTGGTAGTGGTAGTGGGGTGGTAGATGTCTAGTCTCCCTTACAGGCTCTAATCTAATAGTGGTAGAGGGGTGGTAGATGTCTAGTCTCCCTTATGGCTCTAATCTAATAGTGGTAGTGGGGTGGTAGATGTCTAGTCTCCCTTATGGCTCTAATTTGATAGTGGTAGTGGGTTGGTAGATGTCTAGTCTCCCTTATGGCTCTAATCTGATAGTGGTAGGGGGGTGGTAGATGTCTAGTCTCCCTTATGGCTCTAATCTGATAGTGGTAGGGGGGTGGTAGATGTCAAGTCTCCCTTATGGCTCTAATTTGATAGTGGTAGTGGGGTGTTAGATGTCTAGTCTCCCTTATGGCTCTATTCTGATAGTGGTAGTGAGTTGGTAGATGTCTAGTCTCCCTTATGGCTCTAATCTGATAGTGGTAGTGGGGTGGTAGATGTCTAGTCTCCCTTATGGCTCTAATTTGATAGTGGTAGTGGGGTGGTAGATGTCTAGTCTCCCTTATGGCTCTAATCTGATAGTGGTAGTGGGGTTGTAGATGTCTAGTCTCCCTTATGGCTCTAATCTGATAGTGGTAGTGGGTTGGTAGATGTCTAGTCTCCCTTATGGCTCTAATCTGGTAGTGGTAGTGGGGTGGTAGATGTCTAGTCTCCCTTACGGCTCTAATCTAATAGTGGCAGAGGGGTGGTAGATGTCTAGTCTCCCTTATGGCTCTAATCTGATAGTGGTAGTGGGGTGGTAGATGTCTAGTCTCCCTTATGGCTCTAATTTGATAGTGGTAGTGGGGTGGTAGATGTCTAGTCTCCCTTATGGCTCTAATCTGATAGTGGTAGGGGGGTGGTAGATGTCTAGTCTCCCTTATGGCTCTAATCTGGTAGTGGTAGTGGGGTGGTAGATGTCTAGTCTCCCTTATGGCTCTAATCTGATAGTGCTAGGGGGGTGGTAGATGTCTAGGCTCCCTTATGGCTCTAATCTGATAGTGGTAGTGGGGTGGTAGATGTCTAGTCTCCCTTATGGCTCGAATCTGATAGAGGGGTGGTAGATGTCTAGTCTCCCTGATGGCTCTAATCTGATAGTGGTAGTGGGGTGGTAGATGTCTAGTCTTCCTTATGGCTCTAATTTGATAGTGGTAGTGTGGTGGCAGATGTCTAGTCTCCCTCATGGCTCTAATTTGATAGTGGTAGTGGGGTGGTAGATGTCTAGTCTCCCTTATGTCACGGCTCCTCCTCTGCTGTGCAGGGGGTGGTTCCTCCTGCAGGCAGAGGAGGGTCGTTAGTGATTGGAGCCACCTGGGCTCAGGGTATAAAGCTGTCACTAATCACTCTTGCTCTCTCCCTCTCTGCTCCTCCAGGTATGCTCATGATTTGTTTGTTCCTTTTTAGTTTTGCATAGTTTTCACTCAGTCATGTTCACACACACATATTCATGCACCCATGCACTTTACATACACCTTACATTATGATACATCCACACCTCATTCCTATTTCTTAGTTTAAGTTAGTAGTTGGTTTAATAATAAAGAACACTTTTGAATTGGCCTATACCTGTTGTTCGTGTCCTCTCATTTGTCACAGGCTATGAGCCGGCTTGTGACAAGTGGGGGCTCATCCGGGATAGTAGTTAACTTGGGTTAGTTTAGTTCAGATTGACAATTTTTTTTTGTTTGAGTGGATGTTTTGGTTGGGCCAATTTTGTTTAAGAGAGAGTTGAGAGCCATGTGTTCTTTTGGTTCAGTTAGCTTGGTAGCTAAGCAATTCACTCTGTGTTTTTCTGGGTTTTGTTCAGGTGGGAGTCCTCTCCTGTTCAGGCATATCAGCAAGTGTCCATAGGAGGCTTGTGGTGTTTTTGTTTTAGGTGGCAGTGAACGTGGGTAGAGCATCCCTTTCCCTTTTCCCCTACATCGGCTCGGGAGCACCTCCGTGGTTATGGGAGGGCCGCCAGTTTCTGGTTGTCTTTTCCACTCCACTGGTTTTGTGTGCATAAAACCCCACCACATGTGACTGCACGAAGACCAGGGCCAGTTAGTTAGTAGTTTTTGGAGGATAGTGGGGTGTGGCTCCTGTCCTTGAACCCAAATTGACAGCAGGTGAGTTGTGTTTTTTTTTTGAGCATTTGTAATAGTTGTATTGGTTGAGGAAAATGTCTTCCATTTTGAGTAGTTTTGTTCAAGCTCCTTCAGAGGTAGCCTTAGAGTTGTGTACTAAGGAGCAGTTAATTGAAATTGCTGAACATTATCAGATTGAGATTGTTGATAAAAAAATTAAAGAGACTGTTAAAACTAGCTTAAAGCAGGGTCTTAGGGAAATGGGTGTTTTTGGCGGTCAGTCTGCTAGTAGTGAGGGTGCAAGTTTTCAGGCTAGCCCTTCATTAACTTTTGAGCAGCAGAGGGAACTGTTGCAAATGCAAAGGCAATTAGAGCAAATGCAAATGCAATTAGAGATAGAGCGATTGAGAAATGCTAATAGACCGGAAAGACTACCACAGTTTGATGTTTCACAGAATCTTCATTTGTTGCCTAAATTTGATGAGTCAGATCCAGACACATACTTTACTTTATTTGAGCGTATTGCGGAAGCTAGAGCTTGGTCAGATTTGGACATGACTACGTTGTTGCAATGTGTACTTACAAGTAAAGCACGTGAGGCTTTTGCAGCACTGAGTGTAGCTGACAGTAAAGTTTATGCTAAAGTTAAATCAGCAGTTCTGAAAGTCTACGAGCTTGTGCCAGAGGCATATCGTCAACGTTTTCGTTACAGGAAAAAGTTAGATTCACAAACCTATTCTGAGTTTGTTTGTGATTTAACTTCTGCATTTAATCGTTGGTGTACAGCTTCTGAAGTTAGTACTTTTGAGGGTCTGTCTAATTTGATTGTGTTAGAACAGTTCAAAAATTCTGTTTCTGACCAGGTTGCTACATACATGAATGAACGGAAAGTTAAGTCTCCAAGTGATGCAGCAATCCTTGCAGATGAGTACAGGCTAACACATAAAAGCCATTTTGAGTCAAACAGTGACATGTACCATGAAAATAACTTTACTCCTAGGAATAGGAGGTCACTTTTTTTTGGAGATTTTTTCAAAAGGCCTCGACAGAAGTTTGGGTCTGGAGGACTTAAAGCACTGGTTAATGCTAATACTTGTCGCTACTGTTTAGTTGAAGGACATTGGAAGAAAGATTGTCCTCGGCTTCATTCAAAACAGTCAGGTCAAGTTAAACCTGCTATGATGGCTGACCACCAGGGTGAGCTGTTTCAGCCACTAGTTGAGTTTGATTCTCAGTTTTCCCGCTGTGATTTTTCAGCCTTTATTTCAGATGGTGTAGTGTCCCTGGTAGATGGCAACCAGAATGTTAAAATCAAGATCCTAAGAGACACTGGAGCTTTAGATTCTTTTATTCTGGAATCTGTTTTGCCGTTCTCTAAAGAGTCTGATACTGGCCGTTGTGTAATGGTATGTGGTATGGGTTTAGTTCCATTCTCTTGTCCTTTACATGAAGTTACCCTAAAATGTGGTCTGGTAGAGGGTGATGTAGATGTTGGGGTTAGACCTCAGTTGCCAGTAGAGGGAGTACACATGATTTTGGGGAATGACTTGGCAGGTAGTAAGGTGTGGGCAGATGGCAAATTAAACATCTGTAAGAAGCAACCTTCAGTGTCCCCTGCAAGGGAATCTCCGGATCAGAACTGTGTGTCTCCTGAGATATTTCCAGTTTGTGCGGTTACCCGCGCAGCCTCTCGTAAGGAGATTGAGAGTAAGCCAGAAAGTCTTGAGTTGCCAGTCAAACTCCAGACAGAACAGTTGACTAGTTCTAGAGATTCATTGATGGCTGAGCAAAAAGCTGATACTACTTTGGCTGATCTGTTTGATAAAGTGGTTCCTGATTCAGTGGTGAGGAATAGTGCTCAGTGTTATTTTCTTCTTGATGGGCTGTTGGTCAGGAAATGGGTTCCACACTATGATAAGGGTTTAGGAGAACCAGTCTTTCAAATAGTTGTACCTACTACTTTGCGAAATAAAGTGTTGCAAACTTCACATGGTGATGTGGCAGGTCATATGGGTGTTCGTAAAACGTATGATCGTATACTTCGTTATTTTTTCTGGCCACGTTTAAAGCGGGATGTATCTCAGTTTATTAAAACTTGTGATACGTGTCAGCGCACAAGCAAGCCAAATCAGGTTGTAAAGCCTGCACCGTTGTATCCAATACCAGCCGTAGGGCAACCTTTTGAGCATCTTATTATCGATTGTGTTGGGCCATTACCAAGGTCCAAGTCAGGTCATAGCTACTTATTAACTGTTATGTGTCAAGCAACCAGATATCCGGCAGCTTTTTCCTTGCGTACCATAACTTCAAAATCAGTAGTTAAAGCTTTAACTCAATTTATTTCAACATTTGGGATTCCAAAAACCATCCAGTCAGATCAGGGGTCTAACTTTACCTCTCATTTATTTGCTCAGGTTCTCAAACAGCTTAAAGTTAAACACAACAAGTCTACTGCGTTCCATGCCCAGAGCCAGGGAGCTTTGGAACGTTTTCATCAAACTTTAAAATCCTTGCTTCGTGCATATTGTACGGAACTGTCTGCCGACTGGGAGGAGGGGTTACCTTGGCTGTTACTAGCTGCTCGTGAAGTTGTGCAGGAAAGCACAGGGTTTAGCCCAAATGACTTAGTGTTTGGCCATAAGGTGCGTGGGCCTTTAGCAGTGTTGCAGGATGGTTGTTTGCCTGAGGAACCACCTCGGAACCTTATTGACTATGTAAATGGCTTTAGGTTGAAGTTGTATAGGGCTGGTGAACTAGCGAAAGAAAAACTAAAATGTTCTCAACGGAAAATGAAACTGAAATATGACGGACAGGCTGAGCTGCGTGAGTTTAGTCCCGGTGATCGGGTACTTGCTCTTCTGCCTCTTGTAAGTTCACCTTTTCAGGCAAAATACTGTGGTCCTTTCACTGTGTTGCGTAAAGTGTCAGATTTGAACTATCTTATTGAAACCCCTAGTCATAGGAAGTCCTCTAAATTATGCCATGTGAACCTGTTAAAATGTTATCACTCCCGTGATCTAAGCAAAGTTGAAGGCACTCCAGCAGTGAGGTCAGTGTTGACTGCTGCCCCAGTCCCTGCATCTTGTGGCTTTAATTTGGTGGAGGGGGGAGAAGAGGAAGTTAAAGTTTCAGATGAGGTCTTACAAGGACGGTTGAAAAACTCCCAGACTTTGCAAAACCTTGGGGTTTTGGTAGATCATTTAGACTCTGAGAAACGTGATGAATTGGTAGCTCTTATTAGAAACTACCCTGTTTTGTTTTCTGACACTCCATCACAAACCCACTTAATTGAACATGATATAGACATCGGAGATGCTAAGCCTATCAAACACAGATTTTATCGTGTATCTGAGGAGAAGAGACTAAAACTGGAAACAGAGATGCAGTCTATGTTGGACACAGGTATTGATTTGGCAAAATGTGAGTTTGCCAAAGCTACAGTCACATACCTAGGCAAGGTTGTGGGTCAGGGATTTGTCTGTCCCGTGGAAGCCAAGGTTCAGGCTGTGAGGCAGTTCCCACAGCCCTCTACAAAGAAAGAACTGATGCGCTTCCTGGGAATGGCGGGGTACTACCGTGCTTTTTGTAAAAACTTTTCGGTAGTAGTGTCCCCACTGACCAATCTGTTGAAGGCCAAGGCTGAATTTATCTGGTCCACCCAGTGTCAAGAGGCATTTGATGCAGTTAAGACTCTTTTGTGTTTGGCACCTGTGTTGGCAGCACCAAATTTTGGGAAACCTTTCAAATTGCAGGTAGACGCCAGTCAAATCGGTGCTGGGGCTGTGCTTCTCCAGGAGAATGACGACAAGGTTGAGTGTCCAGTCAGTTTCTTCTCCCGAAAATTTAATAAGTATCAGAAAAACTATTCTGTAATTGAAAAGGAGGCTTTAGGTCTCATTTGGGCTTTACAGCACTTCGAGGTCTATGTTGGTTCTGGTTTGACCCCTTTAACTGTGTTCACTGACCACAACCCACTGGTTTTTCTGAGGTCCCTGCAAAACCCCAACCAGAGCCTGATGCGTTGGGCTTTGTTCTTGCAACCATTCAACCTTGATATTAGGCACATTAGTGGTAAGGATAATATCATTGCTGATGCTCTGTCCGTGCTCCTTTAACCTAGCTTGTATCTTTTCTCTGCTGACCCCTACGGGCTGTCTGCGCCTCTTTTCTCTTAAATTGCTCCCCAGGTACCAGGGCTGCTGAGTTTGAGGGACGGACAGTCGGCTGGGGGACACGGGGCTACTGCTAGGAGCCGGGATTGTTTTGTTGTTTATTTGTTTTTGGGAAATTTGAATTATTTTGAATATGTTGGAGGAAGTTGGGTTGAGGGTGGGACCCTCATTTTAAGGAGGGGGGTGTCACGGCTCCTCCTCTGCTGTGCAGGGGGTGGTTCCTCCTGCAGGCAGAGGAGGGTCGTTAGTGATTGGAGCCACCTGGGCTCAGGGTATAAAGCTGTCACTAATCACTCTTGCTCTCTCCCTCTCTGCTCCTCCAGGTATGCTCATGATTTGTTTGTTCCTTTTTAGTTTTGCATAGTTTTCACTCAGTCATGTTCACACACACATATTCATGCACCCATGCACTTTACATACACCTTACATTATGATACATCCACACCTCATTCCTATTTCTTAGTTTAAGTTAGTAGTTGGTTTAATAATAAAGAACACTTTTGAATTGGCCTATACCTGTTGTTCGTGTCCTCTCATTTGTCACAGGCTATGAGCCGGCTTGTGACACTTATGGCTCTAATCTGGAAGTGGTAGTGGGGTGGTAGATGTATAGTCTCCCTTATGGCTCTAACCTGATAGTGGTAGTGGGGTGGTAGATGTCTAGTCTCCCTTATGGCTCTAATCTGATAGTGGGGTGGTAGATGTCTAGTCTCCCTTATGGCTCTAATCTGATAGTGGTAGTGGGGTGGTAGATGTCTAGTCTCCCTTACGGCTCTAATCTGATAGTGGTAGTGGGGTGGTAGATGTCTAGTCTCCCTTATGGCTCTAATCTGAAAGTGGTAGTGGGGTGGTAGATGTCTAGTCTCCCTTATGGCTCTAATTTGATAGTGGTAGTGGGGTGGTAGATGTCTAGTCTCCCTTATGGCTCTAATCTGATAGTGGTAGGGGGGTGGTAGATGTCTAGTCTCCCTTATGGCTCTAATCTGGTAGTGGTAGTGGGGTGGTAGATGTCTAGTCTCCCTTATGGCTCTAATCTGGTAGTGGTAGTGGGGTGGTAGATGTCTAGTCTCCCTTATGGCTCTAATCTGATAGTGGTAGTGGGGTGGTAGATGTCTAGTCTCCCTTATGGCTCTAATCTGGTAGTGGTAGTGGGGTGGTAGATGTCTAGTCTCCCTTATGGCTCTAATCTGATAGTGGTAGTGGGGTGGTAGATGTCTAGTCTCCCTTATGGCTCTAATCTGGTAGTGGTAGTTGGGTGGTAGATGTCTAGTCTCCCTTATGGCTCTAATCTGATAGTGTTAGTGGGGTGGTAGATGTCTAGGCTCCCTTATGGCTCTAATCTGATAGTGGTAGTGGGGTGGTAGATGTCTAGTCTCCCTCATTTCTCTAATTTGATAGTGGTAGTGGGGTGGTAGATGTCTAGTCTCCCTTATGGCTGTAATCTGATAGTGGGGTAGTAGATGTCTAGACTCCCTTATGGCTCTAATATGGTAGTGGTAGTGGGGTGGTAGATGTCTAGTCTCCCTTATGGCTCTAATCTGATAGTGGTAGTGGGGTGGTAGATGTCTAGACTCCCTTATGGCTCTAATCTGATAGTGGTAGTGGGGTGGTAGATGTCTAGTCTCCCTTATGGCTCTAATCTGGTAGTGGTAGTGGGGTGGTAGATGTCTAGTCTCCCTTATGGCTCTAATCTGATAGTGGTAGGGGGGTGGTAGATGTCTAGGCTCCCTTATGGCTCTAATCTGATAGTGGTAGTGGGGTGGTAGATGTCTAGTCTCCCTTATGGCTCTAATCTGATAGTGGGGTGGTAGATGTCTAGTCTCCCTCATGGCTCTAATCTGATAGTGGTAGTGGGGTGGTAGATGTCTAGTCTCCCTTATGGCTCTAATTTGATAGTGGTAGTGGGGTGGTAGATGTCTATTCTCCCTTATGGCTCTAATCTGATAGTGGTATTGGGGTGGTAGATGTCTAGTCTCCCTTATGGCTCTAATCTGGTATTGGCAGTGGGGTGGTAGATGTCTAGTCTCCCTTGTGGCTCTAATCTGATAGTGGTAGTGGGGTGGTAGATGTCTAGGCTCCCTTATGGCTCTAATCTGGTAGTGGTAGTGGGGTGGTAGATGTCTAGTCTCCCTTATGGCTCTAATCTGATAGTGGAGTGGGGTGGTAGATGTCTATGCTCCCTTATGGCTCTAATCTGATAGTGGTAGCGGGGTGGTAGATGTCTAGTCTCTATTATGGCTCTAATCTGGTAGTGGTAGTGGGGTGGTAGATGTCTAGTCTCCCTTATGGCTCTAATCTGGTAGTGGTAGTTGGGTGGTAGATGTCTAGTCTCCCTTATGGCTCTAATCTGATAGTGGTAGTGGGGTGGTAGATGTATAGGCTCCCTTATGGCTCTAATCTGATAGTGGTAGTGGGGTGGTAGATGTCTAGTCTCCCTCATGGCTCTAATTTGATAGTGGTAGTGGATTGGTAGATGTCTAGTCTCCCTTATGGCTGTAATCTGATAGTGGGGTAGTAGATGTCTAGTCTCCCTTATGGCTCTAATTTGATATTGGTAGTGGGGTGGTAGATGTCTAGTCTCCCTTATGGCTCTAATCTGATAGTTGTAGTGGGTGGTAGATGTCTAGTCTCCCTTATGGCTCTAATCTGGTAGTGGTAGCAGGGTGGTAGATGTCTAGTCTCCCTTATGGCTCTAATCTGATAGTGGTAGTGGGTGGTAGATGTCTAGTCTCCCTTATGGCTCTAATTTGATAGTGGTAGGGGGGTGGTAGATGTCTAGGCTCCCTTATGGCTCTAATCTGATAGTGGTAGTGGGGTGGTAGATGTCTAGTCTCCCTTATGGCTCTAATCTGGTAGTGGTAGTGGGGTGGTAGATGTCTAGAATCCCTTATGGCTCTAATCTGATAGTGGTAGTGGGGTGGTAGATGTCTAGTCTCCCTTATGGCTCTAATCTGATAGTGGTAGTGGGTTGGTAGATGTCTAGTCTCCCTTATGGCTCTAATCTGGTAGTGGTAGTGGGGTGGCAGATGTCTAGTCTCCCTTATGGCTCTAATTTGATAGTGGTAGTGGGGTGGTAGATGTCTAGTCTCCAGCATGGCTCTAATCTGATAGTGGGTTGGTAGATGTCTAGTCTCCCTTATGGCTCTAATCTGATAGTGGTAGTGGGGTGGTAGATGTCTAGTCTCCCTTATGGCTCTAATCTGATAGTGGTAGAGGGGTGGTAGATGTCTAGTCTCCCTTATGGCTCTAATTTGATAGTGGTGGTGGGGTGGTAGATGTCTAGTCTCCCTTATGGCTCTAATCTTATAGTGGTAGTGGGGTGGTAGATGTCTAGTCTCCCTTATGGCTCTAATCTGATAGTGGTAGTGGGGCGGTAGATGTCTAGACTCCCTTATGGCTCTAATCTGATAGTGGTAGTGGGGTGGTAGATGTCTAGTCTCCCTTATGGCTCTAATCTGATAGTGGTAGTGGGGTGGTAGATGTCTAGTCTCCCTTATGGCTCTAATTTGATAGTGGTAGTGGGGTGGTAGATGTCTAGTCTCCCTTATGGCTCTAATCTGATAGTGGTAGGGGGGTGGTAGATGTCTAGTCTCCCTTATGGCTCTAATTTGATAGTGGTAGTGGGGTGGTAGATGTCTATTCTCCCTTATGGCTCTAATCTGATAGTGGTATTGGGGTGGTAGATGTCTAGTCTCCCTTATGGCTCTAATCTGGTATTGGCATTGGGGTGGTAGATGTCTAGTCTCCCTTGTGGCTCTAATCTGATAGTGGTAGTGGGGTGGTAGATGTCTAGGCTCCCTTATGGCTCTAATCTGATAGTGGTAGTGGGGTGGTAGATGTCTAGTCTCCCTTATGGCTCTAATCTGATAGTGGAGTGGGGTGGTAGATGTCTATGCTCCCTTATGGCTCTAATCTGATAGTGGTAGCGGGGTGGTAGATGTCTAGTCTCTATTATGGCTCTAATCTGGTAGTGGTAGTGGGGTGGTAGATGTCTAGTCTCCCTTATGGCTCTAATCTGGTAGTGGTAGTTGGGTGGTAGATGTCTAGTCTCCCTTATGGCTCTAATCTGATAGTGGTAGTGGGGTGGTAGATGTATAGGCTCCCTTATGGCTCTAATCTGATAGTGGTAGTGGGGTGGTAGATGTCTAGTCTCCCTCATGGCTCTAATTTGATAGTGGTAGTGGGGTGGTAGATGTCTAGTCTCCCTTATGGCTGTAATCTGATAGTGGGGTAGTAGATGTCTAGTCTCCCTTATGGCTCTAATTTGATATTGGTAGTGGGGTGGTAGATGTCTAGTCTCCCTTATGGCTCTAATCTGATAGTTGTAGTGGGTGGTAGATGTCTAGTCTCCCTTATGGCTCTAATCTGGTAGTGGTAGCAGGGTGGTAGATGTCTAGTCTCCCTTATGGCTCTAATCTGATAGTGGTAGTGGGTGGTAGATGTCTAGTCTCCCTTATGGCTCTAATTTGATAGTGGTAGGGGGGTGGTAGATGTCTAGGCTCCCTTATGGCTCTAATCTGATAGTGGTAGTGGGGTGGTAGATGTCTAGTCTCCCTTATGGCTCTAATCTGGTAGTGGTAGTGGGGTGGTAGATGTCTAGAATCCCTTATGGCTCTAATCTAATAGTGGTAGTGGGGTGGTAGATGTCTAGTCTCCCTTATGGCTCTAATCTGATAGTGGTAGTGGGTTGGTAGATGTCTAGTCTCCCTTATGGCTCTAATCTGGTAGTGGTAGTGGGGTGGCAGATGTCTAGTCTCCCTTATGGCTCTAATTTGATAGTGGTAGTGGGGTGGTAGATGTCTAGTCTCCAGTATGGCTCTAATCTGATAGTGGGTTGGTAGATGTCTAGTCTCCCTTATGGCTCTAATCTGATAGTGGTAGTGGGGTGGTAGATGTCTAGTCTCCCTTATGGCTCTAATCTGATAGTGGTAGAGGGGTGGTAGATGTCTAGTCTCCCTTATGGCTATAATTTGATAGTGGTGGTGGGGTGGTAGATGTCTAGTCTCCCTTATGGCTCTAATCTTATAGTGGTAGTGGGGTGGTAGATGTCTAGTCTCCCTTATGGCTCTAATTTGATAGTGGTAGTGGGGTGGTAGATGTCTAGTCTCCCTTATGGCTCTAATCTGATAGTGGTAGTGGGGTTGTAGATGTCTAGTCTCCCTTATGGCTCTAATCTGATAGTGGTAATGGGTTGGTAGATGTCTAGTCTCCCTTATGGCTCTAATCTGGTACTGGTAGTGGGGTGGTAGATGTCTAGTCTCCCTTACGGCTCTAATCTAATAGTGGTAGTGGGGTGGTCGATGTCTAGTCTCCCTTATGGCTCTAATCTGATAGTGGTAGTGGGGTGGTAGATGTCTAGTCTCCCTTATGGCTCTAATTTGATAGTGGTAGTGGGGTGGTAGATGTCTAGTCTCCCTTATGGCTCTAATCTGATAGTGGTAGGGGGGTGGTAGATGTCTAGTCTCCCTTATGGCTCTAATCTGATAGTGGTAGAGGGGTGGTAGATGTCTAGTCTCCCTTATGGCTCTAATTTGATAGTGGTAGTGGGGTGGTAGATGTCTAGTCTCCCTTATGGCTCTAATCTGATAGTTGTAGGGGGGTGGTAGATGTCTAGTCTCCCTTATGGCTCTAGTCTGGTAGTGGTAGTGGGGTGGTAGATGTCTAGTCTCCCTTATGGCTCTAATCTGATAGTGGTAGTGGGGTGGTAGATGTCTAGTCTCCCATATGGCTCTAATCTGATAGTGGTAGTGGGGTGGTAGATGTCTAGTCTCCCTTATGGCTCTAATCTGATAGTGGGTGGTAGATGTCTAGTCTCCCTTATGGATCTAATCTGATAGTGGTAGTGGGGTGGTAGATGTCTAGTCTCCCTTATGGCTCTAATCTGATAGTGGTATTAGGGTGGTAGATGTCTAGTCTCCCTTATGGCTCTAATCTGGTAGTGGGGTGGTAGATGTCTAGTCTCCCTTATGGCTCTAATCTGGTAGTGGTAGTTGGGTGGTAGATGTCTAGTCTCCCTTATGGCTCTAATCTGATAGTGGTAGTGGGGTGGTAGATGTCTAGTCTCCCTTATGGCTCTAATCTGATAGTGGTAGTGGGGTGGTAGATGTCTAGTCTCCCTTATGGCTCTAATCTGATAGTGGTAGTGGGGTGGTAGATGTCTAGTCTCCCTTATGGCTCTAATCTGATAGTGGTAGTGGGGTGGCAGATGTCTAGACTCCCTTATGTCTCTAATCTGATAGTGGTAGTGGGGTGGTAGATGTCTAGTCTCCTTTATGGCTCTAATCTGGTAGTGGTAGTGGGGTGGTAGATGTCTAGTCTCCCTTATGGCTCTAATCTGATAGTGGGGTGGTAGATGTCTAGTCTCCCTTATGGCTCTAATCTGGTAGTGGGGTTTGTAGATGTCTAGTCTCCCTTATGGCTCTAATCTGGTAGTGGTAGTTGGGTGGTAGATGTCTAGTCTCCCTTATGGCTCTAATCTGATAGTGGTAGTGGGGTGGTAGATGTCTAGGCTCCCTTATGGCTCTAATCTGATAGTGGTAGTGGGGTGGTAGATGTCTAGGCTCCCTTATGGCTCTAATCTGATAGTGGTAGTGGGGTGGTAGATGTCTAGTCTCCCTCATGGCTCTAATTTGATAGTGGTAGTGGGGTGGTAGATGTCTAGTCTCCCTTATGTCTGTAATCTGATAGTGGGGTAGTAGATGTCTAGTCTCCCTTATGGCTCTAATCTGGTAGTGGTAGTGGGGTGGTAGATGTCTAGTCTCCCTTATGGCTCTAATCTGATAGTGGTAGTGGGGTTGTAGATGTCTAGACTCCCTTATGTCTCTAATCTGATAGTGGTAGTGGGGTGGTAGATGTCTAGTCTCCCTTATGGCTCTAATCTGGTAGTGGTAGTGGGGTGGTAGATGTCTAGTCTCCCTTATGGCTCTAATCTGATAGTGGAGTGGGGTGGTAGATGTCTAGGCTCCCTTATGGCTCTAATCTGATAGTGGTAGTGGGGAGGTAGATGTCTAGTCTCTATTATGGCTCTAATCTGGTAGTGGTGGTGGGGTGGTAGATGTCTAGTCTCCCTTATGGCTCTAATCTGATAGTGGTAGGGGGGTGGTAGATGTCTAGCCTCCCTTATGGCTCTAATCTGATAGTGGTAGTGGGGTGGTAGATGTCTAGTCTCCCTTATGGCTCTAATCTGATAGTGCGGTGGTAGATGTCTAGTCTCCCTTATGGCTCTAATCTGGTAGTGGTAGTGGGGTGGTAGATGTCTAGTCTCCCTTATTGCTCTAATCTGGTAGTGGTAGTTGGGTGGTAGATGTCTAGTCTCCCTTATGGCTCTAATCTGATAGTGGTAGTGGGGTGGTAGATGTCTAGGCTCCCTTATGGCTCTAATCTGATAGTGGTAGTGGGGTGGTAGATGTCTAGTCTCCCTCATGGCTCAAATTTGATAGTGGTAGTGGGGTGGTAGATGTCTAGTCTCCCTTATGGCTGTAATCTGATAGTGGGGTAGTAGATGTCTAGTCTCCCTTATGGCTCTAATCTGATAGTGGTAGTGGGGTGGTAGATGTCTAGTCTCCCTTATGGCTCTAATCTGATAGTGGTAGTGGGGTGGTAGATGTCTAGTCTCCCTTATGGCTCTAATCTGATAGTGGTAGTGGGGTGGTAGATGTCTAGTCTCCCTTATGGCTCTAATCTGATAGTGGGGTGGTAGATGTCTAGTCTCCCTTATGGCTAATCTGATAGTGGTAGTGGGGTGGTAGATGTCTAGTCTCCCTTATGGCTCTAATTTGATAGTGGTAGTGGGGTGGTAGATGTCTATTCTCCCTTATGGCTCTAATCTGGTAGTGGTAGTGGGGTGGTAGATGTCTAGGCTCCCTTATGGCTCTAATCT
Source organism: Salvelinus fontinalis (assembly GCF_029448725.1). NCBI lineage: Eukaryota > Metazoa > Chordata > Actinopteri > Salmoniformes > Salmonidae > Salvelinus > Salvelinus fontinalis. Next base: position 46,030,325 of record NC_074684.1, on the reverse strand, counting down.
GATAGTGGAAGTGGGGTGGTAGATGTCTAGTCTCCCTTATGGCTCTAATCTGATAGTGGTAGTGGGGTGGTAGATGTCTAGCCTCCCTTATGGCTCTAATCTGATAGTGGTAGTGGGGTGGTAGATGTCTAGTCTCCCTCATGGCTCAAATTTGATAGTGGTAGTGGGGTGGTAGATGTCTAGTCTCCCTTATGGCTGTAATCTGATAGTGGGGTAGTAGATGTCTAGTCTCCCTTATGGCTCTAATCTGATAGTGGTAGTGGGGTGGTAGATGTCTAGTCTCCCTTATGGCTCTAATCTGATAGTGGTAGTGGGGTGGTAGATGTCTAGTCTCCCTTATGGCTCTAATCTGATAGTGGTAGTGGGGTGCTAGATGTCTAGTCTCCCTTATGGCTCTAATCTGGTAGTGGGAGTGGGGTGGTAGATGTCTAGTCTCCCTTATGGCTCTAATCTGATAGTGGTAGGGGGGTGGTAGATGTCTAGTCTCCCTTATGGCTCTAATCTGGTAGTGGTAGTGGGGTGGTAGATGTCTAGTCTCCCTTATGGCTCTAATCTGATAGTGGGGTGGTAGATGTCTAGTCTCCCTTATGGCTCTAATCTGATAGTGGTAGTGGGGTGGTAGATGTCTAGTCTCCCTTATGGCTCTAATTTGATAGTGGTAGTGGGGTGGTAGATGTCTATTCTCCCTTATGGCTCTAATCTGATAGTGGTATTGGGGTGGTAGATGTCTAGTCTCCCTTATGGCTCTAATCTGGTAGTGGCAGTGGGGTGGTAGATGTCTAGTCTCCCTTATAGCTCTAATCTGGTAGTGGTAGTGGGGTGGTATATGTCTATTCTCCCTTATGGCTCTAATCTGATAGTGGTAGTGGGGTGGTAGATGTCTAGTCTCCCTTATGGCTCTAATCTGATAGTGGTAGTGGGGTGGTAGATGTCTAGGCTCCCTTATGGCTCTAATCTGATAGTGGTAGTGGGGTGGTAGATGTCTAGTCTCCCTTATGGCTGTAATCTGATAGTGGGGTAGTAGATGTCTAGTCTCACTTATGGCTCTAATCTGGTAGTGGTAGTGGGGTCGTAGATGTCTAGTCTCCATTATGGCTCTAATCTGATAGTGGTAGTGGGGTGGTAGATGTCTAGACTCCCTTATGTCTCTAATCTGATAGTGGTAGTGGGGTGGTAGATGTCTAGTCTCCCTTATGGCTCTAATCTGGTAGTGGTAGTGGGGTGGTAGATGTCTAGTCTCCCTTATGGCTCTAATAAGATAGTGGTAGTGGGGTGGTAGATGTCTAGTCTCCCTTATGGCTCTAATCTGATAGTGGGGTGGTAGATGTCTAGTCTCCCTTATGGCTCTAATCTGATAGTGGTAGTGGGGTGGTAGATGTCTAGTCTCCCTTATGGATCTAATCTGATAGTGGAGTGGGGTGGTGGATGTCTAGGCTCCCTTATGGCTCTAATCTGATAGCGGTAGTGGGGTGGTAGATGTCTAGTCTCTATTATGGCTCTAATCTGGTAGTGGTAGTGGGGTGGTAGATGTCTTGTCTCCCTTATGGCTCTAATCTGATAGTGGTAGTGGGGTGGTAGATGTCTAATCTCCCTTATGGCTCTAATCTGATAGTGGGGTGGTAAATGTCTAGTCTCCCTTATGGCTCTAATCTGGTAGTGGTAGTGGGGTGGTAGATGTCTAGTCTCCCTTATTGCTCTAATCTGGTAGTGGTAGTTGGGTGGTAGATGTCTAGTCTCCCTTATGGCTCTAATCTGATAGTGGTAGTGGGGTGGTAGATGTCTAGGCTCCCTTATGGCTCTAATCTGATAGTGGTAGTGGGGTGGTAGATGTCTAGTCTCCCTCATGGCTCTAATTTGATAGTGGTAGTAGGGTGGTAGATGTCTAGTCTTCCTTATGGCTGTAATCTGATAGTGGGGTAGTAGATGTCTAGTCTCCCTTATGGCTCTAATCTGATAGTGGTAGTGGGGTGGTAGATGTCTTGTCTCCCTTATGGCTCTAATCTGATAGTGGTAGTGGGGTGGTAGATGTCTAGTCTCCCTTATGGCTCTAATCTGATAGTGGTAGTGGGGTGGTAGATGTCTAGTCTCCCTTATGGCTCTAATCTGGTAGTGGTAGTGGGGTGGTAGATGTCTAGTCTCCCTTATGGCTCTAATCTGATAGTGGTAGGGGGGTGGTAGATGTCTAGGCTCCCTTATGGCTCTAATCTGAAAGTGGTAGTGGGGTGGTAGATGTCTTGTCTCCCTTATGGCTCTAATCTGATAGTGGGGTGGTAGATGTCTAGTCTCCCTTATGGCTCTAATCTGATAGTGGTAGTGGGGTGGTAGATGTCTAGTCTCCCTTATGGCTCTAATTTGATAGTGGTAGTGGGGTGGTAGATGTCTATTCTCCCTTATGGCTCTAATCTGATAGTGGTATTGGGGTGGTAGATGTCTAGTCTCCCTTATGGCTCTAATCTGGTAGTGGCAGTGGGGTGGTAGATGTCTAGTCTCCCTTATGGCTCTAATCTGGTAGTGGTAGTGGGGTGGTAGATGTCTAGGCTCCCTTATGGCTCTAATCTGATAGTGGTAGTGGGGTGGTAGATGTCTAGTCTCCCTTATGGCTCTAGTCTGGTAGTGGTAGTGGGGTGGTAGATGTCTAGTCTCCCTTATGGCTCTAATCTGATAGTGGTAGTGGGGTGGTAGATGTCTCGTCTCCCTTATGGCTCTAATCTGATAGTGGTAGTGGGGTGGTAGATGTCTAGGCTCCCTTATGGCTCTAATCTGAAAGTGGTAGTGGGGTGGTAGATGTCTAGTCTCCTTATGGCTCTAATCTGATAGTGGGGTGGTAGATGTCTAGTCTCCCTTATGGCTCTAATCTGGTAGTGGTAGTGGGGTGGTAGATGTCTAGTCTCCCTTATGGCTCTAATTTGATAGTGGTAGTGGGGTGGTAGATGTCTAGTCTCCCTTATGGCTCTAATCTGATAGTGGTATTGGGGTGGTAGATGTCTAGTCTCCCTTATGGCTCTAATCTGGTAGTGGCAGTGGGGTGGTAGATGTCTAGTCTCCCTTATGGCTCTAATCTGGTAGTGTTAGTGGGATGGCAGATGTCTAGTCTCCCTTATGGCTCTAATTTGATAGTGGCAGTGTTGTGGTAGATGTCTAGTCTCCCTTATGGCTCTAATCTGATAGTGGTAGTGGGGTTGTAGATGTCTAGTCTCCCTTATGGCTCTAATGTGGTAGTGGGGTGGTAGATGTCTAGTCTCCCTTATGGCTCTAATCTGATAGTGGTAGTGGGGTGGTAGATGTCTAGTCTCCCCTATGGCTCTAATCTGATAGTGGTAGTGGGGTGGTAGATGTCTAGTCTCCCTTATGGCTCTAATCTGATAGTGGGTGGTAGATTTCTAGTCTCCCTTATGGCTCTAATCTGATAGTGGTAGTGGGGTGGTAGATGTCTAGTCTCCCTTATGGCTCTAATTTGATAGTTGTAGTGGGGTGGCAGATGTCTAGTCTCCCTTATGGCTCTAATCTGATAGTCGTATTGGGGTGGTAGATGTCTAGTCTCCCTTATGTCTCTAATCTGGTAGTGGTAGTAGGGTGGTAGATGTCTAGTCTCCCTTATGGCTCTAATCTGATAGTGGTAGTTGCGTGGTAGATGTCTAGTCTCTCTTATGGCTCTAATCTGATAGTGGTAGTGGGGTGGTAGATGTCTAGGCTCCCTTATGGCTCTAATCTGATAGTGGTAGTGGGGTGGTAGATGTCTAGTCTCCCTTATGGCTCTAATCTGATAGTGGTAGTGGGGTGGTAGATGTCTAGCCTCCCTTATGGCTCTAATCTGATAGTGGTGGGGGGGGTGGTAGATGTCTAGGCTCCCTTATGGCTCTAATCTGATAGTGGTAGTGGGGTGGTAGATGTCTAGTCTCCCTTATGGCTCTAATCTGATAGTGGGGTGGTAGATGTCTAGTCTCTCTTATGGTTCTAATTTGATAGTGGTAGTGGGGTGGTAGATGTCTAGTCTCCCTTATGGCTCTAATCTGATAGTGGTATTGGGGTGGTAGATGTCTAGTCTCCCTTATGGCTCTAATCTGATAGTGGTAGTGGGGTGGTAGATGTCTAGTCTCCCTTATGGTTCTAATTTGATAGTGGTATTGGGGTGGTAGATGTCTAGTCTCCCTTATGGCTCTAATCTGATAGTGGTATTGGGGTGGTAGATGTCTAGTCTCCCTTATGGCTCTAATCTGGTAGTGGCAGTGGGGTGGTAGATGTCTAGTCTCCCTTATGGCTCTAATCTGATAGTGGTAGTCGGGTGGTAGATGTCTAGTCTCCCTTATGGCTCTAATTTGATAGTGGTAGTGTGGTGGTAGATGTCTAGTCTCCCTTATGGCTCTAATCTGGTAGTGGTAGTGGGTTGGTAGATGTCTAGTCTCCCTCGTGGCTCTAATCTGATAGTGGGGTGGCAGATGTCTAGTCTCCCTTTTGGCTCTAATCTGATAGTGGTAGTGGGGTGGTAGATGTCTAGTCTCCCTTATGGCTCTAATTTGATAGTGGTAGTGGGGTGGTAGATGTCTCGTCTCCCTTATGGCTCTAATCTGATAGTGGTAGTGGGGTGGTAGATGTCTAGTCTCCCTTTTGGCTCTAATTTGATAGTGGTAGGGGGGTGGTAGATGTCTAGTCTCCCTTATGGCTCTAATCTGATAGTGGTAGTGGGGTGATAAATGTCTAGTCTCCCTTATGGCTCTAATTTGATAGTGGTAGTGGGGTGGTAGATGTCTCGTCTCCCTTATGGCTCTAATCTGATAGTGGTAGTGGGGTGGTAGATGTCTAGGGTCCCTTTTGGCTCTAATTTGATAGTGGTAGTGGGGTGGTAGATGTCTAGTCTCCCTTATGGCTCTAATTTGATAGTGGTAGTGGGGTGGTAGATGTCTATTCTCCCTTATGGCTCTAATCTGATAGTGGGGTGGTAGATGTCTAGTCTCCCTTATGGCTCTAATCTGATAGTGGTAGTGGGCTTGTAGATGTCTAGTCTCCCTTATGGCTCTAATCTGATAGTGGTAGTGGGGTGGTAGATGTCTAGTCTCCCTTATGGCTCTAATTTGATAGTGGTAGTGGGGTGGTAGATGTCTAGTCTCCCGTATGTCTCTAATCTGATAGTGGGTTGGTAGATATCTAGTCTCCCTTATGGCTCTAATCTGATAGTGGTAGTGGGGTGGTAGATGTCTAGTCTCCCTTATGGCTCTAATCTGATAGTGGTAGAGGGGTGGTAGATGTCTAGTCTCCCTTATGGCTCTAATTTGATAGTGGTAGTGGGGTGGTAGATGTCTAGTCTCCCTTATGGCTCTAATCTGATAGTGGTAGTGGGTTGGTAGATGTCTAGTCTCCCTTATGGCTCTTATCTGATAGTGGTAGTGTGGTGGTAGATGTCTAGTCTCCCTTGTGGCTCTAATCTGATTGTGGTAGTGGGGTGGTAGATGTCTAGTCTCCCTTATGGCTCTAATCTGATAGTGGTAGTGGGGTGGTAGATGTCTAGTCTCCCTTATGGCTCTAATCTGATAGTGGGGTGGCAGATGTCTAGTCTCCCTTATGGCTCTAATCTGATAGTGGTAGTGGGGTGGTAGATGTCAAGTCTCCCTTTTGGCTCTAATTTGATAGTGGTAGTGGGGTGGTAGATGTCTAGTCTCCCTTATGGCTCTAATCTGATAGTGGTAGTGGGGTGATAGATGTCTAGTCTCCCTTATGGCTCTAATTTGATAGTGGTAGTGGGGTGGTAGATGTCTAGTCTCCCTTATGGCTCTAATCTGATAGTGGTAGTGGGGTGGTAGATGTCTAGTCTCCCTTATGGCTCTAATTTGATAGTGGTAGTGGGGTGGTAGATGTCTAGTCTCCCTTATGGCTCTAATCTGATAGTGGTAGTGGGTTGGTAGATGTATAGTCTCCCTTATGGCTCTAATCTGGTAGTGGTAGTGGGGTGGTAGATGTCTAGTCTCCCTTATGGCTCTAATCTGATAGTGGTAGTGGGGTGGTAGATGTCTAGTCTCCCTTATGGCTCTAATCTTATAGTGGTAGTGGGGTGGTAGATGTCTAGTCTCCCTTATGGCTCTAATCTGGTAGTGGTAGTGGGGTGGTAGATGTATAGTCTCCCTTATGGCTGTAATCTGATAGTGGGGTGGTAGATGTCTAGTCTCCCTTATGGCTCTAATCTGATAGAGGTAGTGGGTTGGTAGATGTCTAGTCTCCCTTATGGCTCTAATCTGGTAGTGGTAGTGGGGTGGTAGATGTATAGTCTCCCTTATGGCTCTAACCTGATAGTGGTAGTGGGGTGGTAGATGTCTAGTCTCCCTTATGGCTCTAATCTGATAGTGGGGTGGGAGATATCTAGTCTCCCTTATGGCTCTAATCTGATAGTGGTAGTGGGGTGGTAGATGTCTATTCTCCCTTATGGCTCTAATCTGATAGTGGGTGGTAGATGTCTAGTCTCCCTTATGGCTCTAATCTGGTAGTGGTAGTGGGGTGGTAGATGTATAGTCTCCCTTATGGCTGTAATCTGATAGTGGGGTGGTAGATGTCTAGTCTCCCTTATGGCTCTAATCTGATAGTGGTAGTGGGGTGGTAGATGTCTAGTCTCCCTTATGGCTCTAATCTGGTAGTGGTAGTGGGGTGGTAGATGTATAGTCTCCCTTATGGCTCTAACCTGATAGTGGTAGTGGGGTGGTAGATGTCTAGTCTCCCTTATGGCTCTAATCTGATAGTGGGGTGGTAGAGGTCTAGTCTCCCTTATGGCTCTAATCTGATAGTGGTAGTGGGGTGGTAGATGTCTAGTCTCCCTTATGGCTCTAATCTGATAGTGGGTGGTAGATGTCTAGTCTCCCTTATGGCTCTAATCTGATAGTGGTAGTGGGGTGGTAGATGTCTAGTCTCCCTTATGGCTCTAATTTGATAGTTGTAGTGGGGTGGCTGATGTCTAGTCTCCCTTATGGCTCTAATCTGATAGTGTTATTGGGGTGGTAGATGTCTAGTCTCCCTTATGGCTCTAATCTGGTAGTGGTAGTGGGGTGGTAGATGTCTAGTCTCCGTTATGGCTCTAATCTGGTAGTGGTAGTTGGGTGGTAGATGTCTAGTCTCCCTTATGGCTCTAATTTGATAGTTGTAGTGGGGTGGCAGATGTCTAGTCTCCCTTATGGCTTTAATTTGATAGTGGTAGTGGGGTGGTAGATGTCTAGTCTCCCTTATGGCTCTAATCTGGAAGTGGTAGTGGGGTGGTAGATGTATAGTCTCCCTTATGGCTCTAACCTGATAGTGGTAGTGGGGTGGTAGATGTCTAGTCTCCCTTATGGCTCTAATCTGATAGTGGGGTGGTAGATGTCCAGTCTCCCTTATGGCTCTAATCTGATAGTGGTAGTGGGGTGGTAGATGTCTAGTCTCCCTTACGGCTCTAATCTAATAGTGGTAGTGGGGTGGTAGATGTCTAGTCTCCCTTATGGCTCTAATCTGATAGTGGTAGTGGGGTGGTAGATGTCTAGTCTCCCTTATGGCTCTAATTTGATAGTGGTAGTGGGGTGGTAGATGTCTAGTCTCCCTTATGGCTCTAATCTGATAGTGGTAGGGGGGTGGTAGATGTCTTGTCTCCCTTATGGCTCTAATCTGGTAGTGGTAGTGGGGAGGTAGATGTCTAGTCTCCCTTATGGCTCTAATCTGATAGTGGTAGTGGGGTGGTAGATGTCTAGTCTCCCCTATGGCTCTAATCTGATAGTGGTAGTGGGGTGGTAGATGTCTAGTCTCCCTTATGGCTCTAATCTGATAGTGGGTGGTAGATGTCTAGTCTCCCTTATGGCTCTAATCTGATAGTGGTAGTGGGGTGGTAGATGTCTAGTCTCCCTTATGGCTCTAATCTGGTAGTGGGGTGGTAGATGTCTAGTCTCCCTTATGGCTCTAATCTGGTAGTGGTAGTTGGGTGGTAGATGTCTAGTCTCCCTTATGGCTCTAATCTGATAGTGGGTGGTAGATGTCTAGTCTCCCTTATGGCTCTAATCTGATAGTGGTATTGGGGTGGTAGATGTCTAGTCTCCCTTATGGCTGTAATCTGATAGTGGGGTAGTAGATGTCTAGTCTCCCTTATGGCTCTAATCTGGTAGTGGTAGTGGGGTGGAAGATGTCTAGTCTCCCTTATGGCTCTAATCTGATAGTGGTAGTGGGGTTGTAGATGTCTAGACTCCCTTATATCTCTAATCTGATAGTGGTAGTGGGGTGGTAGATGTCTAGTCTCCCTTATGGCTCTAATCTGGTAGTGGTAATGGGGTGGTAGATGTCTAGTCTCCCTTATGGCTCTAATCTTATAGTGGTAGGGGGGTGGTAGATGTGTAGGCTCCCTTATGGCTCTAATCTGATAGTGGTAGTGGGGTGGTAGATGTCTAGTCTCCCTTATGGCTCTAATCTGATAGTGGGGTGGTAGATGTCTAGTCTCCCTTATGGCTCTAATCTGATAGTGGTAGTGGGGTGGTAGATGTCTAGTCTCCCTTATGGCTCTAATCTGATAGTGGAGTGGGGTGGTAGATGTCTAGGCTCCCTTATGGCTCTAATCTGATAGTGGTAGTGGGGAGTTAGATGTCTAGTCTCTATCTTGGCTTTAATCTAGTAGTGGTAATGGGGTGTTAGATGTCTAGTCTCCCTTATGGCTCTAATCTGATAGTGGTAGGGGGGTGGTATATGTTTAGTCTCCCTTATGGCTCTAATTTGATATTGGTAGTGGGGTGGTAGATGTCTAGTCTCCCTTATGGCTCTAATCTGATAGTGGTAGGGGGGTGGTATATGTTTAGTCTCCCTTATGGCTCTAATCTGGTAGTGGTAGTTGGGTGGTAGATGTCTAGTCTCCCTTATGGCTCTAATCTGATAGTGGTAGTGGGGTGGTAGATGTCTAGGCTCCCTTATGGCTCTAATCTGATAGTGGTAGTGGGGTGGTAGATGTCTAGTCTCCCTCATGGCTCTAATTTGATAGTGGTAGTGGGGTGGTAGATGTCTAGTCTCCCTTATGGCTGTAATCTGATAGTGGGGTAGTAGATGTCTAGTCTCCCTTATGGCTCTAATCTGGTAGTGGTAGTGGGGTGGTAGATGTCTAGTCTCCCTTATGGCTCTAATCTGATAGTGGTAGTGGGGTGGTAGATGTCTAGACTCCCTTATGTCTCTAATCTGATAGTGGTAGTAAGGTGGTAGATGTCTAGTCTCCCTTATGGCTCTAATCTGGTAGTGGTAGTGGGGTGGTAGATGTCTAGTCTCCCTTATGGCTCTAATATGATAGTGGTAGGGGGGTGGTAGATGTGTAGGCTCCCTTATGGCTCTAATCTGATAGTGGTAGTGGGGTGGTAGATGTCTAGTCTCCCTTATGGCTCTAATCTGATAGTGGGGTGGTAGATGTCTAGTCTCTGTCACGGCTCCTCCTCTGCAGTGCAGGGGGCGGTTCCTCCTGCAGGCAGAGGAGGGTCGTTAGTGATTGGAGCCACCTGGGCTCAGGGTATAAAGCTGTCACTAATCACTCTTGCTCTCTCTCTCTCTCTGCTCCTCCAGGTATGCTCATGATTTGTTTGTTCCTTTTTAGTTTTGCATAGTTTTCACTCAGTCATGTTCACACACACATATTCATGCACCCATGCACTTTACATACACCTTACATTCTGATACATCCACACCTCATTCCTATTTCTTAGTTTAAGTTAATAGTTTGCTTAATAATAAAGAACACTTTTGAATTGGCCTATACCTGTTGTTCGTGTCCTCTCATTTGTCACAGGCTATGAGCCGGCTTGTGACAAGTGGGGGCTCGTCCGGGATAGTAGTTAACTTGGGTTAGTTTAGTTTGACAATTTTTTTTGTTTTTTTTTGTTTGAGTGGATGTTTTGGTTGGGCCAAAATTTTGTTTAAGAGAGAGTTGAGAGCCATGTGTTCTTTTGGTTCAGTTAGTTTGGTAGCTAAGCAATTCACTCTGTGTTTTTCTGGGTTTTGTTCAGGTGGGAGTCCTCTCCTGTTCAGGCATATCAGCAAGTGTCCATAGGAGGCTTGTGGTGTTTTTGTTTTAGGTGGCAGTGAACGTGGGTAGAGCATCCCTTTCCCTTTTCCCCTACATCGGCTCGGGAGCACCTCCGTGGTTATGGGAGGGCCGCCAGTTTCTGGTTGTTTTTTCCACTCCACTGGTTTTGTGTGCATAAAACCCCACCACATGTGACTGCACGAAGACTAGGGCCAGTTAGTTAGTAGTTTTTGGAGGATAGTGGGGTGTGGCTCCTGTCCTTGAACCCAGATTGACAGCAGGTGAGTTGTGTTTTTTTTGAGCATTTGTAATAGTTGTATTGGTTGAGGAAAATGTCTTCCATTTTGAGTAGTTTTGTTCAAGCTCCTTCAGAGGTAGCCTTAGAGTTGTGTACTAAGGAGCAGTTAATTGAAATTGCTGAACATTATCAGATTGAGATTGTTGATAAAAAAATTAAAGAGACTGTTAAAACTAGCTTAAAGCAGGGTCTTAGGGAAATGGGTGTTTTTGGCGGTCAGTCTGCTAGTAGTGAGGGTGCAAGTTTTCAGGCTAGCCCTTCATTAACTTTTGAGCAGCAGAGGGAACTGTTGCAAATGCAATTAGAGCAAATGCAAATGCAATTAGAGATAGAGCGATTGAGAAATGCTAATAGACCGGAAAGACTACCACAGTTTGATGTTTCACAGAATCTTCGTTTGTTGCCTAAATTTGATGAGTCAGATCCAGACACATACTTTACTTTATTTAAACGTATTGCGGAAGCTAGAGCTTGGTCAGATTTGGACATGACTACGTTGTTGCAATGTGTACTTACAGGTAAAGCACGTGAGGCTTTTGCAGCACTGAGTGTAGCTGACAGTAAAGTTTATGCTAAAGTTAAATCAGCAGTTCTGAAGGTCTACGAGCTTGTGCCAGAGGCATATCGTCAACGTTTTCGTTACAGGAAAAAGTTAGATTCACAAACCTATTCTGAGTTTGTTTGTGATTTAACTTCTGCATTTAATCATTGGTGTACAGCTTCTGAAGTTAGTACTTTTGAGGGTCTGTCTAATTTGATTGTGTTAGAACAGTTCAAAAATTCTGTTCCTGACCAGGTTGCTACATACATGAATGAACGGAAAGTTAAGTCTCCAAGTGATGCAGCAATCCTTGCAGATGAGTACAGGCTAACACATAAAAGCCATTTTGAGTCAAACAGTGATATGTACCATAAGAATAACTTTACTCCTAGGAATAGTAGGTCACCTTTTTGGGGGGCATCTTTCCAAAGGTCTCAGCAGAAGTTTGGGTCTGGAGGACTTAAAGCACCGGTTAATGCTAATACCTGTCGCTACTGTTTAGTTGAAGGACATTGGAAGAAAAATTGTCCTCTGCTTAAATCAAAACAGTCAGTTCAAGTTAAACCTGTTGTGATGGCAAGTCCTGTTACAGCCTCTGACCACCAGGGTGAGCTGTTTCAGCCACTAGTTGAGTTTGATTCTCAGTTTTCCCGCTGTGATTTTTCAGCCTTTATTTCAGATGGTGTAGTGTCCCTGGTAGATGGCAACCAGAATGTTAAAATCAAGATCCTAAGAGACACTGGAGCTTTAGATTCTTTTATTCTGGAATCTGTTTTGCCGTTCTCTAAAGAGTCTGATACTGGCCGTTGTGTAATGGTATGTGGTATGGGTTTAGTTCCATTCTCTTGTCCTTTAAAAAAAGTTACCCTAAAATGTGGTCTGATAGAGGGTGATGTAGATGTTGGGGTTAGACCTCAGTTGCCAGTAGAGGGAGTGCACATGATTTTGGGGAATGACTTGGCAGGTAGTAAGGTGTGGGCAGATGGCAAATTAAACATGTGTAAGAAGCAACCTTCAGTGTCACCTGCAGGGGAATCTCCGGATCAGAACTGTGTGTCTCCTGAGGTATTTCCAGTTTGTGCGGTTACCCGCGCAGCCTCTCGTAAGGAGATTGAGAGTAAGCCAGAAAGTCTTGAGTTGCCAGTCAAACTCCAGACAGAACAGTTGACTAGTTCTAGAGATTCATTGATGGCTGAGCAAAAAGCCGATACTACTTTGGCTGATCTGTTTGATAAAGTGGTTCCTGATTCAGTGGTGAGGAATAGTGCTCAGTGTTATTTTCTTCTTGATGGGCTGTTGGTCAGGAAATGGGTTCCACACTATGATCAGGGTCTAGGAGAACCAGTCTTTCAAATAGTTGTACCTACTACTTTGCGAAATAAAGTGTTGCAAACTTCACATGGTGATGTGGCAGGTCATATGGGTGTTCGTAAAACGTATGATCGCATACTTCGTTATTTTTTCTGGCCACGTTTAAAGCGGGATGTATCTCAGTTTATTAAAACTTGTGATACGTGTCAGCGCACAAGCAAGCCAAATCAGGTTGTAAAGCCTGCACCGTTGTATCCAATACCAGCCGTAGGGCAACCTTTTGAGCATCTTATTATCGATTGTGTTGGGCCATTACCAAGGTCCAAGTCAGGTCATAGCTACTTATTAACTGTTATGTGTCAAGCAACCAGATATCCGGCAGCTTTTTCCTTGCGTACCATAACTTCAAAATCAGTAGTTAAAGCTTTAACTCAATTTATTTCAACATTTGGGATTCCAAAAACCATCCAGTCAGATCAGGGGTCTAACTTTACCTCTCATTTATTTGCTCAGGTTCTCAAACAGCTTAAAGTTAAACACAACAAGTCTACTGCGTTCCATGCCCAGAGCCAGGGAGCTTTGGAACGTTTTCATCAAACTTTAAAATCCTTGCTTCGTGCATATTGTACGGAACTGTCTGCCGACTGGGAGGAGGGGTTACCTTGGCTGTTACTAGCTGCTCGTGAAGTAGTGCAGGAAAGCACAGGGTTTAGCCCAAATGACTTAGTGTTTGGCCATAAGGTGCGTGGGCCTTTAGCAGTGTTGCAGGATGGTTGTTTGCCTGAGGAACCACCTCGGAACCTTATTGACCATGTAAATGGTTTTAGGTTGAAGTTGTATAGGGCTGGTGAACTAGCGAAAGAAAAACTAAAATGTTCTCAACGGAAAATGAAACTGAAATATGACGGACAGGCTGAGCTGCGTGAGTTTAGTCCCGGTGATCGGGTACTTGCTCTTCTGCCTCTTGTAAGTTCACCTTTTCAGGCAAAATACTGTGGTCCTTTCACTGTGTTGCGTAAAGTGTCAGATTTGAACTATCTTATTGAAACCCCTAGTCATAGGAAGTCCTCTAAATTATGCCATGTGAACCTGTTAAAATGTTATCACTCCCGTGATCTAAGCAAAGTTGAAGGCACTCCAGCAGTGAGGTCAGTGTTGACTGCTGCCCCAGTCCCTGCATCTTGTGGCTTTAATTTGGTGGAGGGGGGAGAAGAGGAAGTTAAAGTTTCAGATGAGGTCTTACAAGGACGGTTGAAAAACTCCCAGACTTTGCAAAACCTTGGGGTTTTGGTAGATCATTTAGACTCTGAGAAACGTGATGAATTGGTAGCTCTTATTAGAAACTACCCTGTTTTGTTTTCTGACACTCCATCGCAAACCCACTTAATTGAACATGATATAGACATCGGAGATGCTAAGCCTATCAAACACAGATTTTATCGTGTATCTGAGGAGAAGAGACTAAAACTGGAAACAGAGATGCAGTCTATGTTGGACACAGGTATTGATTTGGCAAAATGTGAGTTTGCCAAAGCTACAGTAACATACCTAGGCAAGGCTGTTGGTCAGGGATTTGTCTGTCCCGTAGAAGCCAAGGTTCAGGCTGTGAAGCAGTTCCCACAGCCCTCTACAAAGAAAGAACTGATGCGCTTCCTGGGAATGGCGGGGTACTACCGTGCTTTTTGTAAAAACTTTTCGGTAGTAGTGTCCCCACTGACCAATCTGTTGAAGGCCAAGGCTGAATTTATCTGGTCTACCCAGTGTCAAGAGGCATTTGATGCAGTTAAGACTCTTTTGTGTTTGGCACCTGTGTTGGCAGCACCAAATTTTGGGAAACCTTTCAAATTGCAGGTAGACGCCATTCAAATCGGTGCTGGGGCTGTGCTTCTCCAGGAGAATGACGACAAGGTTGAGTGTCCAGTCAGTTTCTTCTCACGAAAATTTAATAAGTATCAGAAAAACTATTCTGTAATTGAAAAGGAGGCTTTAGGTCTCATTTGGGCTTTACAGCACTTCGAGGTCTATGTTGGTTCTGGTTTGACCCCTTTAACTGTGTTCACTGACCACAACCCACTTGTTTTTCTGAGGTCCCTGCAAAACCCAAACCAGCGCCTGATGCGTTGGGCTTTGTTCTTGCAACCTTTCAACCTTGATATTAGACACATTAGTGGTAAGGATAATATCATTGCTGATGCTCTGTCCCGTGCTCCTTTAACCTAGCTTGTATCTTTTCTCTGCTGACCCTACGGGCTGTCTGCGCCTCTTTCCTCTTAAATTGCTCCCCAGGTACCAGGGCTGCTGAGTTTGAGGGGCGGACAGTCAGCTGGGGGACACGGGGCTACTGCTAGGAGCCGGGATTGGTATTTTTGTTGTTTATTTGTTTTTTGGGAAATTTGAATTATTTTGAATATGTTGGAGGAAGTTGGGTTGAGGGTGGGACCCTCATTTTAAGGAGGGGGGTGTCACGGCTCCTCCTCTGCAGTGCAGGGGGCGGTTCCTCCTGCAGGCAGAGGAGGGTCGTTAAGTGATTGGAGCCACCTGGGCTCAGGGTATAAAGCTGTCACTAATCACTCTTCCTCTCTCTCTCTCTCTGCTCCTCCAGGTATGCTCATGATTTGTTTGTTCCTTTTTAGTTTTGCATAGTTTTCACTCAGTCATATTCACACACACATATTCATGCACCCATGCACTTTACATACACCTTACATTATGATACATCCACACCTCATTCCTATTTCTTAGTTTAAGTTAATAGTTTGTTTAATAATAAAGAACACTTTTTCTTAGTTTAAGTTAATAGTTTGTTTAATAATAAAGAACACTGTTACAGCCTCTGACCACCAGGGTGAGCTGTTTCAGCCACTAGTTGAGTTTGATTCTCAGTTTTCCCGCTGTGATTTTTCAGCCTTTATTTCAGATGGTGTAGTGTCCCTGGTAGATGGCAACCAGAATGTTAAAATCAAGATCCTAAGAGACACTGGAGCTTTAGATTCTTTTATTCTGGAATCTGTTTTGCCGTTCTCTAAAGAGTCTGATACTGGCCGTTGTGTAATGGTATGTGGTATGGGTTTAGTTCCATTCTCTTGTCCTTTACATGAAGTTACCCTAAAATGTGGTCTGATAGAGGGTGATGTAGATGTTGGGGTTAGACCTCAGTTGCCAGTAGAGGGAGTGCACATGATTTTGGGGAATGACTTGGCAGGTAGTAAGGTGTGGGCAGATGGCAAATTAAACATCTGTAAGAAGCAACCTTCAGTGTCACCTGCAAGGGAATCTCCGGATCAGAACTGTGTGTCTCCTGAGATATTTCCAGTTTGTGCGGTTAGCCGCGCAGCCTCTCGTAAGGAGATTGAGAGTAAGCCAGAAAGTCTTGAGTTGCCAGTCAAACTCCAGACAGAACAGTTGACTAGTTCTAGAGATTCATTGATGGCTGAGCAAAAAGCCGATACTACTTTGGCTGATCTGTTTGATAAAGTGGTTCCTGATTCAGTGGTGAGGAATAGTGCTCAGTGTTATTTTCTTCTTGATGGGCTGTTGGTCAGGAAATGGGTTCCACACTATGATAAGGGTTTAGGAGAACCAGTCTTTCAAATAGTTGTACCTACTACTTTGCGAAATAAAGTGTTGCAAACTTCACATGGTGATGTGGCAGGTCATATGGGTGTTCGTAAAACGTATGATCGTATACTTCGTTATTTTTTCTGGCCACGTTTAAAGCGGGATGTATCTCAGTTTCACCCATGCACTTTACATACACCTTACATTATGATACATCCACACCTCATTCCTATTTCTTAGTTTAAGTTAATAGTTTGCTTAATAATAAAGAACACTTTTGAATTGCCCTATACCTGTTGTTCGTGTCCTCTCATTTGTCACAGGCTATGAGCCGGCTTTGCAACACTTCTGCTACTTCATAGTGTAATGGCTAGGTTGGGTAAGCCACGACCTTCCAAGCCGGCTCATAGCCTGTGACAAATGAGAGGACACGAACAACAGGTATAGGCCAATTTAAAAGTGTTCTTTATTATTAAACAAACTATTAACTTAAATTAAGAAAAAGGAATGAGGTGTGGATGTATCATAATGTAAGGTGTATGTAAAGTGCATGGGTGCATGAATATGTGTGTGTGAACATGACTGAGTGAAAACTATGCAAAACTAAAAAGGAACAAACAAATCATGAGCATACCTGGAGGAGCAGAGAGAGAGCCCCCACTTGTCACAAGCCGGCTCATAGCCTGTGACAAATGAGAGGACACGAACAACAGGTATAGGCCAATTTAAAGTGTTCTTTATTATTAAACAAACTATTAACTTAAACTAAGAAAAAGGAATGAGGTGTGGAAGTATCATGATGTAAGGTGTATGTAAAGTGCATGGGTGCGTGAATATGTGTGTGTGAACATGACTGAGTGAAAACTATGCAAAACTAAAAAGGAACAAACAAATCATGAGCATACCTGGAGGAGCAGTGAGAGAGAGAGAGCAAGAGAGATTAGTGACAGCTTTATACCCTGAGCCCAGGTGGCTCCAATCACTTAACGACCCTCCTCTGCCTGCAGGAGGAACCGCCCCCTGCACTGCAGAGGAGGAGCCGTGACACTCCCCTCCTTAAAATGAGGGTCCCACCCTCAACCCAACTTCCTCCAACATATTCAAAATAATTCAAATTTCCCAAAAAACAAATAAACAACAAAAATACCAATCCCGGCTCCTAGCAGTAGCCCCGTGTCCCCCAGCTGACTGTCCGTCCCTCAAACTCGGCAGCCCTGGTACCTGGGGAGCAATTTAAGAGGAAAGAGGCACAGACAGCCCGTAGGGGTCAACAGAGAAAACGTACAAGCTAGGTTAAAGGAGCACGGGACAGAGCATCAGCAATGATATTATCCTTACCCTTAATGTGCCTAATATCAAGGTTGAATGGTTGCAAGAACAAAGCCCAACGCATCAGGCGCTGGTTGGGGTTTTGCAGGGACCTCAGAAAAACCAGTGGGTTGTGGTCAGTGAACACAGTTAAAGGGGTCAAACCAGAACCAACATAGACCTCGAAGTGCTGTAAAGCCCAAATGAGACCTAAAGCCTCCTTTTCAATTACAGAATAGTTTTTCTGATACTTATTAAATTTTCGGGAGAAGAAACTGACTGGACACTCAACCTTGTCGTCATTCTCCTGGAGAAGCACAGCCCCAGCACCGATTTGACTGGCGTCTACCTGCAATTTGAAAGGTTTCCCAAAATTTGGTGCTGCCAACACAGGTGCCAAACACAAAAGAGTCTTAACTGCATCAAATGCCTCTTGACACTGGGTGGACCAGATAAATTCAGCCTTGGCCTTCAACAGATTGGTCAGTGGGGACACTACTACCGAAAAGTTTTTACAAAAAGCACGGTAGTACCCCGCCATTCCCAGGAAGCGCATCAGTTCTTTCTTTGTAGAGGGCTGTGGGAACTGCCTCACAGCCTGAACCTTGGCTTCTACGGGACAGACAAATCCCTGACCAACAACCTTGCCTAGGTATGTGACTGTAGCTTTGGCAAACTCACATTTTGCCAAATCAATACCATTGTCCAACATAGACTGCATCTCTGTTTCCAGTTTTAGTCTCTTCTCCTCAGATACACGATAAAATCTGTATTTGATAGGCTTAGCATCTCCGATGTCTATATCATGTTCAATTAAGTGGGTTTGTGATGGAGTGTCAGAAAACAAAACAGGGTAGTTTCTAATAAGAGCTACCAATTCATCACGTTTCTCAGAGTCTAAATGATCTACCAAAACCCCAAGGTTTTGCAAAGTCTGAGAGTTTTTCAACCGACCTTGTAAGACCTGGTTTGGCTTACTTGTACACTGACACGTATGACAAGTTTTAATAAACTGAGATACATCCCGCTTTAAACGTGGCCAGAAAAAATAACGAAGTATACGATCATACGTTTTACGAACACCCATATGACCTGCCACATCACCATGTGAAGTTTGCAACACTTTATTTCGCAAAGTAGTAGGTACAACTATTTGAAAGACTGGTTCTCCTAAACCCTTATCATAGTGTGGAACCCATTTCCTGACCAACAGCCCATCAAGAAGAAAATAACACTGAGCACTATTCCTCACCACTGAATCAGGAACCACTTTATCAAACAGATCAGCCAAAGTAGTATCGGCTTTTTGCTCAGCCATCAATGAATCTCTAGAACTAGTCAACTGTTCTGTCTGGAGTTTGACTGGCAACTCAAGACTTTCTGGCTTACTCTCAATCTCCTTACGAGAGGCTGCGCGGGTAACCGCACAAACTGGAAATATCTCAGGAGACACACAGTTCTGATCCGGAGATTCCCTTGCAGGGGACACTGAAGGTTGCTTCTTACACATGTTTAATTTGCCATCTGCCCACACCTTACTACCTGCCAAGTCATTCCCCAAAATCATGTGCACTCCCTCTACTGGCAACTGAGGTCTAACCCCAACATCAACATCACCCTCTATCAGACCACATTTTAGGGTAACTTTTTTAAAAGGACAAGAGAATGGAACTAAACCCATACCACATACCATTACACAACGGCCAGTATCAGACTCTTTAGAGAACGGCAAAACAGATTCCAGAATAAAAGAATCTAAAGCTCCAGTGTCTCTTAGGATCTTGATTTTAACATTCTGGTTGCCATCTACCAGGGACACTACACCATCTGAAATAAAGGCTGAAAAATCACAGCGGGAAAACTGAGAATCAAACTCAACTAGTGGCTGAAACAGCTCACCCTGGTGGTCAGAGGCTGTAACAGGAGCTGCCATCATAGCAGGTTTAACTTGACCTGACTGTTTTGAATGAAGCCGAGGACAATCTTTCTTCCAATGTCCTTCAACTAAACAGTAGCGACAAGTATTAGCATTAACCGGTGCTTTAAGTCTTCCAGACCCAAACTTCTGCCGAGGCCTTTTGAAAAAATCTCCAAAAAAAAGTGACCTCCTATTCCTAGGAGTAAAGTTATTTTCATGGTACATGTCACTGTTTGACTCAAAATGGCTTTTATGTGTTAGCCTGTACTCATCTGCAAGGATTGACTTGTCACAAGCCGGCTCATAGCCTGTGACAAATGAGAGGACACGAACAACAGGTATAGGCCAATTTAAAAGTGTTCTTTATTATTAAACAAACTATGAACTTAAACTAAGAAAAAGGAATGAGGTGTGGATGTATCATAATGTAAGGTGTATGTAAAGTGCATGGATGCATGAATATGTGTGTGTGAACATGACTGAGTGAAAACTATGCAAAACTAAAAAGGAACAAACAAATCATGAGCATACCTGGAGGAGCAGAGAGAGAGAGAGCAAGAGTGATTAGTGACAGCTTTATACCCTGAGCCCAGGTGGCTCCAATCACTAACGACCCTCCTCTGCCTGCAGGAGGAACCACCCCCTGCACGGCAGAGGAGGAGCCGTGACACCCCCCTCCTTAAAATGAGGGTCCCACCCTCAACCCAACTTCCTCCAACATATTCAAAATAATTCAAATTTCCCAAAAACAAATAAACAAAAAAAAAACAATCCCGGCTCCTAGCAGTAGCCCCGTGTCCCCCAGCCGACTGTCCGTCCCTCAAACTCGGCAGCCCTGGTACCTGGGGAGCAATTTAAGAGGAAAGAGGCACAGACAGCCCGTAGGGGTCAACAGAGAAAAGGTACAAGCTAGGTTAAAGGAGCACGGGACAGAGCATCAGCAATGATATTATCCTTACCCTTAATGTGCCTAATATCAAGGTTGAATGGTTGCAAGAACAAAGCCCAACGCATCAGGCGCTGGTTGGGGTTTTGCAGGGACCTCAGAAAAACAAGTGGGTTGTGGTCAGTGAACACAGTTAAAGGGGTCAAACCAGAACCAACATAGACCTCGAAGTGCTGTAAAGCCCAAATGAGACCTAAAGCCTCCTTTTCAATTACAGAATAGTTTTTCTGATACTTATTAAATTTTCGGGAGAAGAAACTGACTGGACACTCAACCTTGTTGTCATTCTCCTGGAGAAGCACAGCCCCAGCACCGATTTGACTGGCGTCTACCTGCAATTTGAAAGGTTTCCCAAAATTTGGTGCTGCCAACACAGGTGCCAAACACAAAAGAGTCTTAACTGCATCAAATGCCTCTTGACACTGGGTGGACCAGATAAATTCAGCCTTGGCCTTCAACAGATTGGTCAGTGGGGACACTACTACCGAAAAGTTTTTACAAAAAGCACGGTAGTACCCCGCCATTCCCAGGAAGCGCATCAGTTCTTTCTCTGTAGAGGGCTGTGGGAACTGCCTCACAGCCTGAACCTTGGCTTCCACGGGACAGACAAATCCCTGACCCACAACCTTGCCTAGGTATGTGACTGTAGCTTTGGCAAACTCACATTTTTCCAAATTAATACCTGTGTCCAACATAGACTGCATCTCTGTTTCCAGTTTGTCTCTTCTCCTCAGATACACGATCAAATCTGTGTTTGATAGGCTTAGCATCTCCGATGTCTATATCATGTTCAATTAAGTGGGTTTGTGATGGAGTGTCAGAAAACAAAACAGGGTAGTTTCTAATAAGAGCTACCAATTCATCACGTTTCTCAGAGTCTAAATGATCTACCAAAACCCCAAGGTTTTGCAAAGTCTGGGAGTTTTTCAACCGTCCTTGTAAGACCTCATCTGAAACTTTAACTTCCTCTTCTCCCCCCTCCACCAAATTAAAGCCACAAGATGCAGGGACTGGGGCAGCAGTCAACACTGACCTCACTGCTGGAGTGCCTTCAACTTTGCTTAGATCACGGGAGTGATAACATTTTAACAGGTTCACATGGCATAATTTAGAGGACTTCCTATGACTAGGGGTTTCAATAAGATAGTTCAAATCTGACACTTTACGCAACACAGTGAAAGGACCACAGTATTTTGCCTGAAAAGGTGAACTTACAAGAGGCAGAAGAGCAAGTACCCGATCACCGGGACTAAACTCACGCAGCTCATATTCCTAGGAGTAAATTATTTTTATGGTACACGTCACTGTTTGACTCAAAATGGCTTTTATGTGTTAGCCTGTACTCATCTGCAAGGATGGCTGCATCACTTGGAGACTTAACTTTACTTTCATTCAGGTATGTAGCAACCTGGTAAGAAACAGAATTTTTGAACTTTTCTAACACAATCAAATTAGACAGACCCTCAAAAGTACTAACTTCAGAAGCTGTACACCAACGATTAAATGCAGAAGTTAAATCACAAACAAACTCAGAATAGGTTTGTGAATCTAACTTTTTCCTGTAACGAAAACGTTGACGATATGCCTCTGGCACAAGCTCGTAGACCTTCAGAACTGCTGATTTAACTTTAGCATAAACTTTACTGTCAGCTACACTCAGTGCTGCAAAAGCCTCACGTGCTTTACCTGTAAGTACACATTGCAACAACGTAGTCATGTCCAAATCTGACCAAGCTCTAGCTTCCGCAATACGCTCAAATAAAGTAAAGTATGTGTCTGGATCTGACTCATCAAATTTAGGCAACAAATGAAGATTCTGTGAAACATCAAACTGTGGTAGTCTTTCCGGTCTATTAGCATTTCTCAATCGCTCTATCTCTAATTGCATTTGCATTTGCTCTAATTGCATTTGCCTTTGCATTTGCAACAGTTCCCTCTGCTGCTCAAAAGTTAATGAAGGGCTAGCCTGAAAACTTGCACCCTCACTACTAGCAGACTGACCGCCAAAAACACCCATTTCCCTAAGACCCTGCTTTAAGCTAGTTTTAACAGTCTCTTTAATTTTTTTATCAACAATCTCAATCTGATAATGTTCAGCAATTTCAATTAACTGCTCCTTAGTACACAACTCTAAGGCTACCTCTGAAGGAGCTTGAACAAAACTACACAAAATGGAAGACATTTTCCTCAACCAATACAACTATTACAAATGCTCAAAAAAAAACACAACTCACCTGCTGTCAATCTGGGTTCAAGGACAGGAGCCACACCCCACTATCCTCCAAAAACTACTAACTAACTGGCCCTGGTCTTCGTGCAGTCACATGTGGTGGGGTTTTATGCACACAAAACCAGTGGAGTGGAAAAGACAACCAGAAACTGGCGGCCCTCCCATAACCACGGAGGTGCTCCCGAGCCGATGTAGGGGAAAAGGGAAAGGGATGCTCTACCCACGTTCACTGCCACCTAAAACAAAAACACCACAAGCCTCCTATGGACACTTGCTGATATGCCTGAACAGGAGAGGACTCCCACCTGAACAAAACCCAGAAAAACACAGAGTGAATTGCTTAGCTACCAAACTAACTGAACCAAAAGAACACATGGCTCTCAACTCTCTTAAACAAAAATTTGGCCCAACCAAAACATCCACTCAAACAAAAAAAATTGTCAATCTGAACTAAACTAACCCAAGTTAACTACTATCCCGGATGAGTCCCCACTTGTCTCATAGCCTGTGACAAATGAGAGGACACGAACAACAGGTATAGGCCAATTCAAAAGTGTTCTTTATTATTAAGCAAACTATTAACTTAAACTAAGAAATAGGAATGAGGTGTGGATGTATCAGAATGTAAGGTGTATGTAAAGTGCATGGGTGCATGAATATGTGTGTGTGAACATGACTGAGTGAAAACTATGCAAAACTAAAAAGGAACAAACAAATCATGAGCATACCTGGAGGAGCAGAGAGAGAGAGAGAGAGAGGTGATTAGTAAGCAGTTTTATACCCTGAGCCCAGGTGGCTCCAATCACTTAACGACCCTCCTCTGCCTGCAGGAGGAACCGCCCCCTGCACTGCAGAGGAGGAGCCGTGACACCCCCCTCCTTAAAATGAGGGTCCCACCCTCAACCCAACTTCCTCCAACATAATCAAAATAATTCAAATTTCCCAAAAAACAAATAAACAACAAAAATACCAATCCCGGCTCCTAGCAGTAGCCCCGTGTCCCCCAGCTGACTGTCCGCCCCTCAAACTCAGCAGCCCTGGTACCTGGGGAGCAATTTAAGAGAAAAGAGGCGCAGACAGCCCGTAGGGGTCAGCAGAGAAAAGATAAAAGCTAGGTTAAAGGAGCACGGGACAGAGCATCAGCAATGATATTATCCTTACCACTAATGTGCCTAATATCAAGGTTGAATGGTTGCAAGAACAAAGCCCAACGCATCAGGCGCTGGTTGGGGTTTTGCAGGGACCTCAGAAAAACAAGTGGGTTGTGGTCAGTGAACACAGTTAAAGGGGTCAAACCAGAACCAACATAGACCTCGAAGTGCTGTAAAGCCCAAATGAGACCTAAAGCCTCCTTTTCAATTACAGAATAGTTTTTCTGATACTTATTAAATTTTCGGGAGAAGAAACTGACTGGACACTCAACCTTGTCGTCATTCTCCTGGAGAAGCACAGCCCCAGCACCGATTTGACTGGCGTCTACCTGCAATTTGAAAGGTTTCCCAAAATTTGGTGCTGCCAACACAGGTGCCAAACACAAAAGAGTCTTAACTGCATCAAATGCCTCTTGACACTGGGTGGACCAGATAAATTCAGCCTTGGCCTTCAACAGATTGGTCAGTGGGGACACTACTACCGAAAAGTTTACAAAAAGCACGGTAGTACCCCGCCATTCCCAGGAAGCGCATCAGTTCTTTCTTTGTAGAGGGCTGTGGGAACTGCTTCACAGCCTGAACCTTGGCTTCTACGGGACAGACAAATCCCTGACCCACAACCTTGCCTAGGTATGTGACTGTAGCTTTGGCAAACTCACATTTTGCCAAATTAATAGTCAACCTGGCCCACACCAGTCTTTCAAACAGGCCTTGCACTCTCCGAACATGCTCCTCCTAGGAGTCTGAGTAGACGACCACGTCGTCCAAATACACGGCACACCCTTCCAGACCTGAGACCACCCGATTCATTAGCCTCTGGAAGGTGGCTGGAGCATTCCGCAAGCCGAAAGGCATCACTTTATAAGAGAACAAACCAGATGGAGTTATAAAGGCAGCAATCTCACAAGCTCTTTTGGTAAGGGGTACTTGCCAATATCCCTTTAAAAGATCAAATTTGCTAACATACTTTGCTGACCCAACTTGATCAATACAGTCCTCCATCCTAGGAAGAGGGTAAAGGTCTGCTTTAGTAACATTGTTAACTTTTCTATAATCAGTGCAAGGTCTGAAAGTAGAATCAGACTTTTTGACCAATAGACAGGGTGAAGCCCAATTTGAACAACATGGCTCCGCAATACCATTGTCCAACATATACTGCACCTCTGTTTCCAGTTTCAATCTCTTCTCCTCAGACACACGATAAAATCTCTGTTTGATAGGCTTAGCATCTCCGATGTCTATATCATGTTCAATTAAGTGGGTTTGTGATGGAGTGTCAGAAAACAAAACAGGGTAGTTTCTAATAAGAGCTACCAATTCATCACGTTTCTCAGAGTCTAAATGATCTACCAAAACCCCAAGGTTTTGCAAAGTCTGGGAGTTTTTCAACCGTCCTTGTAAGACCTCATCTGAAACTTTAACTTCCTCTTCTCCCCCCTCCACCAAATTAAAGCCACAAGATGCAGGGACTGGGGCAGCAGTCAACACTGACCTCACTGCTGGAGTGCCTTCAACTTTGCTTAGATCACGGGAGTGATAACATTTTAACAGGTTCACATGGCATAATTTAGAGGACTTCCTATAACTAGGGGTTTCAATAAGATAGTTCAAATCTGACACTTTACGCAACACAGTAAAAGGACCACAGTATTTTGCCTGAAAAGGTGAACTTACAAGAGGCAGAAGAGCAAGTACCCGATCACCGGGACTAAACTCACGCAGCTCAGCCTGTCCGTCATATTTCAGTTTCATTTTCCGTTGAGAACATTTTAGTTTTTCTTTCGCTAGTTCACCAGCCCTATACAACTTCAACCCAAAACCATTTACATAGTCAATAAGGTTCCGAGGTGGTTCCTCAGGCAAACCACCATCCTGCAACACTGCTAAAGGCCCACGCACCTTATGGCCAAACACTAAGTCATTTGGGCTAAACCCTGTACTTTCCTGCACTACTTCACGAGCAGCTAGTAACAGCCAAGGTAACCCCTCCTCCCAGTCGGCAGACAGTTCCGTACAATATGCACGAAGCAAGGATTTTAAAGTTTGATGAAAACGTTCCAAAGCTCCCTGGCTCTGGGCATGGAACGCAGTAGACTTGTTGTGTTTAACTTTAAGCTGTTTGAGAACCTGAGCAAATAAATGAGAGGTAAAGTTAGACCCCTGATCAGACTGGATGGTTTTTGGAATCCCAAATGTTGAAATAAATTGAGTTAAAGCTTTAACTACTGATTTTGAAGTTATGCTACGCAAGGAAAAAGCTGCCGGATATCTGGTTGCTTGACACATAACAGTTAATAAGTAGCTATGACCTGACTTGGACCTTGGTAATGGCCCAACACAATCGATAATAAGATGCTCAAAAGGTTGCCCTACGGCTGGTATTGGATACAACGGTGCAGGCTTTACAACCTGATTTGGCTTGCTTGTGCGCTGACACGTATCACAAGTTTTAATAAACTGAGATACATCACGCTTTAAACGTGGCCAGAAAAAATAACGAAGTATGCGATCATAAGTTTTACGAACACCCATATGACCTGCCACATCACCATGTGAAGTTTGCAACACTTTATTTCGCAAAGTAGTAGGTACAACTATTTGAAAGACTGGTTCTCCTAGACCCTGATCATAGTGTGGAACCCATTTCCTGACCAACAGCCCATCAAGAAGAAAATAACACTGAGCACTATTCCTCACCACTGAATCAGGAACCACTTTATCAAACAGATCAGCCAAAGTAGTATCGGCTTTTTGCTCAGCCATCAATGAATCTCTAGAACTAGTCAACTGTTCTGTCTGGAGTTTGACTGGCAACTCAAGACTTTCTGGCTTACTCTCAATCTCCTTACGAGAGGCTGCGCGGGTAACCGCACAAACTGGAAATACCTCAGGAGACACACAGTTCTGATCCGGAGATTCCCTTGCAGGTGACACTGAAGGTTGCTTCTTACAGATGTTTAATTTGCCATCCGCCCACACCTTACTACCTGCCAAGTCATTCCCCAAAATCATGTGCACTCCCTCTACTGGCAACTGAGGTCTAACCCCAACATCTACATCACCCTCTACTAGACCACACTTTAGGGTAACTTTATGTAAAGGACAAGAGAATGGAACTAAACCCATACCACATACCATTACACAACGGCCAGTATCAGACTCTTTAGAGAACGGCAAAACAGATTCCAGAATAAAAGAATCTAAATCTCCAGTGTCTCTTAGGATCTTGATTTTAACATTCTGGTTGCCATCTACCAGGGACACTACACCATCTGAAATAAAGGCTGAAAAATCACAGCGGGAAAACTGAGAATCAAACTCAACTAGTGGCTGAAACAGCTCACCCTGGTGGTCAGAGGCTGTAACAGGACTTGCCATCACAACAGGTTTAACTTGAACTGACTGTTTTGATTTAAGCAGAGGACAATTTTTCTTCCAATGTCCTTCAACTAAACAGTAGCGACAGGTATTAGCATTAACCGGTGCTTTAAGTCCTCCAGACTTAAACTTCTGCCGAGGTCTTTTGAAAAAATCTCCAAAAAAAGGTGACCTCCTATTCCTAGGAGTAAAGTTATTTTTATGGTACATGTCACTGTTTGACTCAAAATGGCTTTTATGTGTTAGCCTGTACTCATCTGCAAGGATTGCTGCATCACTTGGAGACTTAACTTTCCGTTCATTCATGTATGTAGCAACCTGGTCAGAAACAGAATTTTTGAACTGTTCTAACACAATCAAATTAGACAGACCCTCAAAAGTACTAACTTCAGAAGCTGTACACCAACGATTAAATGCAGAAGTCAAATCACAAACAAACTCAGAATAGGTTTGTGAATCTAACTTTTTCCTGTAACGAAAACGTTGACGATATGCCTCTGGCACAAGCTCGTAGACCTTCAGAACTGCTGATTTAACTTTAGCATAAACTTTACTGTCAGCTACACTCAGTGCTGCAAAAGCCTCACGTGCTTTACCTGTAAGTACACATTGCAACAACGTAGTCATGTCCAAATCTGACCAAGCTCTAGCTTCCGCAATACGCTCAAATAAAGTAAAGTATGTGTCTGGATCTGACTCATCAAATTTAGGCTCTAATCTGATAGTGGGGTGGTAGATGTCTAGTCTCCCTTATGGCTCTAATCTGATAGTGGTAGTGGGGTGGTAGATGTCTAGTCTCCCTTATGGCTCTAATCTGATAGTGGAGTGGGGTGGTAGATGTCTAAGCTCCCTTATGGCTCTAATCTGATAGTGGTAGTGGGGAGTTAGATGTCTAGTCTCTATCATGGCTCTAATCTAGTAGTGGTAGTGGGGTGGTAGATGTCTAGTCTCCCTTATGGCTCTAATCTGATAGTGGTAGAGGGGTGGTAGATGTCTGGTCTCCCTTATGGCTCTAATCTGGTAGTGGGGTGGTAGATGTCTAGTCTCCCTTATGGCTCTAATCTGGTAGTGGTAGTTGGGTGGTAGATGTCTAGTCTCCCTTATGGCTCTAATCTGATAGTGGAGTGGGGTGGTAGATGTCTAGGCTCCCTTATGGCTCTAATCTGATAGTGGTAGTGGGGAGTTAGATGTCTAGTCTCTATCTTGGCTTTAATCTAGTAGTGGTAGTGGGGTGTTAGATGTCTAGTCTCCCTTATGGCTCTAATCTGATAGTGGTAGGGGGGTGGTATATGTTTAGTCTCCCTTATGGCTCTAATTTGATATTGGTAGTGGGGTGGTAGATGTCTAGTCTCCCTTATGGCTCTAATCTGATAGTGGTAGGGGGGTGGTATATGTTTAGTCTCCCTTATGGCTCTAATCTGGTAGTGGTAGTTGGGTGGTAGATGTCTAGTCTCCCTTATGGCTCTAATCTGATAGTGGTAGTGGGGTGGTAGATGTCTAGGCTCCCTTATGGCTCTAATCTGATAGTGGTAGTGGGGTGGTCGATGTCTAGTCTCCCTCATGGCTCTAATTTGATAGTGGTAGTGGGGTGGTAGATGTCTAGTCTCCCTTATGGCTGTAATCTGATAGTGGGGTAGTAGATGTCTAGTCTCCCTTATGGCTCTAATCTGGTAGTGGTAGTGGGGTGGTAGATGTCTAGTCTCCCTTATGGCTCTAATCTGATAGTGGTAGTGGGGTGGTAGATGTCTAGACTCCCTTATGTCTCTAATCTGATAGTGGTAGTAAGGTGGTAGATGTCTAGTCTCCCTTATGGCTCTAATCTGGTAGTGGTAGTGGGGTGGTAGATGTCTAGTCTCCCTTATGGCTCTAATATGATAGTGGTAGGGGGGTGGTAGATGTGTAGGCTCCCTTATGGCTCTAATCTGATAGTGGTAGTGGGGTGGTAGATGTCTAGTCTCCCTTATGGCTCTAATCTGATAGTGGGGTGGTAGATGTCTAGTCTCCCTTATGGCTCTAATCTGATAGTGGGGTGGTAGATGTCTAGTCTCCCTTATGGCTCTAATCTGATAGTGGTAGTGGGGTGGTAGATGTCTAGTCTCCCTTATGGCTCTAATCTGATAGTGGAGTGGGGTGGTAGATGTCTAAGCTCCCTTATGGCTCTAATCTGATAGTGGTAGTGGGGAGTTAGATGTCTAGTCTCTATCATGGCTCTAATCTAGTAGTGGTAGTGGGGTGGTAGATGTCTAGTCTCCCTTATGGCTCTAATCTGATAGTGGTAGAGGGGTGGTAGATGTCTGGTCTCCCTTATGGCTCTAATCTGGTAGTGGGGTGGTAGATGTCTAGTCTCCCTTATGGCTCTAATCTGGTAGTGGTAGTTGGGTGGTAGATGTCTAGTCTCCCTTATGGCTCTAATCTGATAGTGGTAGGGGGGTGGTAGATGTCTAGGCTCCCTTATGGCTCTAATCTGATAGTGGTAGTGGGGTGGTAGATGTCTAGTCTCCCTCATGGCTCTAATTTGATAGTGGTAGTGGGGTGGTAGATGTCTAGTCTCCCTTATGGCTGTAATCTGATAGTGGGGTAGTAGATGTCTAGTCTCCCTTATGGCTCTAATCTGGTAGTGGTAGTGGGGTGGAAGATGTCTAGTCTCCCTTATGGCTCTAATCTGATAGTGGTAGTGGGGTTGTAGATGTCTAGACTCCCTTATGTCTCTAATCTGATAGTGGTAGTGGGGTGGTAGATGTCTAGTCTCCCTTATGGCTCTAATCTGGTAGTGGTAGTGGGGTGGTAGATGTCTAGTCTCCCTTATGGCTCTAATCTTATAGTGGTAGGGGGGTGGTAGATGTGTAGGCTCCCTTATGGCTCTAATCTGATAGTGGTGGTGGGGTGGTAGATGTCT
Source organism: Salvelinus fontinalis (assembly GCF_029448725.1). NCBI lineage: Eukaryota > Metazoa > Chordata > Actinopteri > Salmoniformes > Salmonidae > Salvelinus > Salvelinus fontinalis. The sequence continues at coordinate 46,000,799 of NC_074684.1, read as the reverse complement.
AGTCTCCCTTATGGCTCTAATCTGATAGTGGGGTGGTAGATGTCTAGTCTCCCTTATGGCTCTAATCTGATAGTGGTAGTGGGGTGGTAGATGTCTAGTCTCCCTTATGGCTCTAATCTGATAGTGGAGTGGGGTAGTAGATGTCTAGGCTCCCTTATGGCTCTAATCTGATAGTGGTAGTGGGGAGTTAGATGTCTAGTCTCTATCATGGCTCTAATCTAGTAGTGGTAGTGGGGTGTTAGATGTCTAGTCTCCCTTATGGCTCTAATCTGATAGTGGTAGGGGGGTGGTAGATGTCTGGTCTCCCTTATGGCTCTAATTTGATATTGGTAGTAGGGTGGTAGATGTCTAGTCTCCCTTATGGCTCTAATCTGGTAGTGGGGTGGTAGATGTCTAGTCTCCCTTATGGCTCTAATCTGGTAGTGGTAGTGGGGTGGTAGATGTCTAGTCTCCCTTATGGCTCTAAACTGATAGTGGTAGTGGGGTGGTAGATGTCTAGACTCCCTTATGTCTCTAATCTGATAGTGGTAGTGAGGTGGTAGATGTCTAGTCTCCCTTATGGCTCTAATCTGGTAGTGGTAGTGGGGTGGTAGATGTCTAGTCTCCCTTATGGCTCTAATATGATAGTGGTAGGGGGGTGGTAGATGTGTAGGCTCCCTTATGGCTCTAATCTGATAGGGGTAGTGGGGTGGTAGATGTCTAGTCTCCCTTATGGCTCTAATCTGATAGTGGGGTGGTAGATGTCTAGTCTCCCTTATGGCTCTAATCTGATAGTGGTAGTGGGGTGGTAGATGTCTAGTCTCCCTTATGGCTCTAATCTGATAGTGGAGTGGGGTGGTAGATGTCTAAACTCCCTTATGGCTCTAATCTGATAGTGGTAGTGGGGAGTTAGATGTCTAGTCTCTATCATGGCTCTAATCTAGTAGTGGTAGTGGGGTGGTAGATGTCTAGTCTCCCTTATGGCTCTAATCTGATAGTGGTAGAGGGGTGGTAGATGTCTGGTCTCCCTTATGGCTCTAATTTGATAGTGGTAGTGGGGTGGTAGATGTCTAGTCTCCCTTATGGCTCTAATCTGATAGTGGTAGTGGGTTGGTAGATGTCTAGTCTCCCTTATGGCTCTAGTCTGATAGTGGTAGTGTGGTGGTAGATGTCTAGTCTCCCTTATGGCTCTAATTTGATAGTGGTAGTGGGGTGGTAGATGTCTAGTCTCCCTTATGGCTCTAATCTGATAGTGATAGTGGGTTGGTAGATGTATAGTCTCCTTTATGGCTCTAATCTGGTAGTGGTAGTGGGGTGGTAGATGTCTAGTCTCCCTTATGGCTCTAATCTGATAGTGGTAGTGGGGTGGTAGATGTCTAGTCTCCCTTATGGTTCTAATCATATTGTGGTAGTTGGGTGGTAGATGTCTAGTCTCCCTTATGGCTCTAATCTGGTAGTGGTAGCGGGGTGGTAGATGTATAGTCTCCCTTATAGCTGTAATCTGATAGTGGGGTGGTAGATGTCTAGTCTCCCTTATGGATCTAATCTGATAGTGGTAGTGGGGTGGTAGATGTCTAGTCTCCCTTATGGCTCTAATCTGGTAGTGGTAGTGGGGTGGAAGATGTATAGTCTCCCTTATGGCTCTAACCTGATAGTGGTAGTGGGGTGGTAGATGTCTAGTCTCCCTTATGGCTCTAATCTGATAGTGGGGTGGTAGATGTCTAGTCTCCCTTATGGCTCTAATCTGATAGTGGTAGTGGGGTGGTAGATGTCTAGTCTCCCTTATGGCTCTAATCTGATAGTGGGTGGTAGATGTCTAGTCTCCCTTATGGCTCTAATCTGGTTGTGGTAGTGGGGTGGTAGATGTCTAGTCTCCCTTATGGCTGTAATCTGATAGTGGGGTGGTAGATGTCTAGTCTCCCTTATGGCTCTAATCTGATAGTGGTAGTGGGGTGGTAGATGTCTAGTCTCCCTTATGGCTCTAATCTGGTAGTGGTAGTGGGGTGGTAGATGTATAGTCTCCCTTATGGCTCTAACCTGATAGTGGTAGTGGGGTGGTAGATGTCTAGTCTCCCTTATGGCTGTAATCTGATAGTGGGGTAGTAGATGTCTAGTCTCCCTTATGGCTCTAATCTGGTAGTGGTAGTGGGGTGGAAGATGTCTAGTCTCCCTTATGGCTCTAATCTGATAGTGGTAGTGGGGTTGTAGATGTCTAGACTCCCTTATGTCTCTAATCTGATAGTGGTAGTGGGGTGGTAGATGTCTAGTCTCCCTTATGGCTCTAATCTGGTAGTGGTAGTGGGTTGGTAGATGTCTAGTCTCCCTTATGGCTCTAATCTGATAGTGGTAGGGGGGTGGTAGATGTGTAGGCTCCCTTATGGCTCTAATCTGATAGTGGTAGTGGGGTGGTAGATGTCTAGTCTCCCTTATGGCTCTAATCTGATAGTGGGGTGGTAGATGTCTAGTCTCCCTTATGGCTCTAATCTGATAGTGGTAGTGGGGTGGTAGATGTCTAGTCTCCCTTATGGCTCTAATCTGATAGTGGAGTGGGGTGGTAGATGTCTAGGCTCCCTTATGGCTCTAATCTGACAGTGGTAGTGGGGAGTTAGATGTCTAGTCTCTATCATGGCTCTAATCTAGTAGTGGTAGTTTGGTGGTAGATGTCTAGTCTCCCTTATGGCTCTAATCTGATAGTGGTAGGGGGGTGGTAGATGTCTGGTCTTCCTTATGGCTCTAATTTGATAGTGGTAGTGGGGTGGTAGATGTCTAGTCTCCCTTATGGCTGTAATCTGATAGTGGGGTAGTAGATGTCTAGGCTCCCTTATGGCTCTAATCTGGTAGTGGTAGTGGGGTGGTAGATGTCTAGTCTCCCTTATGGCTCTAATCTGATAGTGGTAGTGGGGTGGTAGATGTCTAGACTCCCTTATGTCTCTAATCTGATAGTGGTAGTGGGGTGGTAGATGTCTAGTCTCCCTTATGGCTCTAATCTGGTAGTGGTAGTGGGGTGGTAGATGTCTAGTCTCCCTTATGGCTCTAATATTATAGTGGTAGGGGGGTGGTAGATGTGTAGGCTCCCTTATGGCTCTAATCTGATAGTGGTAGTGGGGTGGTAGATGTCTAGTCTCCCTTATGGCTCTAATCTGATAGTGGGGTGGTAGATGTCTAGTCTCCCTTATGGCTCTAATCTGATAGTGGTAGTGGGGTGGTAGATGTCTAGTCTCCCTTATGGCTCTAATCTGATAGTGGAGTGGGGTGGTAGATGTCTAGGCTCCCTTATGGCTCTAATCTGATAGTGGTAGTGGGGAGTTAGATGTCTAGTCTCTATCATGGCTCTAATCTAGTAGTGGTAGTGGGGTGGTAGATGTCTAGCCTCCCTTATGGCTCTAATCTGATAGTGGTAGAGGGGTGGTAGATGTCTGGTCTCCCTTATGGCTCTAATTTGATAGTGGTAGTGGGGTGGTAGATGTCTAGTCTCCCTTATGGCTCTAATCTGATAGTGGTAGTGGGGTGGTAGATGTCTAGTCTCCCTTATGGCTCTAATATGATAGTGGTAGGGGGGTGGTAGATGTGTAGGCTCCCTTATGGCTCTAATCTGATAGTGGTAGTGGGGTGGTAGATGTCTAGTCTCCCTTATGGCTCTAATCTGATAGTGGGGTGGTAGATGTCTAGTCTCCCTTATGGCTCTAATCTGATAGTGGTAGTGGGGTGGTAGATGTCTAGTCTCCCTTATGGCTCTAATCTGATAGTGGAGTGGGGTGGTAGATGTCTAGGCTCCCTTATGGCTCTAATCTGATAGTGGTAGTGGGGAGTTAGATGTCTAGTCTCTATCATGGCTCTAATCTAGTAGTGGTAGTGGGGTGGTAGATGTCTAGTCTCCCTTATGGCTCTAATCTGATAGTGGTAGAGGGGTGGTAGATGTCTGGTCTCCCTTATGTCTCTAATTTTATAGTGGTAGTGGGGTGGTAGATGTCTAGTCTCCCTTATGGCTCTAATCTGATAGTGGTAGTGGGTTGGTAGATGTCTAGTCTCCCTTATGGCTCTAGTCTGATAGTGGTAGTGTGGTGGTAGATGTCTAGTCTCCCTTATGGCTCTAATTTGATAGTGGTAGTGGGGTGGTAGATGTCTTGTCTCCCTTATGGCTCTAATCTGATAGTGATAGTGGGTTGGTAGATGTATAGTCTCCCTTATGGCTCTAATCTGGTAGTGGTAGTGGGGTGGTAGATGTCTAGTCTCCCTTATGGCTCTAATCTGATAGTGGTAGTGGGGTGGTAGATGTCTAGTCTCCCTTATGGATCTAATCTGATAGTGGTAGTGGGGTGGTAGATGTCTAGTCTCCCTTATGGCTCTAATCTGGTAGTGGTAGTGGGGTGGTAGATGTATAGTCTCCCTTATGGCTCTAACCTGATAGTGGTAGTGGGGTGGTAGATGTCTAGTCTCCCTTATGGCTCTAATCTGATAGTGGGGTGGTAGATGTCTAGTCTCCCTTATGGCTCTAATCTGATAGTGGTAGTGGGGTGGTAGATGTCTAGTCTCCCTTATGGCTCTAATCTGATAGTGGGTGGTAGATGTCTAGTCTCCCTTATGGCTCTAATCTGGTAGTGGTAGTGGGGTGGTAGATGTATAGTCTCCCTTATGGCTGTAATCTGATAGTGGGGTGGTAGATGTCTAGTCTCCCTTATGGCTCTAATCTGATAGTGGTAGTGGGGTGGTAGATGTCTAGTCTCCCTTATGGCTCTAATCTGGTAGTGGTAGTGGGGTGGTAGATGTATAGTCTCCCTTATGGCTCTAACCTGATAGTGGTAGTGGGGTGGTAGATGTCTAGTCTCCCTTATGGCTCTAATCTGATAGTGGGGTGGTAGATGTCTAGTCTCCCTTATGGCTCTAATCTGATAGTGGTAGTGGGGTGGTAGATGTCTAGTCTCCCTTATGGCTCTAATCTGATAGTGGGGTGGTAGATGTCCAGTCTCCCTTATGGCTCTAATCTGATAGTGGTAGTGGGGTGGTAGATGTCTAGTCTCCCTTACGGCTCTAATCTAATAGTGGTAGTGGGGTGGTAGATGTCTAACCTCCCTTATGGCTCTAATTTGATAGTGGTAGTGGGGTGGTAGATGCCTAGTCTCCCTTATGGCTCTAATCTGATAGTGTTAGGGGGGTGGTAGATGTCTTGTCTCCCTTATGGCTCTAATCTGGTAGTGGTAGTGGGGTGGTAGATGTCTAGTCTCCCTTATGGCTCTAATCTGATAGTTGTAGTGGGGTGGTAGATGTCTAGTCTCCCCTATGGCTCTAATCTGATAGTGGTAGTGGGGTGGTAGATGTCTAGTCTCCCTTATGGCTCTAATCTGATAGTGGGTGGTAGATGTCTAGTCTCCCTTATGGCTCTAATCTGATAGTGGTAGTGGGGTGGTAGATGTCTAGTCTCCCTTATGGCTCTAATCTGATAGTGGTATTGGGGTGGTAGATGTCTAGTCTCCCTTATGGCTCTAATCTGGTAGTGGGGTGGTAGATGTCTAGTCTCCCTTATGGCTCTAATCTGATAGTGGTAGTGGGGTGGTAGATGTCTAGGCTCCCTTATGGCTCTAATCTGATAGTGGTAGTGGGGTGGTAGATGTCTAGTCTCCCTCATGGCTCTAATTTGATAGTGGTAGTGGGGTGGTAGATGTCTAGTCTCCCTTATGGCTCTAATCTGATAGTGGTAGGGGGGTGGTAGATGTCTTGTCTCCCTTATGGCTCTAATCTGGTAGTGGTAGTGGGGTGGAAAATGTCTAGTCTCCCTTATGGCTCTAATCTGATAGTGGTAGTGGGGTGGTAGATGTCTAGTCTCCCCTATGGCTCTAATCTGATAGTGGTAGTGGGGTGGTAGATGTATAGTCTCCCTTATGGCTCTAACCTGATAGTGGTAGTGGGGTGGTAGATGTCTAGTCTCCCTTATGGCTCTAATCTGATAGTGGGGTGGTAGATGTCCAGTCTCCCTTATGGCTCTAATCTGATAGTGGTAGTGGGGTGGTAGATGTCTAGTCTCCCTTACGGCTCTAATCTAATAGTGGTAGTGGGGTGGTAGATGTCTAGTCTCCCTTATGGCTCTAATCTGATAGTGGTAGTGGGGTGGTAGATGTCTAGTCTCCCTTATGGCTCTAATTTCATAGTGGTAGTGGGGTGGTAGATGTCTACCCTCCCTTATGGCTCTAATCTGGTAGTGGCAGTGGGGTGGTAGATGTCTAGTCTCCCTTATGGCTCTAATCTGGTAGTGGTAGTGGGGTGGTATATGTCTAGGCTCCCTTATGGCTCTAATCTAAAAGTGGTAGTGGGGTGGTAGATGTCTAGTCTCCCTTATGGCTCTAATCTGATAGTGGTAGTGGGGTGGTAGATGTCTAGTCTCCTTTATGGCTCTAATCTGATAGTGGTAGTGGGTTGGTAGATGTCTAGGCTCCCTTATGGCTCTAATCTGATAGTGGTAGTGGGGTGGTAGATGTCTAGTCTCCCTTATGGCTGTAATCTGATAGTGGGGTAGTAGATGTCTAGTCTCTCTTATGGTTCTAGTCTGATAGTGGTAGTGGGGTGGTAGATGTCTAGTCTCCCTTATGGCTCTAATTTTATAGTGGTAGTGGGTTGGTAGATGTCTAGTCTCCCTTATGGCTCTAATCTGATAGTGGTATTGGGGTGGTAGATGTCTAGTCTCCCTTATGGCTCTAATCTGATAGTGGTAGTGGGGTGGTAGATGTCTAGTCTCCCTTATGGCTCTAATCTGATAGTGGTAGTCGGGTGGTAGATGTCTAGACTCCCTTATGGCTCTAATTTGATAGTGGTAGTGGGGTGGTAGATGTCTAGTCTCCCTTATGGCTCTAATCTGATAGTGGTATTGGGGTGGTAGATGTCTAGTCTCCCTTATGGCTCTAATCTGATAGTGGTAGTGGGGTGGTAGATGTCTAGTCTCCCCTATGGCTCTAATCTGATAGTGGTAGTGGGGTGGTAGATGTCTAGTCTCCCTTATGGCTCTAATCTGATAGTGGGTGGTAGATTTCTAGTCTCCCTTATGGCTCTAATCTGGTAGTGGTAGTGGGGTGGTAGATGTCTAGTCTCCCTTATGGCTCTAATCTGGTAGTGGTAGTTGGGTGGTAGATGTCTAGTCTCCCTTATGGCTCTAATCTGATAGTGGTAGTGGGGTGGTAGATGTCTAGTCTCCCTTATGGCTCTAATTTGATAGTGGCAGTGTTGTGGTAGATGTCTAGTCTCCCTTATGGCTCTAATCTGATAGTGGTAGTGGGTTGGTAGATGTCTTGTCTCCCTTATGGCTCTAATCTGATAGTGGTAGTGGGGTGGTAGATGTCTAGTCTCCCTTATGGCTCTAATTTGATAGTGGTAGTGGGGTGGTAGATGTCTAGTCTCCCTTATGGCTCTAATCTGATAGTGGTAGTGGGGTTGTAGATGTCTAGTCTCCCTTATGGCTCTAATCTGATAGTGGGTTGGTAGATGTCTAGGCTCCCTTATGGCTCTAATTTGATAGTGGTAGTGGGGTGGTAGATGTCTAGTCTCCCTTATGGCTCTAATTTGATAGGGGTAGTGGGTTGGTAGATGTCTAGTCTCCCTTATGGCTCTAATCTGATAGTGGGGTGGCAGATGTCTAGTCTCCCTTATGGCTCTAATCTGATAGTGGAAGTGGGGTGGTAGATGTCTAGTCTCCCTTATGGCTCTAATTTGATAGTGGTAGTGGGGTGGTAGATGTCTAGTCTCCCTTATGGCTCTAATCGGATAGTGGTAGTGGGGTTGTAGATGTCTAGTCTCCCTTATGGCTCTAATCTGGTAGTGGAAGTGGGGTGTTAGATGTCTAGTCTCCCTTGTGGCTCTAATCTGATAGTGGGTTGGTAGATGTCTAGTCTCCCTTATGGCTCTAATCTGATAGTGGGGTGGCAGATGTCTAGTCTCCCTTATTGCTCTAATCTGATAGTGGTAGTGGGGTGGTAGATGTCTAGTCTCCCTTATGGCTCTAATTTGATAGTGGTAGTGGGGTGGTAGATGTCTAGTCTCCCTTATGGCTCTAATCGGATAGTGGTAGTGGGGTTGTAGATGTCTACTCTCCCTTATGGCTCTAATCTGGTAGTGGCAGTGGGGTGTTAGATGTCTAGTCTCCCTTATGGCTCTAATCTGATAGTGGTAGGGGGGTGGTAGATGTCTAGTCTCCCTTATGGCTCTAATCTGATAGTGGTAGTGGGTTGGTAGATGTCTAGTCTCCCTTATGGCTCTAATTTGATAGTGGTAGTGGGGTGGTAGATGTCTAGTCTCCCGTATGGCTCTAATCTGATAGTGGTAGTGGGGTGGTAGATGTCTAGTCTCCCTTATGGCTCTAATCTGATAGTGGTAGAGGGGTGGTAGATGTCTAGTCTCCCTTATGGCTCTAATTTGATAGTGGTAGTGGGGTGGTAGATGTCTAGTCTCCCTTATGGCTCTAATCTGATAGTGGTAGTGGGTTGGTAGATGTCTAGTCTCCCTTATGGCTCTAATCTGATAGTGGTAGTGGGGTGGTAGATGTCTAGTCTCCCTTATGGCTCTAATCTGATAGTGGTAGTGGGGTTGTAGATGTCTAGTCTCCCTTATGGCTCTAATATGATAGTGGTAGGGGGGTGGTAGATGTCTAGTCTCCCTTAAACTCTAATCTGATAGTGGTAGTGGGGTGGTAGATGTCTAGTCTCCCTTATGGCTCTAATTTGATAGTGGTAGTGGGGTGGTAGATGTCTAGTCTCCCTTATGAATCTAATTTGATAGTGTTAGTGGGGTGGTAGATGTCTAGGCTCCCTTATGGCTCTAATCTGATAGTGGTAGTGGGGTTGTAGATGTCTAGTCTCCCTTATGGCTCTAATCTGATAGTGGTAGTGGGTTGGTAGATGTCTAGTCTCCCTTATGGCTCTAATCTGATAGTGGTAGTGGGTTGGTAGATGTCTAGGCTCCCTTATGGCTCTAATCTGATAGTGGTAGTGGGGTGGTAGATGTCTAGTCTCCCTTATGGCTCTAATTTGATAGTGGTAGTGGGGTGGTATATGTCTAGTCTCCCTTATGGCTCTAATCTGATAGTGGTAGTGGGTTGGTAGATGTCTAGTCTCCCTTATGGCTCTAATCTGATAGTGGTAGTGGGGTGGTAGATGTCTAGTCTCCCTTATGGCTCTAATTTGATAGTGGTAGTGTGGTGGTAGATGTCTAGTCTCCCTTATGGCTCTAATCTGATAGTGGTAGTGGGTTGGTAGATGTCTAGTCTCCCTTATGGCTCTAATCTGATAGTGGTAGTGGGGTGGTAGATGTCTAGTCTCCCTTATGGCTCTAATATAATAGTGGTAGTGGGGTTGTAGATGTCTAGTCTCCCTTATGGCTCTAATCTGATAGTGGTAGAGGGGTGGTAGATGTCTAGTCTCCCTTAAACTCTAATCTGATAGTGGTAGTGGGGTGGTAGATGTCTAGTCTCCCTTATGGCTCTAATTTGATAGTGGTAGTGGGGTGGTAGATGTCTAGTCTCCCGTATGGCTCTAATCTGATAGTGGGTTGGTAGATGTCTAGTCTCCCTTATGGCTCTAATCTGATAGTGGTAGTTGGGTGGTAGATGTCTAGTCTCCCTTATGGCTCTAATTTGATAGTGGTAGTGGGGTGGTAGATGTCTAGTCTCCCGTATGGCTCTAATCTGATAGTGGGTTGGTAGATGTCTAGTCTCCCTTATGGCTCTAATCTGATAGTGGTAGAGGGGTGGTAGATGTCTAGTCTCCCTTATGGCTCTAATTTGATAGTGGTAGTGGGGTGGTAGATGTCTAGTCTTCCTTATGGCTCTAATCTGATAGTTGGGTGGTAGATGTCTAGTCTCCCTTATGGCTCTAATTTGATAGTGGTAGTGGGGTGGTAGATGTCTAGTCTCCCGTATGGCTCTAATCTGATAGTGGGTTGGTAGATGTCTAGTCTCCCTTATGGCTCTAATCTGATAGTGGTAGTGGGGTGGTAGATGTCTAGTCTCCCTTATGGCTCTGATCTGATAGTGGTAGAGGGTTGGTAGATGTCTAGTCTCCCTTATGGCACTAATTTGATAGTGGTAGTGGGGTGGTAGATGTCTAGTCTCCCTTATGGCTCTAATCTGATAGTGGTAGTGGGTTGGTAGATGTCTAGTCTCCCTTATGGCTCTAATCTGATAGTGGTAGTGGGGTGGTAGATGTCTAGGCTCCCTTATGGCTCTAATCTGATAGTGGTAGTGGGGTTGTAGATGTCTAGTCTCCCTTATGGCTCTAATCTGATAGTGGTAGTGGGTTGGTAGATGTCTAGTCTCCCTTATGGCTCTAATCTGGTAGTGGTAGTGGGGTGGTAGATGTCTAGTCTCCCTTACGGCTCTAATCTAATAGTGGTAGTGGGGTGGTAGATGTCTAGTCTCCCTTATGGCTCTAATCTGATAGTGGTAGTGGGGTGGTAGATGTCTAGTCTCCCTTATGGCTCTAATTTGATAGTGGTAGTGGGGTGGTAGATGTCTAGTCTCCCTTATGGCTCTAATCTGATAGTGGTAGTTGGGTGGTAGATGTCTAGTCTCCCTTATGGCTCTAATTTGATAGTGGTAGTGGGGTGGTAGATGTCTAGTCTCCCGTATGGCTCTAATCTGATAGTGGGTTGGTAGATGTCTAGGCTCCCTTATGGCTCTAATTTGATAGTGGTAGTGGGGTGGTAGATGTCTAGTCTCCCTTATGGCTCTAATCGGATAGTAGTAGTGGGGTTGTAGATGTCTAGTCTCCCTTATGGCTCTAATCTGATAGTGGTAGGGGGGTGGTAGATGTCTAGTCTCCCTTATGGCTCTAATCTGATAGTGGTAGTGGGTTGGTAGATGTCTAGTCTCCCTTATGGCTCTAATTTGATAGTGGTAGTGGGGTGGTAGATGTCTAGTCTCCCGTATGGCTCTAATCTGATAGTGGGTTGGTAGATGTCTAGTCTCCCTTATGGCTCTAATCTGATAGTGGTAGTGGGGTGGTAGATGTCTAGTCTCCCTTATGGCTCTAATCTGATAGTGGTAGAGGGGTGGTAGATGTCTAGTCTCCCTTATGGCTCTAATTTGATAGTGGTAGTTGGGTGGTAGATGTCTAGTCTCCCTTATGGCTCTAATCTGATAGTGGTAGTGGGTTGGTAGATGTCTAGTCTCCCTTATGGCTCTAATTTGATAGTGGTAGTGGGGTGGTAGATGTCTAGTCTCCCGAATGGCTCTAATCTGATAGTGGGTTGGTAGATGTCTAGTCTCCCTTATGGCTCTAATCTGATAGTGGTAGTGGGGTGGTAGATGTCTAGTCTCCCTTATGGCTCTAATCTGATAGTGGTAGAGGGGTGGTAGATGTCTAGTCTCCCTTATGGCTCTAATCTGATAGTGGTAGTGGGTTGGTAGATGTCTAGTCTCCCTTATGGCTCTAATCTGATAGTGGTAGTGGGGTGGTAGATGTCTAGTCTCCCTTATGGCTCTAATCTGATAGTGGTAGTGGGGTTGTAGATGTCTAGTCTCCCTTATGGCTCTAATATGATAGTGGTAGGGGGGTGGTAGATGTCTAGTCTCCCTTAAGGTCTAATCTGATAGTGGTAGTGGGGTGGTAGATGTCTAGTCTCCCTTATGGCTCTAATTTGATAGTGGTAGTGGGGTGGTAGATGTCTAGTCTCCCTTATGAATCTAATTTGATAGTGTTAGTGGGGTGGTAGATGTCTAGGCTCCCTTATGGCTCTAATCTGATAGTGGGTTGGTAGATGTCTAGTCTCCCTTATGGCTCTAATCTGATAGTGGTAGTGGGGTGGTAGATGTCTAGTCTCCCTTATGGCTCTAATTTGATAGTGGTAGTGGGGTGGTAGATGTCTAGTCTCCCTTATGGCTCTAATCTGATAGTGGTAGTGGGTTGGTAGATGTCTAGTCTCCCTTATGGCTCTAATCTGATAGTGGTAGTGGGGTGGTAGATGTCTAGTCTCCCTTATGGCTCTAATCTGATAGTGGTAGTGGGGTTGTAGATGTCTAGTCTCCCTTATGGCTCTAATATGATAGTGGTAGGGGGGTGGTAGATGTCTAGTCTCCCTTAAGCTCTAATCTGATAGTGGTAGTGGGGTGGTAGATGTCTAATCTCCCTTATGGCTCTAATTTGATAGTGGTAGTGGGGTTGTAGATGTCTAGTCTCCCTTATGAATCTAATTTGATAGTGTTAGTGGGGTGGTAGATGTCTAGGCTCCCTTATGGCTCTAATCTGATAGTGGTAGTGGGGTGGTAGATGTCTAGTCTCCCTTATGGCTCTAATCTGATAGTGGAGTGGGGTGGTAGATGTCTAGGCTCCCTTATGGCTCTAATCTGATAGTGGTAGTGGGGTGGTAGATGTCTAGTCTCCCTTATGGCTCTAATCTGATAGTGGTAGTGGGTTGGTAGATGTCTAGTCTCCCTTATGGCTCTAATCTGATAGTGGTAGTGGGGTGGTAGATGTCTAGTCTCCCTTATGAATCTAATTTGATAGTGGTAGTGGGGTGGTAGATGTCTAGGCTCCCTTATGGCTCTAATCTGATAGTGGTAGTGGGGTTGTAGATGTCTAGTCTCCCTTATGGCTCTAATCTGATAGTGGTAGTGGGTTGGTAGATGTCTAGTCTCCCTTATGGCTCTAATCTGGTAGTGGTAGTGGGGTGGTAGATGTCTAGTCTCCCTTACGGCTCTAATCTAATAGTGGTAGTGGGGTGGTAGATGTCTAGTCTCCCTTATGGCTCTAATCTGATAGTGGTAGTGGGGTGGTAGATGTCTAGTCTCCCTTATGGCTCTAATTTGATAGTGGTAGTGGGGTGGTAGATGTCTAGTCTCCCTTATGGCTCTAATCTGATAGTGGTAGTTGGGTGGTAGATGTCTAGTCTCCCTTATGGCTCTAATTTGATAGTGGTAGTGGGGTGGTAGATGTCTAGTCTCCCGTATGGCTCTAATCTGATAGTGGGTTGGTAGATGTCTAGTCTCCCTTATGGCTCTAATCTGATAGTGGTAGAGGGGTGGTAGATGTCTAGGCTCCCTTATGGCTCTAATTTGATAGTGGTAGTGGGGTGGTAGATGTCTAGTCTTCCTTATGGCTCTAATCTGATAGTGGGGTGGTAGATGTCTAGTCTCCCGTATGGCTCTAATCTGATAGTGGTAGTGGGGTGGTAGATGTCTAGTCTCCCTTACGGCTCTAATCTAATAGTGGTAGTGGGGTGGTAGATGTCTAGTCTCCCTTATGGCTCTAATCTGATAGTGGTAGTGGGGTGGTAGATGTCGAGTCTCCCTTATGGCTCTAATTTGATAGTGGTAGTGGGGTGGTAGATGTCTAGTCTCCCTTATGGCTCTAAACTGATAGTGGTAGGGGGTGGTAGATGTATAGTCTCCCTTATGGCTCTATTCTGGTAGTGGTAGTGGGGTGGTAGATGTCTAGTCTCCCTTATGGCTCTAATCTGATAGTGGTAGTGGGGTGGTAGATGTCTAGTCTCCCCTATGGCCCTAATCTGATAGTGGTAGTGGGGTGGTAGATGTCTAGTCTCCCTTATGGCTCTAATCTGATATTGGGGTGGCAGATGTCTAGTCTCCCTTATGGCTCTAATCTGATAGTGGTAGAGGGGTGGTAGATGTCTAGTCTCCCTTATGGCTCTAATTTGATAGTTGTAGTGGGCTGGTAGATGTCTAGTCTCCCTTATGGCTCTAATCTGATAGTGGTAGTGGGTTGGTAGATGTCTAGTCTCCCTTATGGCTCTAATCTGATAGTGGGGTGGCAGATGTCTAGTCTCCTTTATGGCTCTAATCTGATAGTGGTAGTGGTGTGGTAGATGTCTAGTCTCCCTTATGGCTCTAATTTGATAGTGGTAGTGGGGTGGTAGATGTCTAGTCTCCCTTATGGCTCTAATCGGATGGTGGTAGTGGGGTTGTAGATGTCTACTCTCCCTTATGGCTCTAATCTGGTAGTGGCAGTGGGGTGTTAGATGTCTAGTCTCCCGTATGGCTCTAATCTGATAGTGGGTTGGTAGATGTCTAGTCTCCCTTATGGCTCTAATCTGATAGTGGTAGTGGGGTGGTAGATGTCTAGTCTCCCTTATGGCTCTAATCTGATAGTGGTAGAGGGGTGGTAGATGTCTAGTCTCCCTTATGGCTCTAATTTGATAGTGGTAGTGGGCTGGTAGATGTCTAGTCTCCCTTATGGCTCTAATCTGATAGTGGTAGTGGGTTGGTAGATGTCTAGTCTCCCTTATGGCTCTAATCTGATAGTGGTAGGGGGGTGGTAGATGTCTAGTCTCCCTTAAACTCTAATCTGATAGTGGTAGTGGGGTGGTAGATGTCTAGTCTCCCTTATGGCTCTAATTTGATAGTGGTAGTGGGGTGGTAGATATCTAGTCTCCCGTATGGCTCTAATCTGATAGTGGGTTGGTAGATGTCTACTCTCCCTTATGGCTCTAATCTGATAGTGGTAGTGGGGTGGTAGATGTCTAATCTCCCTTATGGCTCTAATCTGATAGTGGTAGAGGGGTGGTAGATGTCTAGTCTCCCTTATGGCTCTAATCTGGTAGTGGTAGTGGGGTGGTAGATGTCTAGTCTCCCTTATGGCTCTAATCTGATAGAGGGGTGGTAGATGTCTAGACTCCCTGATGGCTCTAATCTGATAGTGGTAGTGGGGTGGCAGGTGTCTAGTCTCCCTCATGGCTCTAATTTGATAGTGGTAGTGGGGTGGTAGATGTCTAGTCTCCCTTATGGCTCTAATCTGGTAGTGGTAGAGGGGTTTTAGATGTATAGTCTCCCTTATGGCTCTAATTTGATAGTGGTAGTGGGGTTTTAGATGTATAGTCTCCCTTATGGCTCTAACCTGATAGTGGTAGTGGGGTGGTATATGTCTAGTCTTCCTTATGGCTCTAATCTGATAGTGGGGTGGTAGATGTCTAGTCTCCCTTATGGCTCTAATCTGATAGTGGTAGTGGGGTGGTAGATGTCTAGTCTCCCTTACGGCTCTAATCTAATAGTGGTAGTGGGGTGGTAGATGTCTAGTCTCCCTTATGGCTCTAATCTGATAGTGGTAGTGGGGTGGTAGATGTCGAGGCTCCCTTATGGCTCTAATTTGATAGTGGTAGTGGGGTGGTAGATGTCTAGTCTCCCTTATGGCTCTAATCTGATAGTGGTAGGGGGGTGGTAGATGTCTAGTCTCCCTTATGGCTCTAATCTGGTAGTGGTAGTGGGGTGGTAGATGTCTAGTCTCCCTTATGGCTCTAATCTGATAGTGGTAGTGGGGTGGTAGATGTCTAGTCTCCCCTATGGCCCTAATCTGATAGTGGTAGTGGGGTGGTAGATGTCTAGTCTCCCTTATGGCTATAATCTGATATGTGGGTGGCAGATGTCTAGTCTCCCTTATGGCTCTAATCTGATAGTGGTAGTGGGGTGGTAGATGTCTAGTCTCCCTTATGGCTCTAATTTGATAGTTGTAGTGGGGTGGTAGATGTCTAGTCTCCCGTATGGCTCTAATCTGATAGTGGTAGTGGGGTGGTAGATGTCTAGTCTCCCTTATGGCTCTAATCTGATAGTGGTAGATGGGTGGTAGATGTCTAGTCTCCCTTATGGCTCTAATTTGATAGTGGTAGTGGGCTGGTAGATGTCTAGTCTCCCTTATGGCTCTAATCTGATAGTGGTAGTGGGTTGGTAGATGTCTAGTCTCCCTTATGGCTCTAATCTGATAGTGGTAGGGGGGTGGTAGATGTCTAGTCTCCCTTAAACTCTAATCTGATAGTGGTAGTGGGGTGGTAGATGTCTAGTCTCCCTTATGGCTCTAATTTGATAGTGGTAGTGGGGTGGTAGATATCTAGTCTCCCGTATGGCTCTAATCTGATAGTGGGTTGGTAGATGTCTACTCTCCCTTATGGCTCTAATCTGATAGTGGTAGTGGGGTGGTAGATGTCTAGTCTCCCTTATGGCTCTAATCTGATAGTGGTAGAGGGGTGGTAGATGTCTAGTCTCCCTTATGGCTCTAATCTGGTAGTGGTAGTGGGGTGGTAGATGTCTAGTCTCCCTTATGGCTCTAATCTGATAGAGGGGTGGTAGATGTCTAGACTCCCTGATGGCTCTAATCTGATAGTGGTAGTGGGGTGGCAGGTGTCTAGTCTCCCTCATGGCTCTAATTTGATAGTGGTAGTGGGGTGGTAGATGTCTAGTCTCCCTTATGGCTCTAATCTGGTAGTGGTAGAGGGGTTTTAGATGTATAGTCTCCCTTATGGCTCTAATTTGATAGTGGTAGTGGGGTTTTAGATGTATAGTCTCCCTTATGGCTCTAACCTGATAGTGGTAGTGGGGTGGTATATGTCTAGTCTTCCTTATGGCTCTAATCTGATAGTGGGGTGGTAGATGTCTAGTCTCCCTTATGGCTCTAATCTGATAGTGGTAGTGGGGTGGTAGATGTCTAGTCTCCCTTACGGCTCTAATCTAATAGTGGTAGTGGGGTGGTAGATGTCTAGTCTCCCTTATGGCTCTAATCTGATAGTGGTAGGGGGTGGTAGATGTCTAGTCTCCCTTATGGCTCTAATCTGGTAGTGGTAGTGGGGTGGTAGATGTCTAGTCTCCCTTATGGCTCTAATCTGATAGTGGTAGTGGGGTGGTAGATGTCTAGTCTCCCCTATGGCCCTAATCTGATAGTGGTAGTGGGGTGGTAGATGTCTAGTCTCCCTTATGGCTATAATCTGATATGTGGGTGGCAGATGTCTAGTCTCCCTTATGGCTCTAATCTGATAGTGGTAGTGGGGTGGTAGATGTCTAGTCTCCCTTATGGCTCTAATTTGATAGTTGTAGTGGGGTGGTAGATGTCTAGTCTCCCGTATGGCTCTAATCTGATAGTGGTGGTGGGGTGGTAGATGTCTAGTCTCCCTTATGGCTTTAATTTGATAGTGGTAGTGGGTTGGTAGATGTCTAGTCTCCCTTATGGCTCTAATCTGATAGTGGGGTGGCAGATGTCTAGTCTCCCTTATGGCTCTAATCTGATAGTGGTAGTGGGGTGGTAGATGTCTAGTCTCCCTTATGGCTCTAAGTTGATAGTGGTAGTGGGGTGGTAGATGTCTAGTCTCCCTTATGGCTCTAATCGGATAGTGGTAGTGGGGTTGTAGATGTCTACTCTCCCTTATGGCTCTAATTTGGTAGTGGCAGTGGGGTGTTAGATGTCTAGTCTCCCTTATGGCTCTAATCTGATAGTGGTAGGGGGGTGGTAGATGTCTAGTCTCCCTTATGGCTCTAATCTGATAGTGGTAGTGGGTTGGTAGATGTCTAGTCTCCCTTATGGCTCTAATTTGATAGTGGTAGTGGGGTGGTAGATGTCTAGTCTCCCGTATGGCTCTAATCTGATAGTGGGTTGGTAGATGTCTAGTCTCCCTTATGGCTCTAATCTGATAGTGGTAGTGGGGTGGTAGATGTCTAGTCTCCCTTATGGCTCTAATCTGATAGTGGTAGAGGAGTGGTAGATGTCTAGTCTCCCTTATGGCTCTAATTTGATAGTGGTAGTGGGGTGGTAGATGTCTAGTCTCCCTTATGGCTCTAATCTGATAGTGGTAGTGGGTTGGTAGATGTCTAGTCTCCCTTATGGCTCTAATCTGATAGTGGTAGTGGGGTGGTAGATGTCTAGTCTCCCTTATGGCTCTAATCTGATAGTTTTAGTGGGGTTGTAGATGTCTAGTCTCCCTTATGGCTCTAATCTGATAGTGGTAGGGGGGTGGTAGACGTCTAGTCTCCCTTAAGCTCTAATTTGATAGTGGTAGTGGGGTGGTAGATGTCTAGTCTCCCTTATGGCTCTAATCTGATAGTGGTAGTGGGGTTGTAGATGTCTAGTCTCCCTTATGGCTCTAATCTGATAGTGGTAGTGGGGTGGTAGATGTCTAGTCTCCCGTATGGCTCTAATCTGATAGTGGGTTGGTAGATGTCTAGTCTCCCTTATGGCTCTAATCTGATAGTGGTAGTGGGGTGGTAGATGTCTAGTCTCCCTTATGGCTCTAATCTGATAGTGGTAGAGGGGTGGTAGATGTCTAGTCTCCCTTATGGCTCTAATTTGATAGTGGTAGTGGGGTGGTAGATGTCTAGTCTCCCTTATGGCTCTAATCTGATAGTGGTAGTGGGTTGGTAGATGTCTAGTCTCCCTTATGGCTCTAATCTGATAGTGGTAGTGGGGTGGTAGATGTCTAGTCTCCCTTATGGCTCTAATCTGATAGTGGCAGTGGGGTTGTAGATGTCTAGTCTCCCTTATGGCTCTAATCTGATAGTGGTAGGGGGGTGGTAGATGTCTAGTCTCCCTTAAACTCTAATCTGATAGTGGTAGTGGGGTGGTAGATGTCTAGTCTCCCTTATGGCTCTAATTTGATAGTGGTAGTGGGGTGGTAGATGTCTAGTCTCCCGTATGGCTCTAATTTGATAGTGGTAGTGGGGTGGTAGATGTCTAGTCTCCCTTATGGCTCTAATCTGATAGTGGTAGTGGGTTGGTAGATGTCTAGTCTCCCTTATGGCTCTAATCTGATAGTGGTAGTGGGGTGGTAGATGTCTAGTCTCCCTTATGGCTCTAATTTGATAGTGGTAGTGGGGTGGTAGATGTCTAGTCTCCCTTATGGCTCTAATCTGATAGTGGTAGTGGGTTGGTAGATGTCTAGTCTCCCTTATGGCTCTAATTTGATAGTGGTAGTGGGGTGGTAGATGTCTAGTCTCCCGTATGGCTCTAATTTGATAGTGGTAGTGGGGTGGTAGATGTCTAGTCTCCCTTATGGCTCTAATCTGATAGTGGTAGTGGGTTGGTAGATGTCTAGTCTCCCTTATGGCTCTAATCTGATAGTGGTAGTGGGGTGGTAGATGTCTAGTCTCCCTTATGGCTCTAATCTGATAGTGGTAGAGGGGTGGTAGATGTCTAGTCTCCCTTATGGCTCTAATTTGATAGTGTTAGTGGGGTGGTAGATGTCTAGTCTCCCTTATGGCTCTAATCTGATAGTGGTAGTGGGTTGGTAGATGTCTAGTCTCCCTTATGGCTCTAATCTGATAGTGGTAGTGGGGTGGTAGATGTCTAGTCTCCCTTATGGCTCTAATCTGATAGTGGTAGTGGGGTTGTAGATGTCTAGTCTCCCTTATGGCTCAAATCTGATAGTGGTAGTGGGGTGGTAGATGTCTAGTCTCCCTTAAGCTCTAATTTGATAGTGGTAGTGGGGTGGTAGATGTCTAGTCTCCCTTATGGCTCTAATCTGATAGTGGTAGTGGGGTTGTAGATGTCTAGTCTCCCTTATGGCTCTAATCTGATAGTGGTAGTGGGTTGGTAGATGTCTAGTCTCCCTTATGGCTCTAATTTGATAGTGGTAGTGGGGTGGTAGATGTCTAGTCTCCCGTATGGCTCTAATCTGATAGTGGGTTGGTAGATGTCTAGTCTCCCTTATGGCTCTAATCTGATAGTGGTAGTGGGGTGGTAGATGTCTAGTCTCCCTTATGGCTCTAATCTGATAGTGGTAGAGGGGTGGTAGATGTCTAGTCTCCCTTATGGCTCTAATTTGATAGTGGTAGTGTGGTGGTAGATGTCTAGTCTCCCTTATGGCTCTAATCTGATAGTGGTAGTGGGTTGGTAGATGTCTAGTCTCCCTTATGGCTCTAATCTGATAGTGGTAGTGGGGTGGTAGATGTCTAGTCTCCCTTATGGCTCTAATCTGATAGTGGTAGTGGGGTGGTAGATGTCTAGTCTCCCTTATGGCTCTAATCTGATAGTGGTAGGGGGGTGGTAGATGTCTAGTCTCCCTTAAACTCTAATCTGATAGTGGTAGTGGGGTGGTAGATGTCTAGTCTCCCTTATGGCTCTAATTTGATAGTGGTAGTGGAGTGGTAGATGTCTAGTCTCCCGTAGGGCTCTAATCTGATAGTGGGTTGGTAGATGTCTAGTCTCCCTTATGGCTCTAATCTGATAGTGGTAGTGGGGTGGTAGATGTCTAGTCTCCTTTATGGCTCTAATCTGATAGTGGTAGAGGGGTGGTAGTTGTCTAGTCTCCCTTATGAATCTAATTTGATAGTGGTAGTGGGGTGGTAGATGTCTAGGCTCCCTTATGGCTCTAATCTGATAGTGGTAGTGGGGTTGTAGATGTCTAGTCTCCCTTATGGCTCTAATCTGATAGTGGTAGTGGGTTGGTAGATGTCTAGTCTCCCTTATGGCTCTAATCTGATAGTGGTAGAGGGGTGGTAGATGTCTAGTCTCCCTTATGGCTCTAATCTGATAGTGGTAGTGGGTTGGTAGATGTCTAGTCTCCCTTATGGCTCTAATCTGATAGTGGTAGTGGGGTGGTAGATGTCTAGTCTCCCTTATGAATCTAATTTGATAGTGGTAGTGGGGTGGTAGATGTCTAGGCTCCCTTATGGCTCTAATCTGATATTGGTAGTTGGGTGGTAGATGTCTAGTCTCCCTTATGGCTCTAATTTGATAGTGGTAGTGGGGTGGTAGATGTCTAGTCTCCCGTATGGCTCTAATCTGATAGTGGGTTGGTAGATGTCTAGTCTCCCTTATGGCTCTAATCTGATAGTGGTAGTGGGGTGGTAGATGTCTAGTCTCCCTTATGGCTCTAATCTGATAGTGGTAGAGGGGTGGTAGATGTCTAGTCTCCCTTATGGCTCTAATTTGATAGTGGTAGTGGGGTGGAAGATGTCTAGTCTCCCGTATGGCTCTAATCTGATAGTGGTAGTGGGTTGGTAGATGTCTAGTCTCCCTTATGGCTCTAATCTGATAGTGGTAGTGGGGTGGTAGATGTCTAGTCTCCCTTATGGCTCTAATCTGATAGTGGTAGAGGGGTGGTAGATGTCTAGTCTCCCTTATGGCTCTAATTTGATAGTGTTAGTGGGGTGGTAGATGTCTAGTCTCCCTTATGGCTCTAATTTGATAGTGGTAGTGGGTTGGTAGATGTCTAGTCTCCCTTATGGCTCTAATCTGATAGTGGTAGTGGGGTTGTAGATGTCTAGTCTCCCTTATGGCTCTAATCTGATAGTGGTAGTGGGTTGGTAGATGTCTAGTCTCCCTTATGGCTCTAATTTGATAGTGGTAGTGGGGTGGTAGATGTCTAGTCTCCCGTATGGCTCTAATCTGATAGTGGGTTGGTAGATGTCTAGTCTCCCTTATGGCTCTAATCTGATATTGGTAGTTGGGTGGTAGATGTCTAGTCTCCCTTATGGCTCTAATTTGATAGTGGTAGTGGGGTGGTAGATGTCTAGTCTCCCGTATGGCTCTAATCTGATAGTGGGTTGGTAGATGTCTAGTCTCCCTTATGGCTCTAATCTGATAGTGGTAGTGGGGTGGTAGATGTCTAGTCTCCCTTATGGCTCTAATCTGATAGTGGTAGAGGGGTGGTAGATGTCTAGTCTCCCTTATGGCTCTAATTTGATAGTGGTAGTGGGGTGGAAGATGTCTAGTCTCCCTTATGGCTCTAATCTGATAGTGGTAGTGGGTTGGTAGATGTCTAGTCTCCCTTATGGCTCTAATCTGATAGTGGTAGTGGGGTGGTAGATGTCTAGTCTCCCTTATGGCTCTAATCTGATAGTGGTAGAGGGGTGGTAGATGTCTAAGCTCCCTTATGGCTCTAATCTGATAGTGGTAGTGGGGTTGTAGATGTCTAGTCTCCCTTATGGCTCTAATCTGATAGTGGTAGTGGGTTGGTAGATGTCTAGTCTCCCTTATGGCTCTAATCTGATAGTGGGGTGGTAGATGTCTAGTCTCCCTTATGGCTCTAATCTGATAGTGGTAGTGGGGTTGTAGATGTCTAGTCTCCCTTATGGCTCTAATCTGATAGTGGTAGTGGGTTGGTAGATGTCTAGTCTCCCTTATGGCTCTAATTTGATAGTGGTAGTGGGGTGGTAGATGTCTAGTCTCCCGTATGGCTCTAATCTGATAGTGGGTTGGTAGATGTCTAGTCTCCCTTATGGCTCTAATCTGATAGTGGTAGTGGGGTGGTAGATGTCTAGTCTCCCTTATGGCTCTAATCTGATAGTGGTAGAGGGGTGGTAGATGTCTAGTCTCCCTTATGGCTCTAATTTGATGGTGGTAGTGGGGTGGTAGATGTCTAGTCTCCCTTATGGCTCTAATCTGATAGTGGTAGTGGGTTGGTAGATGTCTAGTCTCCCTTATGGCTCTAATCTGATAGTGGTAGTGGGGTGGTAGATGTCTAGTCTCCCTTATGGCTCTAATCTGATAGTGGTAGTGGGGTGGTAGATGTCTAGTCTCCCTTATGGCTCTAATTTGATAGTGGTAGTGGGGTGGTAGATGTCTAGTCTCCCTTATGGCTCTAATCTGATAGTGGTAGTGGGTTGGTAGATGTCTAGTCTCCCTTATGGCTCTAATCTGATAGTGGGGTGGTAGATGTCTAGTCTCCCTTATGGCTCTAATCTGATAGTGGTAGTGGGGTTGTAGATGTCTAGTCTCCCTTATGGCTCTAATCTGATAGTGGTAGTGGGTTGGTAGATGTCTAGTCTCCCTTATGGCTCTAATTTGATAGTGGTAGTGGGGTGGTAGATGTCTAGTCTCCCGTATGGCTCTAATCTGATAGTGGGTTGGTAGATGTCTAGTCTCCCTTATGGCTCTAATCTGATAGTGGTAGTGGGGTGGTAGATGTCTAGTCTCCCTTATGGCTCTAATCTGATAGTGGTAGAGGGGTGGTAGATGTCTAGTCTCCCTTATGGCTCTAATTTGATGGTGGTAGTGGGGTGGTAGATGTCTAGTCTCCCTTATGGCTCTAATCTGATAGTGGTAGTGGGTTGGTAGATGTCTAGTCTCCCTTATGGCTCTAATCTGATAGTGGTAGTGGGGTGGTAGATGTCTAGTCTCCCTTATGGCTCTAATCTGATAGTGGTAGTGGGGTGGTAGATGTCTAGTCTCCCTTATGGCTCTAATTTGATAGTGGTAGTGGGGTGGTAGATGTCTAGTCTCCCGTAGGGCACTAATCTGATAGTGGGTTGGTAGATGTCTAGTCTCCCTTATGGCTCTAATCTGATAGTGGTAGTGGGGTGGTAGATGTCTAGTCTCCCTTATGGCTCTAATCTGATAGTGGTAGAGGGGTGGTAGTTGTCTAGTCTCCCTTATGAATCTAATTTGATAGTGGTAGTGGGGTGGTAGATGTCTAGGCTCCCTTATGGCTCTAATCTGATAGTGGTAGTGGGGTTGTAGATGTCTAGTCTCCCTTATGGCTCTAATCTGATAGTGGTAGTGGGTTGGTAGATGTCTAGTCTCCCTTATGGCTCTAATCTGATAGTGGTAGAGGGGTGGTAGATGTCTAGTCTCCCTTATGGCTCTAATCTGATAGTGGTAGTGGGTTGGTAGATGTCTAGTCTCCCTTATGGCTCTAATCTGATAGTGGTTGTGGGGTGGTAGATGTCTAGTCTCCCTTATGAATCTAATTTGATAGTGGTAGTGGGGTGGTAGATGTCTAGGCTCCCTTATGGCTCTAATCTGATAGTGGTAGTGGGGTTGTAGATGTCTAGTCTCCCTTATGGCTCTAATCTGATAGTGGTAGTGGGTTGGTAGATGTGTAGTCTCCCTTATGGCTCTAATCTGGTAGTGGTAGTGGGGTGGTAGATGTCTAGTCTCCCTTACGGCTCTAATCTAATAGTGGTAGTGGGGTGGTAGATGTCTAGTCTCCCTTATGGCTCTAATCTGATAGTGGTAGTGGGGTGGTAGATGTCTAGTCTCCCTTATGGCTCTAATTTGATAGTGGTAGTGGGGTGGTAGATGTCTAGTCTCCCTTATGGCTCTAATCTGATATTGGTAGTTGGGTGGTAGATGTCTAGTCTCCCTTATGGCTCTAATTTGATAGTGGTAGTGGGGTGGTAGATGTCTAGTCTCCCGTATGGCTCTAATCTGATAGTGGGTTGGTAGATGTCTAGTCTCCCTTATGGCTCTAATCTGATAGTGGTAGTGGGGTGGTAGATGTCTAGTCTCCCTTATGGCTCTAATCTGATAGTGGTAGAGGGGTGGTAGATGTCTAGTCTCCCTTATGGCTCTAATTTGATAGTGGTAGTGGGGTGGAAGATGTCTAGTCTCCCGTATGGCTCTAATCTGATAGTGGTAGTGGGTTGGTAGATGTCTAGTCTCCCTTATGGCTCTAATCTGATAGTGGTAGTGGGGTGGTAGATGTCTAGTCTCCCTTATGGCTTTAATCTGATAGTGGTAGAGGGGTGGTAGATGTCTAGTCTCCCTTATGGCTCTAATTTGATAGTGTTAGTGGGGTGGTAGATGTCTAGTCTCCCTTATGGCTCTAATCTGATAGTGGTAGTGGGTTGGTAGATGTCTAGTCTCCCTTATGGCTCTAATCTGATAGTGGTAGTGGGGTGGTAGATGTCTAGTCTCCCTTATGAATCTAATTTGATAGTGGTAGTGGGGTGGTAGATGTCTAAGCTCCCTTATGGCTCTAATCTGATAGTGGTAGTGGGGTTGTAGATGTCTAGTCTCCCTTATGGCTCTAATCTGATAGTGGTAGTGGGTTGGTAGATGTCTAGTCTCCCTTATGGCTCTAATCTGGTAGTGGTAGTGGGGTGGTAGATGTCTAGTCTCCCTTACGGCTCTAATCTAATAGTGGTAGTGGGGTGGTAGATGTCTAGTCTCCCTTATGGCTCTAATCTGATAGTGGTAGTGGGGTGGTAGATGTCTAGTCTCCCTTATGGCTCTAATTTGATAGTGGTAGTGGGGTAGTAGATGTCTAGTCTCCCTTATGGCTCTAATCTGATAGTGGGTTGGTAGATGTCTAGTCTCCCTTATGGCTCTAATCTGATAGTGGTAGTGGGGTGGTAGATGTCTAGTCTCCCTTATGGCTCTAATCTGATAGTGGTAGTGGGGTGGTAGATGTCTAGTCTCCCTTATGGCTCTAATCTTATAGTGGTAGTGGGGTTGTAGATGTCTAGTCTCCCTTATGGCTCTAATCTGATAGTGGTAGGGGGGTGGTAGATGTCTAGTCTCCCTTAAACTCTAATCTGATAGTGGTAGTGGGGTGGTAGATGTCTAGTCTCCCTTATGGCTCTAATTTGATAGTGGTAGTGGGGTGGTAGATGTCTAGTCTCCCGTAGGGCTCTAATCTGATAGTGGGTTGGTAGATGTCTAGTCTCCCTTATGGCTCTAATCTGATAGTGGTAGTGGGGTGGTAGATGTCTAGTCTCCCTTATGGCTCTAATCTGATAGTGGTAGAGGGGTGGTAGTTGTCTAGTCTCCCTTATGAATCTAATTTGATAGTTGAAGTGGGGTGGTAGATGTCTAGGCTCCCTTATGGCTCTAATCTGATAGTGGTAGTGGGGTTGTAGATGTCTAGTCTCCCTTATGGCTCTAATCTGATAGTGGTAGTGGGTTGGTAGATGTCTAGTCTCCCTTATGGCTCTAATCTGATAGTGGTAGAGGGGTGGTAGATGTCTAGTCTCCCTTATGGCTCTAATCTGATAGTGGTAGTGGGTTGGTAGATGTCTAGTCTCCCTTATGGCTCTAATCTGATAGTGGTAGTGGGGTGGTAGATGTCTAGTCTCCCTTATGAATCTAATTTGATAGTGGTAGTGGGGTGGTAGATGTCTAGGCTCCCTTATGGCTCTAATCTGATAGTGGTAGTGGGGTTGTAGATGTCTAGTCTCCCTTATGGCTCTAATCTGATAGTGGTAGTGGGTTGGTAGATGTCTAGTCTCCCTTATGGCTCTAATCTGGTAGTGGTAGTGGGGTGGTAGATGTCTAGTCTCCCTTACGGCTCTAATCTAATAGTGGTAGTGGGGTGGTAGATGTCTAGTCTCCCTTATGGCTCTAATCTGATAGTGGTAGAGGGGTGGTAGATGTCTAGTCTCCCTTATGGCTCTAATCTGATAGTGGTAGTGGGTTGGTAGATGTCTAGTCTCCCTTATGGCTCTAATCTGATAGTGGTAGTGGGGTGGTAGATGTCTAGTCTCCCTTATGAATCTAATTTGATAGTGGTAGTGGGGTGGTAGATGTCTAGGCTCCCTTATGGCTCTAATCTGATAGTGGTAGTGGGGTTGTAGATGTCTAGTCTCCCTTATGGCTCTAATCTGATAGTGGTAGTGGGTTGGTAGATGTCTAGTCTCCCTTATGGCTCTAATCTGGTAGTGGTAGTGGGGTGGTAGATGTCTAGTCTCCCTTACGGCTCTAATCTAATAGTGGTAGTGGGGTGGTAGATGTCTAGTCTCCCTTATGGCTCTAATCTGATAGTGGTAGTGGGGTGGTAGATGTCTAGTCTCCCTTATGGCTCTAATTTGATAGTGGTAGTGGGGTGGTAGATGTCTAGTCTCCCTTATGGCTCTAATCTGATATTGGTAGTTGGGTGGTAGATGTCTAGTCTCCCTTATGGCTCTAATTTGATAGTGGTAGTGGGGTGGTAGATGTCTAGTCTCCCGTATGGCTCTAATCTGATAGTGGGTTGGTAGATGTCTAGTCTCCCTTATGGCTCTAATCTGATAGTGGTAGTGGGGTGGTAGATGTCTAGTCTCCCTTATGGCTCTAATCTGATAGTGGTAGAGGGGTGGTAGATGTCTAGTCTCCCTTATGGCTCTAATTTGATAGTGGTAGTGGGGTGGAAGATGTCTAGTCTCCCGTATGGCTCTAATCTGATAGTGGTAGTGGGTTGGTAGATGTCTAGTCTCCCTTATGGCTCTAATCTGATAGTGGTAGTGGGGTGGTAGATGTCTAGTCTCCCTTATGGCTCTAATCTGATAGTGGTAGAGGGGTGGTAGATGTCTAGTCTCCCTTATGGCTCTAATTTGATAGTGTTAGTGGGGTGGTAGATGTCTAGTCTCCCTTATGGCTCTAATCTGATAGTGGTAGTGGGTTGGTAGATGTCTAGTCTCCCTTATGGCTCTAATCTGATAGTGGTAGTGGGGTGGTAGATGTCTAGTCTCCCTTATGAATCTAATTTGATAGTGGTAGTGGGGTGGTAGATGTCTAAGCTCCCTTATGGCTCTAATCTGATAGTGGTAGTGGGGTTGTAGATGTCTAGTCTCCCTTATGGCTCTAATCTGGTAGTGGTAGTGGGGTGGTAGATGTCTAGTCTCCCTTACGGCTCTAATCTAATAGTGGTAGTGGGGTGGTAGATGTCTAGTCTCCCTTATGGCTCTAATCTGATAGTGGTAGTGGGGTGGTAGATGTCTAGTCTCCCTTATGGCTCTAATTTGATAGTGGTAGTGGGGTGGTAGATGTCTAGTCTCCCTTATGGCTCTAATCTGATATTGGTAGTTGGGTGGTAGATGTCTAGTCTCCCTTATGGCTCTAATTTGATAGTGGTAGTGGGGTGGTAGATGTCTAGTCTCCCTTATGGCTCTAATCTGATATTGGTAGTTGGGTGGTAGATGTCTAGTCTCCCTTATGGCTCTAATTTGATAGTGGTAGTGGGGTGGTAGATGTCTAGTCTCCCGTATGGCTCTAATCTGATAGTGGGTTGGTAGATGTCTAGTCTCCCTTATGGCTCTAATCTGATAGTGGTAGTGGGGTGGTAGATGTCTAGTCTCCCTTATGGCTCTAATCTGATAGTGGTAGAGGGGTGGTAGATGTCTAGTCTCCCTTATGGCTCTAATTTGATAGTGGTAGTGGGGTGGAAGATGTCTAGTCTCCCGTATGGCTCTAATCTGATAGTGGTAGTGGGTTGGTAGATGTCTAGTCTCCCTTATGGCTCTAATCTGATAGTGGTAGTGGGGTGGTAGATGTCTAGTCTCCCTTATGGCTTTAATCTGATAGTGGTAGAGGGGTGGTAGATGTCTAGTCTCCCTTATGGCTCTAATTTGATAGTGTTAGTGGGGTGGTAGATGTCTAGTCTCCCTTATGGCTCTAATCTGATAGTGGTAGTGGGTTGGTAGATGTCTAGTCTCCCTTATGGCTCTAATCTGATAGTGGTAGTGGGGTGGTAGATGTCTAGTCTCCCTTATGAATCTAATTTGATAGTGGTATTGGGGTGGTAGATGTCTAAGCTCCCTTATGGCTCTAATCTGATAGTGGTAGTGGGGTTGTAGATGTCTAGTCTCCCTTATGGCTCTAATCTGATAGTGGTAGTGGGTTGGTAGATGTCTAGTCTCCCTTATGGCTCTAATCTGGTAGTGGTAGTGGGGTGGTAGATGTCTAGTCTCCCTTACGGCTCTTATCTAATAGTGGTAGTGGGGTGGTAGATGTCTAGTCTCCCTTATGGCTCTAATCTGATAGTGGTAGTGGGGTGGTAGATGTCTAGTCTCCCTTATGGCTCTAATTTGATAGTGGTAGTGGGGTAGTAGATGTCTAGTCTCCCTTATGGCTCTAATCTGATAGTGGGTTGGTAGATGTCTCGTCTCCCTTATGGCTCTAATCTGATAGTGGTAGTGGGGTGGTAGATGTCTAGTCTCCCTTATGGCTCTAATCTGATAGTGGTAGTGGGGTGGTAGATGTCTAGTCTCCCTTATGGCTCTAATCTTATAGTGGTAGTGGGGTTGTAGATGTCTAGTCTCCCTTATGGCTCTAATCTGATAGTGGTAGGGGGGTGGTAGATGTCTAGTCTCCCTTAAACTCTAATCTGATAGTGGTAGTGGGGTGGTAGATGTCTAGTCTCCCTTATGGCTCTAATTTGATAGTGGTAGTGGGGTGGTAGATGTCTAGTCTCCCGTAGGGCTCTAATCTGATAGTGGGTTGGTAGATGTCTAGTCTCCCTTATGGCTCTAATCTGATAGTGGTAGTGGGGTGGTAGATGTCTAGTCTCCCTTATGGCTCTAATCTGATAGTGGTAGAGGGGTGGTAGTTGTCTAGTCTCCCTTATGAATCTAATTTGATAGTTGTAGTGGGTTGGTAGATGTCTAGTCTCCCTTATGGCTCTAATCTGATAGTGGTAGAGGGGTGGTAGATGTCTATTCTCCCTTATGGCTCTAATCTGATAGTGGTAGTGGGTTGGTAGATGTCTAGTCTCCCTTATGGCTCTAATCTGATAGTGGTAGTGGGGTGGTAGATGTCTAGTCTCCCTTATGAATCTAATTTGATAGTGGTAGTGGGGTGGTAGATGTCTAGTCTCCCTTATGGCTCTAATCTTATAGTGGTAGTGGGGTGGTAGATGTCTAGTCTCCCTTATGGCTCTAATTTGATAGTGGTAGTGGGGTGGTAGATGTCTAGTCTCCCTTATGGCTCTAATCTGATATTGGTAGTTGGGTGGTAGATGTCTAGTCTCCCTTATGGCTCTAATTTGATAGTGGTAGTGGGGTGGTAGATGTCTAGTCTCCCGTATGGCTCTAATCTGATAGTGGGTTGGTAGATGTCTAGTCTCCCTTATGGCTCTAATCTGATAGTGGTAGTGGGGTGGTAGATGTCTAGTCTCCCTTATGGCTCTAATCTGATAGTGGTAGAGGGGTGGTAGATGTCTAGTCTCCCTTATGGCTCTAATTTGATAGTGGTAGTGGGGTGGAAGATGTCTAGTCTCCCGTATGGCTCTAATCTGATAGTGGTAGTGGGTTGGTAGATGTCTAGTCTCCCTTATGGCTCTAATCTGATAGTGGTAGTGGGGTGGTAGATGTCTAGTCTCCCTTATGGCTCTAATCTGATAGTGGTAGTGGGGTGGTAGATGTCTAGTCTCCCTTATGGCTCTAATCTGATAGTGGTAGTGGGGTGGTAGATGTCTAGTCTCCCTTATGGCTCTAATCTGGTAGTGGTAGTGGGTGGTAGATGTCTAGTCTCCCTTATGGCTCTAATCTGATAGTGGTAGGGGGGTGGTAGATGTCTAGTCTCCCTTATGGCTCTAATCTGATAGTGGTATTGGGGTGGTAGATGTCTAGTCTCCCTTATGGCTCTAATCTGATAGTGGTAGTGGGGTGGTAGATGTCTAGTCTCCCTTATGGCTTTAATCTGATAGTGGTAGAGGGGTGGTAGATGTCTAGTCTCCCTTATGGCTCTAATTTGATAGTGTTAGTGGGGTGGTAGATGTCTAGTCTCCCTTATGGCTCTAATCTGATAGTGGTAGTGGGGTGGTAGATGTCTAGTCTCCCTTATGAATCTAATTTGATAGTGGTAGTGGGGTGGTAGATGTCTAAGCTCCCTTATGGCTCTAATCTGATAGTGGTAGTGGGGTTGTAGATGTCTAGTCTCCCTTATGGCTCTAATCTGATAGTGGTAGTGGGGTGGTAGATGTCTAGTCTCCCTTATGAATCTAATTTGATAGTGGTAGTGGGGTGGTAGATGTCTAAGCTCCCTTATGGCTCTAATCTGATAGTGGTAGTGGGGTTGTAGATGTCTAGTCTCCCTTATGGCTCTAATCTGATAGTGGTAGTGGGTTGGTAGATGTCTAGTCTCCCTTATGGCTCTAATCTGGTAGTGGTAGTGGGGTGGTAGATGTCTAGTCTCCCTTACGGCTCTTATCTAATAGTGGTAGTGGGGTGGTAGATGTCTAGTCTCCCTTATGGCTCTAATCTGATAGTGGTAGTGGGGTGGTAGATGTCTAGTCTCCCTTATGGCTCTAATTTGATAGTGGTAGTGGGGTAGTAGATGTCTAGTCTCCCTTATGGCTCTAATCTGATAGTGGGTTGGTAGATGTCTAGTCTCCCTTATGGCTCTAATCTGATAGTGGTAGTGGGGTGGTAGATGTCTAGTCTCCCTTATGGCTCTAATCTGATAGTGGTAGTGGGGTGGTAGATGTCTAGTCTCCCTTATGGCTCTAATCTTATAGTGGTAGTGGGGTTGTAGATGTCTAGTCTCCCTTATGGCTCTAATCTGATAGTGGTAGGGGGGTGGTAGATGTCTAGTCTCCCTTAAACTCTAATCTGATAGTGGTAGTGGGGTGGTAGATGTCTAGTCTCCCTTATGGCTCTAATTTGATAGTGGTAGTGGGGTGGTAGATGTCTAGTCTCCCGTAGGGCTCTAATCTGATAGTGGGTTGGTAGATGTCTAGTCTCCCTTATGGCTCTAATCTGATAGTGGTAGTGGGGTGGTAGATGTCTAGTCTCCCTTATGGCTCTAATCTGATAGTGGTAGAGGGGTGGTAGTTGTCTAGTCTCCCTTATGAATCTAATTTGATAGTTGTAGTGGGGTGGTAGATGTCTAGGCTCCCTTATGGCTCTAATCTGATAGTGGTAGTGGGGTTGTAGATGTCTAGTCTCCCTTATGGCTCTAATCTGATAGTGGTAGTGGGTTGGTAGATGTCTAGTCTCCCTTATGGCTCTAATCTGATAGTGGTAGAGGGGTGGTAGATGTCTAGTCTCCCTTATGGCTCTAATCTGATAGTGGTAGTGGGTTGGTAGATGTCTAGTCTCCCTTATGGCTCTAATATGATATTGGTAGTGGGGTGGTAGATGTCTAGTCTCCCTTATGAATCTAATTTGATAGTGGTAGTGGGGTGGTAGATGTCTAGGCTCCCTTATGGCTCTAATCTGATAGTGGTAGTGGGGTTGTAGATGTCTAGTCTCCCTTATGGCTCTAATCTGATAGTGGTAGTGGGTTGGTAGATGTGTAGTCTCCCTTATGGCTCTAATCTGGTAGTGGTAGTGGGGTGGTAGATGTCTAGTCTCCCTTACGGCTCTAATCTAATAGTGGTAGTGGGGTGGTAGATGTCTAGTCTCCCTTATGGCTCTAATCTGATAGTGGTAGTGGGGTGGTAGATGTCTAGTCTCCCTTATGGCTCTAATTTGATAGTGGTAGTGGGGTGGTAGATGTCTAGTCTCCCTTATGGCTCTAATCTGATATTGGTAGTTGGGTGGTAGATGTCTAGTCTCCCTTATGGCTCTAATTTGATAGTGGTAGTGGGGTGGTAGATGTCTAGTCTCCCGTATGGCTCTAATCTGATAGTGGGTTGGTAGATGTCTAGTCTCCCTTATGGCTCTAATCTGATAGTGGTAGTGGGGTGGTAGATGTCTAGTCTCCCTTATGGCTCTAATCTGATAGTGGTAGAGGGGTGGTAGATGTCTAGTCTCCCTTATGGCTCTAATTTGATAGTGGTAGTGGGGTGGAAGATGTCTAGTCTCCCGTATGGCTCTAATCTGATAGTGGTAGTGGGTTGGTAGATGTCTAGTCTCCCTTATGGCTCTAATCTGATAGTGGTAGTGGGGTGGTAGATGTCTAGTCTCCCTTATGGCTTTAATCTGATAGTGGTAGAGGGGTGGTAGATGTCTAGTCTCCCTTATGGCTCTAATTTGATAGTGTTAGTGGGGTGGTAGATGTCTAGTCTCCCTTATGGCTCTAATCTGATAGTGGTAGTGGGTTGGTAGATGTCTAGTCTCCCTTATGGCTCTAATCTGATAGTGGTAGTGGGGTGGTAGATGTCTAGTCTCCCTTATGAATCTAATTTGATAGTGGTAGTGGGGTGGTAGATGTCTAAGCTCCCTTATGGCTCTAATCTGATAGTGGTAGTGGGGTTGTAGATGTCTAGTCTCCCTTATGGCTCTAATCTGATAGTGGTAGTGGGTTGGTAGATGTCTAGTCTCCCTTATGGCTCTAATCTGGTAGTGGTAGTGGGGTGGTAGATGTCTAGTCTCCCTTACGGCTCTAATCTAATAGTGGTAGTGGGGTGGTAGATGTCTAGTCTCCCTTATGGCTCTAATCTGATAGTGGTAGTGGGGTGGTAGATGTCTAGTCTCCCTTATGGCTCTAATTTGATAGTGGTAGTGGGGTAGTAGATGTCTAGTCTCCCTTATGGCTCTAATCTGATAGTGGGTTGGTAGATGTCTAGTCTCCCTTATGGCTCTAATCTGATAGTGGTAGTGGGGTGGTAGATGTCTAGTCTCCCTTATGGCTCTAATCTGATAGTGGTAGTGGGGTGGTAGATGTCTAGTCTCCCTTATGGCTCTAATCTTATAGTGGTAGTGGGGTTGTAGATGTCTAGTCTCCCTTATGGCTCTAATCTGATAGTGGTAGGGGGGTGGTAGATGTCTAGTCTCCCTTAAACTCTAATCTGATAGTGGTAGTGGGGTGGTAGATGTCTAGTCTCCCTTATGGCTCTAATTTGATAGTGGTAGTGGGGTGGTAGATGTCTAGTCTCCCGTAGGGCTCTAATCTGATAGTGGGTTGGTAGATGTCTAGTCTCCCTTATGGCTCTAATCTGATAGTGGTAGTGGGGTGGTAGATGTCTAGTCTCCCTTATGGCTCTAATCTGATAGTGGTAGAGGGGTGGTAGTTGTCTAGTCTCCCTTATGAATCTAATTTGATAGTTGAAGTGGGGTGGTAGATGTCTAGGCTCCCTTATGGCTCTAATCTGATAGTGGTAGTGGGGTTGTAGATGTCTAGTCTCCCTTATGGCTCTAATCTGATAGTGGTAGTGGGTTGGTAGATGTCTAGTCTCCCTTATGGCTCTAATCTGATAGTGGTAGAGGGGTGGTAGATGTCTAGTCTCCCTTATGGCTCTAATCTGATAGTGGTAGTGGGTTGGTAGATGTCTAGTCTCCCTTATGGCTCTAATCTGATAGTGGTAGTGGGGTGGTAGATGTCTAGTCTCCCTTATGAATCTAATTTGATAGTGGTAGTGGGGTGGTAGATGTCTAGGCTCCCTTATGGCTCTAATCTGATAGTGGTAGTGGGGTTGTAGATGTCTAGTCTCCCTTATGGCTCTAATCTGATAGTGGTAGTGGGTTGGTAGATGTCTAGTCTCCCTTATGGCTCTAATCTGGTAGTGGTAGTGGGGTGGTAGATGTCTAGTCTCCCTTACGGCTCTAATCTAATAGTGGTAGTGGGGTGGTAGATGTCTAGTCTCCCTTATGGCTCTAATCTGATAGTGGTAGAGGGGTGGTAGATGTCTAGTCTCCCTTATGGCTCTAATCTGATAGTGGTAGTGGGTTGGTAGATGTCTAGTCTCCCTTATGGCTCTAATCTGATAGTGGTAGTGGGGTGGTAGATGTCTAGTCTCCCTTATGAATCTAATTTGATAGTGGTAGTGGGGTGGTAGATGTCTAGGCTCCCTTATGGCTCTAATCTGATAGTGGTAGTGGGGTTGTAGATGTCTAGTCTCCCTTATGGCTCTAATCTGATAGTGGTAGTGGGTTGGTAGATGTCTAGTCTCCCTTATGGCTCTAATCTGGTAGTGGTAGTGGGGTGGTAGATGTCTAGTCTCCCTTACGGCTCTAATCTAATAGTGGTAGTGGGGTGGTAGATGTCTAGTCTCCCTTATGGCTCTAATCTGATAGTGGTAGTGGGGTGGTAGATGTCTAGTCTCCCTTATGGCTCTAATTTGATAGTGGTAGTGGGGTGGTAGATGTCTAGTCTCCCTTATGGCTCTAATCTGATATTGGTAGTTGGGTGGTAGATGTCTAGTCTCCCTTATGGCTCTAATTTGATAGTGGTAGTGGGGTGGTAGATGTCTAGTCTCCCGTATGGCTCTAATCTGATAGTGGGTTGGTAGATGTCTAGTCTCCCTTATGGCTCTAATCTGATAGTGGTAGTGGGGTGGTAGATGTCTAGTCTCCCTTATGGCTCTAATCTGATAGTGGTAGAGGGGTGGTAGATGTCTAGTCTCCCTTATGGCTCTAATTTGATAGTGGTAGTGGGGTGGAAGATGTCTAGTCTCCCGTATGGCTCTAATCTGATAGTGGTAGTGGGTTGGTAGATGTCTAGTCTCCCTTATGGCTCTAATCTGATAGTGGTAGTGGGGTGGTAGATGTCTAGTCTCCCTTATGGCTCTAATCTGATAGTGGTAGAGGGGTGGTAGATGTCTAGTCTCCCTTATGGCTCTAATTTGATAGTGTTAGTGGGGTGGTAGATGTCTAGTCTCCCTTATGGCTCTAATCTGATAGTGGTAGTGGGTTGGTAGATGTCTAGTCTCCCTTATGGCTCTAATCTGATAGTGGTAGTGGGGTGGTAGATGTCTAGTCTCCCTTATGAATCTAATTTGATAGTGGTAGTGGGGTGGTAGATGTCTAAGCTCCCTTATGGCTCTAATCTGATAGTGGTAGTGGGGTTGTAGATGTCTAGTCTCCCTTATGGCTCTAATCTGGTAGTGGTAGTGGGGTGGTAGATGTCTAGTCTCCCTTACGGCTCTAATCTAATAGTGGTAGTGGGGTGGTAGATGTCTAGTCTCCCTTATGGCTCTAATCTGATAGTGGTAGTGGGGTGGTAGATGTCTAGTCTCCCTTATGGCTCTAATTTGATAGTGGTAGTGGGGTGGTAGATGTCTAGTCTCCCTTATGGCTCTAATCTGATATTGGTAGTTGGGTGGTAGATGTCTAGTCTCCCTTATGGCTCTAATTTGATAGTGGTAGTGGGGTGGTAGATGTCTAGTCTCCCTTATGGCTCTAATCTGATATTGGTAGTTGGGTGGTAGATGTCTAGTCTCCCTTATGGCTCTAATTTGATAGTGGTAGTGGGGTGGTAGATGTCTAGTCTCCCGTATGGCTCTAATCTGATAGTGGGTTGGTAGATGTCTAGTCTCCCTTATGGCTCTAATCTGATAGTGGTAGTGGGGTGGTAGATGTCTAGTCTCCCTTATGGCTCTAATCTGATAGTGGTAGAGGGGTGGTAGATGTCTAGTCTCCCTTATGGCTCTAATTTGATAGTGGTAGTGGGGTGGAAGATGTCTAGTCTCCCGTATGGCTCTAATCTGATAGTGGTAGTGGGTTGGTAGATGTCTAGTCTCCCTTATGGCTCTAATCTGATAGTGGTAGTGGGGTGGTAGATGTCTAGTCTCCCTTATGGCTTTAATCTGATAGTGGTAGAGGGGTGGTAGATGTCTAGTCTCCCTTATGGCTCTAATTTGATAGTGTTAGTGGGGTGGTAGATGTCTAGTCTCCCTTATGGCTCTAATCTGATAGTGGTAGTGGGTTGGTAGATGTCTAGTCTCCCTTATGGCTCTAATCTGATAGTGGTAGTGGGGTGGTAGATGTCTAGTCTCCCTTATGAATCTAATTTGATAGTGGTATTGGGGTGGTAGATGTCTAAGCTCCCTTATGGCTCTAATCTGATAGTGGTAGTGGGGTTGTAGATGTCTAGTCTCCCTTATGGCTCTAATCTGATAGTGGTAGTGGGTTGGTAGATGTCTAGTCTCCCTTATGGCTCTAATCTGGTAGTGGTAGTGGGGTGGTAGATGTCTAGTCTCCCTTACGGCTCTTATCTAATAGTGGTAGTGGGGTGGTAGATGTCTAGTCTCCCTTATGGCTCTAATCTGATAGTGGTAGTGGGGTGGTAGATGTCTAGTCTCCCTTATGGCTCTAATTTGATAGTGGTAGTGGGGTAGTAGATGTCTAGTCTCCCTTATGGCTCTAATCTGATAGTGGGTTGGTAGATGTCTCGTCTCCCTTATGGCTCTAATCTGATAGTGGTAGTGGGGTGGTAGATGTCTAGTCTCCCTTATGGCTCTAATCTGATAGTGGTAGTGGGGTGGTAGATGTCTAGTCTCCCTTATGGCTCTAATCTTATAGTGGTAGTGGGGTTGTAGATGTCTAGTCTCCCTTATGGCTCTAATCTGATAGTGGTAGGGGGGTGGTAGATGTCTAGTCTCCCTTAAACTCTAATCTGATAGTGGTAGTGGGGTGGTAGATGTCTAGTCTCCCTTATGGCTCTAATTTGATAGTGGTAGTGGGGTGGTAGATGTCTAGTCTCCCGTAGGGCTCTAATCTGATAGTGGGTTGGTAGATGTCTAGTCTCCCTTATGGCTCTAATCTGATAGTGGTAGTGGGTTGGTAGATGTCTAGTCTCCCTTATGGCTCTAATCTGGTAGTGGTAGTGGGGTGGTAGATGTCTAGTCTCCCTTACGGCTCTTATCTAATAGTGGTAGTGGGGTGGTAGATGTCTAGTCTCCCTTATGGCTCTAATCTGATAGTGGTAGTGGGGTGGTAGATGTCTAGTCTCCCTTATGGCTCTAATTTGATAGTGGTAGTGGGGTAGTAGATGTCTAGTCTCCCTTATGGCTCTAATCTGATAGTGGGTTGGTAGATGTCTCGTCTCCCTTATGGCTCTAATCTGATAGTGGTAGTGGGGTGGTAGATGTCTAGTCTCCCTTATGGCTCTAATCTGATAGTGGTAGTGGGGTGGTAGATGTCTAGTCTCCCTTATGGCTCTAATCTTATAGTGGTAGTGGGGTTGTAGATGTCTAGTCTCCCTTATGGCTCTAATCTGATAGTGGTAGGGGGGTGGTAGATGTCTAGTCTCCCTTAAACTCTAATCTGATAGTGGTAGTGGGGTGGTAGATGTCTAGTCTCCCTTATGGCTCTAATTTGATAGTGGTAGTGGGGTGGTAGATGTCTAGTCTCCCGTAGGGCTCTAATCTGATAGTGGGTTGGTAGATGTCTAGTCTCCCTTATGGCTCTAATCTGATAGTGGTAGTGGGGTGGTAGATGTCTAGTCTCCCTTATGGCTCTAATCTGATAGTGGTAGAGGGGTGGTAGTTGTCTAGTCTCCCTTATGAATCTAATTTGATAGTTGTAGTGGGTTGGTAGATGTCTAGTCTCCCTTATGGCTCTAATCTGATAGTGGTAGAGGGGTGGTAGATGTCTATTCTCCCTTATGGCTCTAATCTGATAGTGGTAGTGGGTTGGTAGATGTCTAGTCTCCCTTATGGCTCTAATCTGATAGTGGTAGTGGGGTGGTAGATGTCTAGTCTCCCTTATGAATCTAATTTGATAGTGGTAGTGGGGTGGTAGATGTCTAGTCTCCCTTATGGCTCTAATCTTATAGTGGTAGTGGGGTGGTAGATGTCTAGTCTCCCTTATGGCTCTAATTTGATAGTGGTAGTGGGGTGGTAGATGTCTAGTCTCCCTTATGGCTCTAATCTGATATTGGTAGTTGGGTGGTAGATGTCTAGTCTCCCTTATGGCTCTAATTTGATAGTGGTAGTGGGGTGGTAGATGTCTAGTCTCCCGTATGGCTCTAATCTGATAGTGGGTTGGTAGATGTCTAGTCTCCCTTATGGCTCTAATCTGATAGTGGTAGTGGGGTGGTAGATGTCTAGTCTCCCTTATGGCTCTAATCTGATAGTGGTAGAGGGGTGGTAGATGTCTAGTCTCCCTTATGGCTCTAATTTGATAGTGGTAGTGGGGTGGAAGATGTCTAGTCTCCCGTATGGCTCTAATCTGATAGTGGTAGTGGGTTGGTAGATGTCTAGTCTCCCTTATGGCTCTAATCTGATAGTGGTAGTGGGGTGGTAGATGTCTAGTCTCCCTTATGGCTCTAATCTGATAGTGGTAGTGGGGTGGTAGATGTCTAGTCTCCCTTATGGCTCTAATCTGATAGTGGTAGTGGGGTGGTAGATGTCTAGTCTCCCTTATGGCTCTAATCTGGTAGTGGTAGTGGGTGGTAGATGTCTAGTCTCCCTTATGGCTCTAATCTGATAGTGGTAGGGGGGTGGTAGATGTCTAGTCTCCCTTATGGCTCTAATCTGATAGTGGTATTGGGGTGGTAGATGTCTAGTCTCCCTTATGGCTCTAATCTGATAGTGGTAGTGGGGTGGTAGATGTCTAGTCTCCCTTATGGCTTTAATCTGATAGTGGTAGAGGGGTGGTAGATTTCTAGTCTCCCTTATGGCTCTAATTTGATAGTGTTAGTGGGGTGGTAGATGTCTAGTCTCCCTTATGGCTCTAATCTGATAGTGGTAGTGGGGTGGTAGATGTCTAGTCTCCCTTATGAATCTAATTTGATAGTGGTAGTGGGGTGGTAGATGTCTAAGCTCCCTTATGGCTCTAATCTGATAGTGGTAGTGGGGTTGTAGATGTCTAGTCTCCCTTATGGCTCTAATCTGATAGTGGTAGTGGGGTGGTAGATGTCTAGTCTCCCTTATGAATCTAATTTGATAGTGGTAGTGGGGTGGTAGATGTCTAAGCTCCCTTATGGCTCTAATCTGATAGTGGTAGTGGGGTTGTAGATGTCTAGTCTCCCTTATGGCTCTAATCTGATAGTGGTAGTGGGTTGGTAGATGTCTAGTCTCCCTTATGGCTCTAATCTGGTAGTGGTAGTGGGGTGGTAGATGTCTAGTCTCCCTTACGGCTCTTATCTAATAGTGGTAGTGGGGTGGTAGATGTCTAGTCTCCCTTATGGCTCTAATCTGATAGTGGTAGTGGGGTGGTAGATGTCTAGTCTCCCTTATGGCTCTAATTTGATAGTGGTAGTGGGGTAGTAGATGTCTAGTCTCCCTTATGGCTCTAATCTGATAGTGGGTTGGTAGATGTCTAGTCTCCCTTATGGCTCTAATCTGATAGTGGTAGTGGGGTGGTAGATGTCTAGTCTCCCTTATGGCTCTAATCTGATAGTGGTAGTGGGGTGGTAGATGTCTAGTCTCCCTTATGGCTCTAATCTTATAGTGGTAGTGGGGTTGTAGATGTCTAGTCTCCCTTATGGCTCTAATCTGATAGTGGTAGGGGGGTGGTAGATGTCTAGTCTCCCTTAAACTCTAATCTGATAGTGGTAGTGGGGTGGTAGATGTCTAGTCTCCCTTATGGCTCTAATTTGATAGTGGTAGTGGGGTGGTAGATGTCTAGTCTCCCGTAGGGCTCTAATCTGATAGTGGGTTGGTAGATGTCTAGTCTCCCTTATGGCTCTAATCTGATAGTGGTAGTGGGGTGGTAGATGTCTAGTCTCCCTTATGGCTCTAATCTGATAGTGGTAGAGGGGTGGTAGTTGTCTAGTCTCCCTTATGAATCTAATTTGATAGTTGTAGTGGGGTGGTAGATGTCTAGGCTCCCTTATGGCTCTAATCTGATAGTGGTAGTGGGGTTGTAGATGTCTAGTCTCCCTTATGGCTCTAATCTGATAGTGGTAGTGGGTTGGTAGATGTCTAGTCTCCCTTATGGCTCTAATCTGATAGTGGTAGAGGGGTGGTAGATGTCTAGTCTCCCTTATGGCTCTAATCTGATAGTGGTAGTGGGTTGGTAGATGTCTAGTCTCCCTTATGGCTCTAATATGATATTGGTAGTGGGGTGGTAGATGTCTAGTCTCCCTTATGAATCTAATTTGATAGTGATAGTGGGGTGGTAGATGTCTAGTCTCCCTTATGGCTCTAATCTGATAGTGGTAGTGGGGTGGTAGATGTCTAGTCTCCCTTATGGCTCTAATTTGATAGTGGTAGTGGGGTGGTAGATGTCTAGTCTCCCTTATGGCTCTAATCTGATATTGGTAGTTGGGTGGTAGATGTCTAGTCTCCCTTATGGCTCTAATTTGATAGTGGTAGTGGGGTGGTAGATGTCTAGTCTCCCGTATGGCTCTAATCTGATAGTGGGTTGGTAGATGTCTAGTCTCCCTTATGGCTCTAATCTGATAGTGGTAGTGGGGTGGTAGATGTCTAGTCTCCCTTATGGCTCCAATCTGATAGTGGTAGTGGGGTGGTAGATGTCTAGTCTCCCTTATGGCTCTAATTTGATAGTGGTAGTGGGGTGGAAGATGTCTAGTCTCCCGTATGGCTCTAATCTGATAGTGGTAGTGGGTTGGTAGATGTCTAGTCTCCCTTATGGCTCTAATCTGATAGTGGTAGTGGGGTGGTAGATGTCTAGTCTCCCTTATGGCTCTAATCTGATAGTGGTAGTGGGGTGGTAGATGTCTAGTCTCCCTTATGGCTCTAATTTGATAGTGTTAGTGGGGTGGTAGATGTCTAGTCTCCCTTATGGCTCTAATCTGATAGTGGTAGTGGGTTGGTAGATGTCTATTCTCCCTTATGGCTCTAATCTGATAGTGGTAGTGGGGTGGTAGTCTAGTCTCCCTTATGAATCTAATTTGATAGTGGTAGTGGGGTGGTAGATGTCTAAGCTCCCTTATGGCTCTAATCTGATAGTGGTAGTGGGGTTGTAGATGTCTAGTCTCCCTTATGGCTCTAATCTGGTAGTGGTAGTGGGGTGGTAGATGTCTAGTCTCCCTTACGGCTCTAATCTAATAGTGGTAGTGGGTTGGTAGATGTCTAGTCTCCCTTATGGCTCTAATCTGATAGTGGTAGTGGGGTGGTAGATGTCTAGTCTCCCTTATGGCTCTAATCTGATAGTGGTAGAGGGGTGGTAGATGTCTAGTCTCCCTTATGGCTCTAATTTGATAGTGGTAGTGGGGTGGAAGATGTCTAGTCTCCCGTATGGCTCTAATCTGATAGTGGTAGTGGGGTAGTAGATGTCTAGTCTCCCTTATGGCTCTAATCTGATAGTGGGTTGGTAGATGTCTAGTCTCCCTTATGGCTCTAATCTGATAGTGGTAGTGGGGTGGTAGATGTCTAGTCTCCCTTATGGCTCTAATCTGATAGTGGTAGTGGGGTGGTAGATGTCTAGTCTCCCTTATGGCTCTAATCTTATAGTGGTAGTGGGGTTGTAGATGTCTAGTCTCCCTTATGGCTCTAATCTGATAGTGGTAGGGGGGTGGTAGATGTCTAGTCTCCCTTAAACTCTAATCTGATAGTGGTAGTGGGGTGGTAGATGTCTAGTCTCCCTTATGGCTCTAATTTGATAGTGGTAGTGGGGTGGTAGATGTCTAGTCTCCCGTAGGGCTCTAATCTGATAGTGGGTTGGTAGATGTCTAGTCTCCCTTATGGCTCTAATCTGATAGTGGTAGTGGGGTGGTAGATGTCTAGTCTCCCTTATGGCTCTAATCTGATAGTGGTAGAGGGGTGGTAGTTGTCTAGTCTCCCTTATGAATCTAATTTGATAGTTGTAGTGGGGTGGTAGATGTCTAGGCTCCCTTATGGCTCTAATCTGATAGTGGTAGTGGGGTTGTAGATGTCTAGTCTCCCTTATGGCTCTAATCTGATAGTGGTAGTGGGTTGGTAGATGTCTAGTCTCCCTTATGGCTCTAATCTGATAGTGGTAGAGGGGTGGTAGATGTCTAGTCTCCCTTATGGCTCTAATCTGATAGTGGTAGTGGGTTGGTAGATGTCTAGTCTCCCTTATGGCTCTAATATGATATTGGTAGTGGGGTGGTAGATGTCTAGTCTCCCTTATGAATCTAATTTGATAGTGATAGTGGGGTGGTAGATGTCTAGTCTCCCTTATGGCTCTAATCTGATAGTGGTAGTGGGGTGGTAGATGTCTAGTCTCCCTTATGGC
The DNA here is from genome assembly GCF_029448725.1 of Salvelinus fontinalis. Classification (NCBI taxonomy): domain Eukaryota; kingdom Metazoa; phylum Chordata; class Actinopteri; order Salmoniformes; family Salmonidae; genus Salvelinus; species Salvelinus fontinalis. Next base: position 45,958,948 of record NC_074684.1, on the reverse strand, counting down.
TCTAATTTGATAGTGGTAGTGGGGTGGTAGATGTCTAGTCTCCCTTATGGCTCTAATCTGATATTGGTAGTTGGGTGGTAGATGTCTAGTCTCCCTTATGGCTCTAATTTGATAGTGGTAGTGGGGTGGTAGATGTCTAGTCTCCCGTATGGCTCTAATCTGATAGTGGGTTGGTAGATGTCTAGTCTCCCTTATGGCTCTAATCTGATAGTGGTAGTGGGGTGGTAGATGTCTAGTCTCCCTTATGGCTCCAATCTGATAGTGGTAGTGGGGTGGTAGATGTCTAGTCTCCCTTATGGCTCTAATTTGATAGTGGTAGTGGGGTGGAAGATGTCTAGTCTCCCGTATGGCTCTAATCTGATAGTGGTAGTGGGTTGGTAGATGTCTAGTCTCCCTTATGGCTCTAATCTGATAGTGGTAGTGGGGTGGTAGATGTCTAGTCTCCCTTATGGCTCTAATCTGATAGTGGTAGTGGGGTGGTAGATGTCTAGTCTCCCTTATGGCTCTAATTTGATAGTGTTAGTGGGGTGGTAGATGTCTAGTCTCCCTTATGGCTCTAATCTGATAGTGGTAGTGGGTTGGTAGATGTCTATTCTCCCTTATGGCTCTAATCTGATAGTGGTAGTGGGGTGGTAGTCTAGTCTCCCTTATGAATCTAATTTGATAGTGGTAGTGGGGTGGTAGATGTCTAAGCTCCCTTATGGCTCTAATCTGATAGTGGTAGTGGGGTTGTAGATGTCTAGTCTCCCTTATGGCTCTAATCTGGTAGTGGTAGTGGGGTGGTAGATGTCTAGTCTCCCTTACGGCTCTAATCTAATAGTGGTAGTGGGTTGGTAGATGTCTAGTCTCCCTTATGGCTCTAATCTGATAGTGGTAGTGGGGTGGTAGATGTCTAGTCTCCCTTATGGCTCTAATCTGATAGTGGTAGAGGGGTGGTAGATGTCTAGTCTCCCTTATGGCTCTAATTTGATAGTGGTAGTGGGGTGGAAGATGTCTAGTCTCCCGTATGGCTCTAATCTGATAGTGGTAGTGGGTTGGTAGATGTCTAGTCTCCCTTATGGCTCTAATCTGATAGTGGTAGTGGGGTGGTAGATGTCTAGTCTCCCTTATGGCTCTAATCTGATAGTGGTAGAGGGGTGGTAGATGTCTAGTCTCCCTTATGGCTCTAATTTGATAGTGTTAGTGGGGTGGTAGATGTCTAGTCTCCCTTATGGCTCTAATCTGATAGTGGTAGTGGGTTGGTAGATGTCTAGTCTCCCTTATGGCTCTAATCTGATAGTGGTAGTGGGGTGGTAGATGTCTAGTCTCCCTTATGAATCTAATTTGATAGTGGTAGTGGGGTGGTAGATGTCTAAGCTCCCTTATGGCTCTAATCTGATAGTGGTAGTGGGGTTGTAGATGTCTAGTCTCCCTTATGGCTCTAATCTGATAGTGGTAGTGGGTTGGTAGATGTCTAGTCTCCCTTATGGCTCTAATCTGGTAGTGGTAGTGGGGTGGTAGATGTCTAGTCTCCCTTACGGCTCTAATCTAATAGTGGTAGTGGGGTGGTAGATGTCTAGTCTCCCTTATGGCTCTAATCTGATAGTGGTAGTGGGGTGGTAGATGTCTAGTCTCCCTTATGGCTCTAATTTGATAGTGGTAGTGGGGTAGTAGATGTCTAGTCTCCCTTATGGCTCTAATCTGATAGTGGGTTGGTAGATGTCTAGTCTCCCTTATGGCTCTAATCTGATAGTGGTAGTGGGGTGGTAGATGTCTAGTCTCCCTTATGGCTCTAATCTGATAGTGGTAGAGGGGTGGTAGATGTCTAGTCTCCCTTATGGCTCTAATTTGATAGTGGTAGTGGGGTGGAAGATGTCTAGTCTCCCGTATGGCTCTAATCTGATAGTGGTAGTGGGTTGGTAGATGTCTAGTCTCCCTTATGGCTCTAATCTGATAGTGGTAGTGGGGTGGTAGATGTCTAGTCTCCCTTATGGCTCTAATCTGATAGTGGTAGTGGGGTGGTAGATGTCTAGTCTCCCTTATGGCTCTAATCTGATAGTGGTAGTGGGGTGGTAGATGTCTAGTCTCCCTTATGGCTCTAATCTGGTAGTGGTAGTGGGTGGTAGATGTCTAGTCTCCCTTATGGCTCTAATCTGATAGTGGTAGTGGGGTGGTAGATGTCTAGTCTCCCTTATGGCTTTAATCTGATAGTGGTAGAGGGGTGGTAGATGTCTAGTCTCCCTTATGGCTCTAATTTGATAGTGTTAGTGGGGTGGTAGATGTCTAGTCTCCCTTATGGCTCTAATCTGATAGTGGTAGTGGGTTGGTAGATGTCTAGTCTCCCTTATGGCTCTAATCTGATAGTGGTAGTGGGGTGGTAGATGTCTAGTCTCCCTTATGAATCTAATTTGATAGTGGTAGTGGGGTGGTAGATGTCTAAACTCCCTTATGGCTCTAATCTGATAGTGGTAGTGGGGTTGTAGATGTCTAGTCTCCCTTATGGCTCTAATCTGATAGTGGTAGTGGGTTGGTAGATGTCTAGTCTCCCTTATGGCTCTAATCTGGTAGTGGTAGTGGGGTGGTAGATGTCTAGTCTCCCTTACGGCTCTTATCTAATAGTGGTAGTGGGGTGGTAGATGTCTAGTCTCCCTTATGGCTCTAATCTGATAGTGGTAGTGGGGTGGTAGATGTCTAGTCTCCCTTATGGCTCTAATTTGATAGTGGTAGTGGGGTAGTAGATGTCTAGTCTCCCTTATGGCTCTAATCTGATAGTGGGTTGGTAGATGTCTAGTCTCCCTTATGGCTCTAATCTGATAGTGGTAGGGGGGTGGTAGATGTCTAGTCTCCCTTAAACTCTAATCTGATAGTGGTAGTGGGGTGGTAGATGTCTAGTCTCCCTTATGGCTCTAATTTGATAGTGGTAGTGGGGTGGTAGATGTCTAGTCTCCCGTAGGGCTCTAATCTGATAGTGGGTTGGTAGATGTCTAGTCTCCCTTATGGCTCTAATCTGATAGTGGTAGTGGGGTGGTAGATGTCTAGTCTCCCTTATGGCTCTAATCTGATAGTGGTAGAGGGGTGGTAGTTGTCTAGTCTCCCTTATGAATCTAATTTGATAGTTGTAGTGGGGTGGTAGATGTCTAGGCTCCCTTATGGCTCTAATCTGATAGTGGTAGTGGGGTTGTAGATGTCTAGTCTCCCTTATGGCTCTAATCTGATAGTGGTAGTGGGTTGGTAGATGTCTAGTCTCCCTTATGGCTCTAATCTGATAGTGGTAGAGGGGTGGTAGATGTCTAGTCTCCCTTATGGCTCTAATCTGATAGTGGTAGTGGGTTGGTAGATGTCTAGTCTCCCTTATGGCTCTAATATGATATTGGTAGTGGGGTGGTAGATGTCTAGTCTCCCTTATGAATCTAATTTGATAGTGGTAGTGGGGTGGTAGATGTCTAGTCTCCCTTATGGCTCTAATCTGATAGTGGTAGTGGGGTGGTAGATGTCTAGTCTCCCTTATGAATCTAATTTGATAGTGGTAGTGGGGTGGTAGATGTCTAGTCTCCCTTATGGCTCTAATCTGATAGTGGTAGTGGGGTGGTAGATGTCTAGTCTCCCTTATGGCTCTAATTTGATAGTGGTAGTGGGGTGGTAGATGTCTAGTCTCCCTTATGGCTCTAATCTGATATTGGTAGTTGGGTGGTAGATGTCTAGTCTCCCTTATGGCTCTAATTTGATAGTGGTAGTGGGGTGGTAGATGTCTAGTCTCCCGTATGGCTCTAATCTGATAGGGGGTTGGTAGATGTCTAGTCTCCCTTATGGCTCTAATCTGATAGTGGTAGTGGGGTGGTAGATGTCTAGTCTCCCTTATGGCTCTAATCTGATAGTGGTAGAGGGGTGGTAGATGTCTAGTCTCCCTTATGGCTCTAATTTGATAGTGGTAGTGGGGTGGAAGATGTCTAGTCTCCCGTATGGCTCTAATCTGATAGTGGTAGTGGGTTGGTAGATGTCTAGTCTCCCTTATGGCTCTAATCTGATAGTGGTAGTGGGGTGGTAGATGTCTAGTCTCCCTTATGGCTCTAATCTGATAGTGGTAGTGGGGTGGTAGATGTCTAGTCTCCCTTATGGCTCTAATTTGATAGTGTTAGTGGGGTGGTAGATGTCTAGTCTCCCTTATGGCTCTAATCTGATAGTGGTAGTGGGTTGGTAGATGTCTAGTCTCCCTTATGGCTCTAATCTGATATTGGTAGTGGGGTGGTAGTCTAGTCTCCCTTATGAATCTAATTTGATAGTGGTAGTGGGGTGGTAGATGTCTAGTCTCCCTTATGGCTTTAATCTGATAGTGGTAGAGGGGTGGTAGATGTCTAGTCTCCCTTATGGCTCTAATTTGATAGTGTTAGTGGGGTGGTAGATGTCTAGTCTCCCTTATGGCTCTAATCTGATAGTGGTAGTGGGTTGGTAGATGTCTAGTCTCCCTTATGGCTCTAATCTGATAGTGGTAGTGGGGTGGTAGATGTCTAGTCTCCCTTATGAATCTAATTTGATAGTGGTAGTGGGGTGGTAGATGTCTAAACTCCCTTATGGCTCTAATCTGATAGTGGTAGTGGGGTTGTAGATGTCTAGTCTCCCTTATGGCTCTAATCTGATAGTGGTAGTGGGTTGGTAGATGTCTAGTCTCCCTTATGGCTCTAATCTGGTAGTGGTAGTGGGGTGGTAGATGTCTAGTCTCCCTTACGGCTCTTATCTAATAGTGGTAGTGGGGTGGTAGATGTCTAGTCTCCCTTATGGCTCTAATCTGATAGTGGTAGTGGGGTGGTAGATGTCTAGTCTCCCTTATGGCTCTAATTTGATAGTGGTAGTGGGGTAGTAGATGTCTAGTCTCCCTTATGGCTCTAATCTGATAGTGGGTTGGTAGATGTCTAGTCTCCCTTATGGCTCTAATCTGATAGTGGTAGTGGGGTGGTAAATGTCTAGTCTCCCTTATGGCTCTAATCTGATAGTGGTAGTGGGGTGGTAGATGTCTAGTCTCCCTTATGGCTCTAATCTTATAGTGGTAGTGGGGTTGTAGATGTCTAGTCTCCCTTATGGCTCTAATCTGATAGTGGTAGGGGGGTGGTAGATGTCTAGTCTCCCTTAAACTCTAATCTGATAGTGGTAGTGGGGTGGTAGATGTCTAGTCTCCCTTATGGCTCTAATTTGATAGTGGTAGTGGGGTGGTAGATGTCTAGTCTCCCGTAGGGCTCTAATCTGATAGTGGGTTGGTAGATGTCTAGTCTCCCTTATGGCTCTAATCTGATAGTGGTAGTGGGGTGGTAGATGTCTAGTCTCCCTTATGGCTCTAATCTGATAGTGGTAGAGGGGTGGTAGTTGTCTAGTCTCCCTTATGAATCTAATTTGATAGTTGTAGTGGGGTGGTAGATGTCTAGGCTCCCTTATGGCTCTAATCTGATAGTGGTAGTGGGGTTGTAGATGTCTAGTCTCCCTTATGGCTCTAATCTGATAGTGGTAGTGGGTTGGTAGATGTCTAGTCTCCCTTATGGCTCTAATCTGATAGTGGTAGAGGGGTGGTAGATGTCTAGTCTCCCTTATGGCTCTAATCTGATAGTGGTAGTGGGTTGGTAGATGTCTAGTCTCCCTTATGGCTCTAATATGATATTGGTAGTGGGGTGGTAGATGTCTAGTCTCCCTTATGAATCTAATTTGATAGTGGTAGTGGGGTGGTAGATGTCTAGTCTCCCTTATGGCTCTAATCTGATAGTGGTAGTGGGGTGGTAGATGTCTAGTCTCCCTTATGAATCTAATTTGATAGTGGTAGTGGGGTGGTAGATGTCTAGTCTCCCTTATGGCTCTAATCTGATAGTGGTAGTGGGGTGGTAGATGTCTAGTCTCCCTTATGGCTCTAATTTGATAGTGGTAGTGGGGTGGTAGATGTCTAGTCTCCCTTATGGCTCTAATCTGATATTGGTAGTTGGGTGGTAGATGTCTAGTCTCCCTTATGGCTCTAATTTGATAGTGGTAGTGGGGTGGTAGATGTCTAGTCTCCCGTATGGCTCTAATCTGATAGGGGGTTGGTAGATGTCTAGTCTCCCTTATGGCTCTAATCTGATAGTGGTAGTGGGGTGGTAGATGTCTAGTCTCCCTTATGGCTCTAATCTGATAGTGGTAGAGGGGTGGTAGATGTCTAGTCTCCCTTATGGCTCTAATTTGATAGTGGTAGTGGGGTGGAAGATGTCTAGTCTCCCGTATGGCTCTAATCTGATAGTGGTAGTGGGTTGGTAGATGTCTAGTCTCCCTTATGGCTCTAATCTGATAGTGGTAGTGGGGTGGTAGATGTCTAGTCTCCCTTATGGCTCTAATCTGATAGTGGTAGTGGGGTGGTAGATGTCTAGTCTCCCTTATGGCTCTAATTTGATAGTGTTAGTGGGGTGGTAGATGTCTAGTCTCCCTTATGGCTCTAATCTGATAGTGGTAGTGGGTTGGTAGATGTCTAGTCTCCCTTATGGCTCTAATCTGATATTGGTAGTGGGGTGGTAGTCTAGTCTCCCTTATGAATCTAATTTGATAGTGGTAGTGGGGTGGTAGATGTCTAAGCTCCCTTATGGCTCTAATCTGATAGTGGTAGTGGGGTTGTAGATGTCTAGTCTCCCTTATGGCTCTAATCTGGTAGTGGTAGTGGGGTGGTTGATGTCTAGTCTCCCTTACGGCTCTAATCTAATAGTGGTAGTGGGTTGGTAGATGTCTAGTCTCCCTTATGGCTCTAATCTGATAGTGGTAGTGGGGTGGTAGATGTCTAGTCTCCCTTATGGCTCTAATCTGATAGTGGTAGAGGGGTGGTAGATGTCTAGTCTCCCTTATGGCTCTAATTTGATAGTGGTAGTGGGGTGGAAGATGTCTAGTCTCCCGTATGGCTCTAATCTGATAGTGGTAGTGGGTTGGTAGATGTCTAGTCTCCCTTATGGCTCTAATCTGATAGTGGTAGTGGGGTGGTAGATGTCTAGTCTCCCTTATGGCTCTAATCTGATAGTGGTAGAGGGGTGGTAGATGTCTAGTCTCCCTTATGGCTCTAATTTGATAGTGTTAGTGGGGTGGTAGATGTCTAGTCTCCCTTATGGCTCTAATCTGATAGTGGTAGTGGGTTGGTAGATGTCTAGTCTCCCTTATGGCTCTAATCTGATAGTGGTAGTGGGGTGGTAGATGTCTAGTCTCCCTTATGAATCTAATTTGATAGTGGTAGTGGGGTGGTAGATGTCTAAGCTCCCTTATGGCTCTAATCTGATAGTGGTAGTGGGGTTGTAGATGTCTAGTCTCCCTTATGGCTCTAATCTGATAGTGGTAGTGGGTTGGTAGATGTCTAGTCTCCCTTATGGCTCTAATCTGGTAGTGGTAGTGGGGTGGTAGATGTCTAGTCTCCCTTACGGCTCTAATCTAATAGTGGTAGTGGGGTGGTAGATGTCTAGTCTCCCTTATGGCTCTAATCTGATAGTGGTAGTGGGGTGGTAGATGTCTAGTCTCCCTTATGGCTCTAATTTGATAGTGGTAGTGGGGTAGTAGATGTCTAGTCTCCCTTATGGCTCTAATCTGATAGTGGGTTGGTAGATGTCTAGTCTCCCTTATGGCTCTAATCTGATAGTGGTAGTGGGGTGGTAGATGTCTAGTCTCCCTTATGGCTCTAATCTGAGAGTGGTAGAGGGGTGGTAGATGTCTAGTCTCCCTTATGGCTCTAATTTGATAGTGGTAGTGGGGTGGTAGATGTCTAGTCTCCCTTATGGCTCTAATCTGATAGTGGTAGTGGGTTGGTAGATGTCTAGTCTCCCTTATGGCTCTAATCTGATAGTGGTAGTGGGGTGGTAGATGTCTAGTCTCCCTTATGGCTCTAATTTGATAGTGGTAGTGGGGTGGTAGATGTCTAGTCTCCCTTATGGCTCTAATCTGATATTGGTAGTTGGGTGGTAGATGTCTAGTCTCCCTTATGGCTCTAATTTGATAGTGGTAGTGGGGTGGTAGATGTCTAGTCTCCCGTATGGCTCTAATCTGATAGTGGGTTGGTAGATGTCTAGTCTCCCTTATGGCTCTAATCTGATAGTGGTAGTGGGGTGGTAGATGTCTAGTCTCCCTTATGGCTCTAATCTGATAGTGGTAGAGGGGTGGTAGATGTCTAGTCTCCCTTATGGCTCTAATTTGATAGTGGTAGTGGGGTGGAAGATGTCTAGTCTCCCGTATGGCTCTAATCTGATAGTGGTAGTGGGTTGGTAGATGTCTAGTCTCCCTTATGGCTCTAATCTGATAGTGGTAGTGGGGTGGTAGATGTCTAGTCTCCCTTATGGCTCTAATCTGATAGTGGTAGTGGGGTGGTAGATGTCTAGTCTCCCTTATGGCTCTAATCTGATAGTGGTAGTGGGGTGGTAGATGTCTAGTCTCCCTTATGGCTCTAATCTGGTAGTGGTAGTGGGTGGTAGATGTCTAGTCTCCCTTATGGCTCTAATCTGATAGTGGTAGGGGGGTGGTAGATGTCTAGTCTCCCTTATGGCTCTAATCTGATAGTGGTATTGGGGTGGTAGATGTCTAGTCTCCCTTATGGCTCTAATCTGATAGTGGTAGTGGGGTGGTAGATGTCTAGTCTCCCTTATGGCTTTAATCTGATAGTGGTAGAGGGGTGGTAGATGTCTAGTCTCCCTTATGGCTCTAATTTGATAGTGTTAGTGGGGTGGTAGATGTCTAGTCTCCCTTATGGCTCTAATCTGATAGTGGTAGTGGGTTGGTAGATGTCTAGTCTCCCTTATGGCTCTAATCTGATAGTGGTAGTGGGGTGGTAGATGTCTAGTCTCCCTTATGAATCTAATTTGATAGTGGTAGTGGGGTGGTAGATGTCTAAACTCCCTTATGGCTCTAATCTGATAGTGGTAGTGGGGTTGTAGATGTCTAGTCTCCCTTATGGCTCTAATCTGATAGTGGTAGTGGGTTGGTAGATGTCTAGTCTCCCTTATGGCTCTAATCTGGTAGTGGTAGTGGGGTGGTAGATGTCTAGTCTCCCTTACGGCTCTTATCTAATAGTGGTAGTGGGGTGGTAGATGTCTAGTCTCCCTTATGGCTCTAATCTGATAGTGGTAGTGGGGTGGTAGATGTCTAGTCTCCCTTATGGCTCTAATTTGATAGTGGTAGTGGGGTAGTAGATGTCTAGTCTCCCTTATGGCTCTAATCTGATAGTGGGTTGGTAGATGTCTAGTCTCCCTTATGGCTCTAATCTGATAGTGGTAGTGGGGTGGTAGATGTCTAGTCTCCCTTATGGCTCTAATCTGATAGTGGTAGTGGGGTGGTAGATGTCTAGTCCCCCTTATGGCTCTAATCTTATAGTGGTAGTGGGGTTGTAGATGTCTAGTCTCCCTTATGGCTCTAATCTGATAGTGGTAGGGGGGTGGTAGATGTCTAGTCTCCCTTAAACTCTAATCTGATAGTGGTAGTGGGGTGGTAGATGTCTAGTCTCCCTTATGGCTCTAATTTGATAGTGGTAGTGGGGTGGTAGATGTCTAGTCTCCCGTAGGGCTCTAATCTGATAGTGGGTTGGTAGATGTCTAGTCTCCCTTATGGCTCTAATCTGATAGTGGTAGTGGGGTGGTAGATGTCTAGTCTCCCTTATGGCTCTAATCTGATAGTGGTAGAGGGGTGGTAGTTGTCTAGTCTCCCTTATGAATCTAATTTGATAGTTGTAGTGGGGTGGTAGATGTCTAGGCTCCCTTATGGCTCTAATCTGATAGTGGTAGTGGGGTTGTAGATGTCTAGTCTCCCTTATGGCTCTAATCTGATAGTGGTAGTGGGTTGGTAGATGTCTAGTCTCCCTTATGGCTCTAATCTGATAGTGGTAGAGGGGTGGTAGATGTCTAGTCTCCCTTATGGCTCTAATCTGATAGTGGTAGTGGGTTGGTAGATGTCTAGTCTCCCTTATGGCTCTAATATGATATTGGTAGTGGGGTGGTAGATGTCTAGTCTCCCTTATGAATCTAATTTGATAGTGGTAGTGGGGTGGTAGATGTCTAGTCTCCCTTATGGCTCTAATCTGATAGTGGTAGTGGGGTGGTAGATGTCTAGTCTCCCTTATGGCTCTAATTTGATAGTGGTAGTGGGGTGGTAGATGTCTAGTCTCCCTTATGGCTCTAATCTGATATTGGTAGTTGGGTGGTAGATGTCTAGTCTCCCTTATGGCTCTAATCTGGTAGTGGTAGTGGGTGGTAGATGTCTAGTCTCCCTTATGGCTCTAATCTGATAGTGGTAGGGGGGTGGTAGATGTCTAGTCTCCCTTATGGCTCTAATCTGATAGTGGTATTGGGGTGGTAGATGTCTAGTCTCCCTTATGGCTCTAATCTGATAGTGGTAGTGGGGTGGTAGATGTCTAGTCTCCCTTATGGCTTTAATCTGATAGTGGTAGAGGGGTGGTAGATGTCTAGTCTCCCTTATGGCTCTAATTTGATAGTGTTAGTGGGGTGGTAGATGTCTAGTCTCCCTTATGGCTCTAATCTGATAGTGGTAGTGGGTTGGTAGATGTCTAGTCTCCCTTATGGCTCTAATCTGATAGTGGTAGTGGGGTGGTAGATGTCTAGTCTCCCTTATGAATCTAATTTGATAGTGGTAGTGGGGTGGTAGATGTCTAAACTCCCTTATGGCTCTAATCTGATAGTGGTAGTGGGGTTGTAGATGTCTAGTCTCCCTTATGGCTCTAATCTGATAGTGGTAGTGGGTTGGTAGATGTCTAGTCTCCCTTATGGCTCTAATCTGGTAGTGGTAGTGGGGTGGTAGATGTCTAGTCTCCCTTACGGCTCTTATCTAATAGTGGTAGTGGGGTGGTAGATGTCTAGTCTCCCTTATGGCTCTAATCTGATAGTGGTAGTGGGGTGGTAGATGTCTAGTCTCCCTTATGGCTCTAATTTGATAGTGGTAGTGGGGTAGTAGATGTCTAGTCTCCCTTATGGCTCTAATCTGATAGTGGGTTGGTAGATGTCTAGTCTCCCTTATGGCTCTAATCTGATAGTGGTAGTGGGGTGGTAGATGTCTAGTCTCCCTTATGGCTCTAATCTGATAGTGGTAGTGGGGTGGTAGATGTCTAGTCCCCCTTATGGCTCTAATCTTATAGTGGTAGTGGGGTTGTAGATGTCTAGTCTCCCTTATGGCTCTAATCTGATAGTGGTAGGGGGGTGGTAGATGTCTAGTCTCCCTTAAACTCTAATCTGATAGTGGTAGTGGGGTGGTAGATGTCTAGTCTCCCTTATGGCTCTAATTTGATAGTGGTAGTGGGGTGGTAGATGTCTAGTCTCCCGTAGGGCTCTAATCTGATAGTGGGTTGGTAGATGTCTAGTCTCCCTTATGGCTCTAATCTGATAGTGGTAGTGGGGTGGTAGATGTCTAGTCTCCCTTATGGCTCTAATCTGATAGTGGTAGAGGGGTGGTAGTTGTCTAGTCTCCCTTATGAATCTAATTTGATAGTTGTAGTGGGGTGGTAGATGTCTAGGCTCCCTTATGGCTCTAATCTGATAGTGGTAGTGGGGTTGTAGATGTCTAGTCTCCCTTATGGCTCTAATCTGATAGTGGTAGTGGGTTGGTAGATGTCTAGTCTCCCTTATGGCTCTAATCTGATAGTGGTAGAGGGGTGGTAGATGTCTAGTCTCCCTTATGGCTCTAATCTGATAGTGGTAGTGGGTTGGTAGATGTCTAGTCTCCCTTATGGCTCTAATATGATATTGGTAGTGGGGTGGTAGATGTCTAGTCTCCCTTATGAATCTAATTTGATAGTGGTAGTGGGGTGGTAGATGTCTAGTCTCCCTTATGGCTCTAATCTGATAGTGGTAGTGGGGTGGTAGATGTCTAGTCTCCCTTATGGCTCTAATTTGATAGTGGTAGTGGGGTGGTAGATGTCTAGTCTCCCTTATGGCTCTAATCTGATATTGGTAGTTGGGTGGTAGATGTCTAGTCTCCCTTATGGGTCTAATTTGATAGTGGTAGTGGGGTGGTAGATGTCTAGTCTCCCGTATGGCTCTAATCTGATAGTGGGTTGGTAGATGTCTAGTCTCCCTTATGGCTCTAATCTGATAGTGGTAGTGGGGTGGTAGATGTCTAGTCTCCCTTATGGCTCTAATCTGATAGTGGTAGAGGGGTGGTAGATGTCTAGTCTCCCTTATGGCTCTAATTTGATAGTGGTAGTGGGGTGGAAGATGTCTAGTCTCCCGTATGGCTCTAATCTGATAGTGGTAGTGGGTTGGTAGATGTCTAGTCTCCCTTATGGCTCTAATCTGATAGTGGTAGTGGGGTGGTAGATGTCTAGTCTCCCTTATGGCTCTAATCTGATAGTGGTAGAGGGGTGGTAGATGTCTAGTCTCCCTTATGGCTCTAATTTGATAGTGTTAGTGGGGTGGTAGATGTCTAGTCTCCCTTATGGCTCTAATCTGATAGTGGTAGTGGGTTGGTAGATGTCTAGTCTCCCTTATGGCTCTAATCTGATAGTGGTAGTGGGGTGGTAGTCTAGTCTCCCTTATGAATCTAATTTGATAGTGGTAGTGGGGTGGTAGATGTCTAAGCTCCCTTATGGATCTAATCTGATAGTGGTAGTGGGGTTGTAGATGTCTAGTCTCCCTTATGGCTCTAATCTGGTAGTGGTAGTGGGGTGGTAGATGTCTAGTCTCCCTTACGGCTCTAATCTAATAGTGGTAGTGGGTTGGTAGATGTCTAGTCTCCCTTATGGCTCTAATCTGATAGTGGTAGTGGGGTGGTAGATGTCTAGTCTCCCTTATGGCTCTAATCTGATAGTGGTAGAGGGGTGGTAGATGTCTAGTCTCCCTTATGGCTCTAATTTGATAGTGGTAGTGGGGTGGAAGATGTCTAGTCTCCCTTATGGCTCTAATCTGGTAGTGGTAGTGGGGTGGTAGATGTCTAGTCTCCCTTACGGCTCTAATCTAATAGTGGTAGTGGGGTGGTAGATGTCTAGTCTCCCTTATGGCTCTAATCTGATAGTGGTAGTGGGGTGGTAGATGTCTAGTCTCCCTTATGGCTCTAATTTGATAGTGGTAGTGGGGTAGTAGATGTCTAGTCTCCCTTATGGCTCTAATCTGATAGTGGGTTGGTAGATGTCTAGTCTCCCTTATGGCTCTAATCTGATAGTGGTAGTGGGGTGGTAGATGTCTAGTCTCCCTTATGGCTCTAATCTGATAGTGGTAGAGGGGTGGTAGATGTCTAGTCTCCCTTATGGCTCTAATTTGATAGTGGTAGTGGGGTGGTAGATGTCTAGTCTCCCTTATGGCTCTAATCTGATAGTGGTAGTGGGTTGGTAGATGTCTAGTCTCCCTTATGGCTCTAATCTGATAGTGGTAGTGGGGTGGTAGATGTCTAGTCTCCCTTATGGCTCTAATCTGATAGTGGTAGTGGGTTGGTAGATGTCTAGTCTCCCTTATGGCTCTAATCTGATAGTGGTAGTGGGGTGGTAGATGTCTAGTCTCCCTTATGGCTCTAATTTGATAGTGGTAGTGGGGTGGTAGATGTCTAGTCTCCCTTATGGCTCTAATCTGATAGTGGTAGTGGGTTGGTAGATGTCTAGTCTCCCTTATGGCTCTAATCTGATAGAGGTAGTGGGGTGGTAGATGTCTAGTCTCCCTTATGGCTCTAATCTGATAGTGGTAGTGGGGTTGTAGATGTCTAGTCTCCCTTATGGCTCTAATCTGATAGTGGTAGGGGGGTGGTAGATGTCTAGTCTCCCTTAAACTCTAATCTGATAGTGGTAGTGGGGTGGTAGATGTCTAGTCTCCCTTATGGCTCTAATTTGATAGTGGTAGTGGGGTGGTAGATGTCTAGTCTCCCGTAGGGCTCTAATCTGATAGTGGGTTGGTAGATGTCTAGTCTCCCTTATGGCTCTAATCTGATAGTGGTAGTGGGGTGGTAGATGTCTAGTCTCCCTTATGGCTCTAATCTGATAGTGGTAGAGGGGTGGTAGTTGTCTAGTCTCCCTTATGAATCTAATTTGATAGTGGTAGTGGGGTGGTAGATGTCTAGGCTCCCTTATGGCTCTAATCTGATAGTGGTAGTGGGGTTGTAGATGTCTAGTCTCCATTATGGCTCTAATCTGATAGTGGTAGTGGGTTGGTAGATGTCTAGTCTCCCTTATGGCTCTAATCTGATAGTGGTAGAGGGGTGGTAGATGTCTAGTCTCGCTTATGGCTCTAATCTGATAGTGGGTTGGTAGATGTCTAGTCTCCCTTATGGCTCTAATCTGATAGTGGTAGTGGGGTGGTAGATGTCTAGTCTCCCTTATGGCTCTAATTTGATAGTGGTAGTGGGGTAGTAGATGTCTAGTCTCCCTTATGGCTCTAATCTGATAGTGGGTTGGTAGATGTCTAGTCTCCCTTATGGCTCTAATCTGATAGTGGTAGTGGGGTGGTAGATGTCTAGTCTCCCTTATGGCTCTAATCTGATAGTGGTAGAGGGGTGGTAGATGTCTAGTCTCCCTTATGGCTCTAATTTGATAGTGGTAGTGGGGTGGTAGATGTCTAGTCTCCCTTATGGCTCTAATCTGATAGTGGTAGTGGGTTGGTAGATGTCTAGTCTCCCTTATGGCTCTAATCTGATAGTGGTAGTGGGGTGGTAGATGTCTAGTCTCCCTTATGGCTCTAATCTGATAGTGGTAGTGGGTTGGTAGATGTCTAGTCTCCCTTATGGCTCTAATCTGATAGTGGTAGTGGGGTGGTAGATGTCTAGTCTCCCTTATGGCTCTAATTTGATAGTGGTAGTGGGGTGGTAGATGTCTAGTCTCCCTTATGGCTCTAATCTGATAGTGGTAGTGGGTTGGTAGATGTCTAGTCTCCCTTATGGCTCTAATCTGATAGTGGTAGTGGGGTGGTAGATGTCTAGTCTCCCTTATGGCTCTAATCTGATAGTGGTAGTGGGGTGGTAGATGTCTAGTCTCCCTTATGGCTCTAATCTGATAGTGGTAGTGGGGTGGTAGATGTCTAGTCTCCCTTATGGCTCTAATTTGATAGTGGTAGTGGGGTGGTAGATGTCTAGTCTCCCGTATGGCTCTAATCTGATAGTGGTAGTGGGTTGGTAGATGTCTAGTCTCCCTTATGGCTCTAATCTGATAGTGGTAGGGGGGTGGTAGATGTCTAGTCTCCCGTAGGGCTCTAATCTGATAGTGGGTTGGTAGATGTCTAGTCTCCCTTATGGCTCTAATCTGATAGTGGTAGTGGGGTGGTAGATGTCTAGTCTCCCTTATGGCTCTAATCTGATAGTGGTAGAGGGGTGGTAGTTGTCTAGTCTCCCTTATGAATCTAATTTGATAGTGGTAGTGGGGTGGTAGATGTCTAGGCTCCCTTATGGCTCTAATCTGATAGTGGTAGTGGGGTTGTAGATGTCTAGTCTCCATTATGGCTCTAATCTGATAGTGGTAGTGGGTTGGTAGATGTCTAGTCTCCCTTATGGCTCTAATCTGATAGTGGTAGAGGGGTGGTAGATGTCTAGTCTCCCTTATGGCTCTAATCTGATAGTGGTAGTGGGTTGGTAGATGTCTAGTCTCCCTTATGGCTCTAATTTGATAGTGGTAGTGGGGTGGTAGATGTCTAGTCTCCCTTATGGCTCTAATCTGATATTGGTAGTTGGGTGGTAGATGTCTAGTCTCCCTTATGGCTCTAATTTGATAGTGGTAGTGGGGTGGTAGATGTCTAGTCTCCCGTATGGCTCTAATCTGATAGTGGGTTGGTAGATGTCTAGTCTCCCTTATGGCTCTAATCTGATAGTGGTAGTGGGGTGGTAGATGTCTAGTCTCCCTTATGGCTCTAATCTGATAGTGGTAGAGGGGTGGTAGATGTCTAGTCTCCCTTATGGCTCTAATTTGATAGTGGTAGTGGGGTGGAAGATGTCTAGTCTCCCGTATGGCTCTAATCTGATAGTGGTAGTGGGTTGGTAGATGTCTAGTCTCCCTTATGGCTCTAATCTGATAGTGGTAGTGGGTTGGTAGATGTCTAGTCTCCCTTATGGCTCTAATCTGATAGTGGTAGGGGGGTGGTAGATGTCTAGTCTCCCGTAGGGCTCTAATCTGATAGTGGGTTGGTAGATGTCTAGTCTCCCTTATGGCTCTAATCTGATAGTGGTAGTGGGGTGGTAGATGTCTAGTCTCCCTTATGGCTCTAATCTGATAGTGGTAGAGGGGTGGTAGTTGTCTAGTCTCCCTTATGAATCTAATTTGATAGTGGTAGTGGGGTGGTAGATGTCTAGGCTCCCTTATGGCTCTAATCTGATAGTGGTAGTGGGGTTGTAGATGTCTAGTCTCCATTATGGCTCTAATCTGATAGTGGTAGTGGGTTGGTAGATGTCTAGTCTCCCTTATGGCTCTAATCTGATAGTGGTAGAGGGGTGGTAGATGTCTAGTCTCCCTTATGGCTCTAATCTGATAGTGGTAGTGGGTTGGTAGATGTCTAGTCTCCCTTATGGCTCTAATTTGATAGTGGTAGTGGGGTGGTAGATGTCTAGTCTCCCTTATGGCTCTAATCTGATATTGGTAGTTGGGTGGTAGATGTCTAGTCTCCCTTATGGCTCTAATTTGATAGTGGTAGTGGGGTGGTAGATGTCTAGTCTCCCGTATGGCTCTAATCTGATAGTGGGTTGGTAGATGTCTAGTCTCCCTTATGGCTCTAATCTGATAGTGGTAGTGGGGTGGTAGATGTCTAGTCTCCCTTATGGCTCTAATCTGATAGTGGTAGAGGGGTGGTAGATGTCTAGTCTCCCTTATGGCTCTAATTTGATAGTGGTAGTGGGGTGGAAGATGTCTAGTCTCCCGTATGGCTCTAATCTGATAGTGGTAGTGGGTTGGTAGATGTCTAGTCTCCCTTATGGCTCTAATCTGATAGTGGTAGTGGGGTGGTAGATGTCTAGTCTCCCTTATGGCTCTAATCTGATAGTGGTAGAGGGGTGGTAGATGTCTAGTCTCCCTTATGGCTCTAATTTGATAGTGTTAGTGGGGTGGTAGATGTCTAGTCTCCCTTATGGCTCTAATCTGATAGTGGTAGTGGGTTGGTAGATGTCTAGTCTCCCTTATGGCTCTAATCTGATAGTGGTAGTGGGGTGGTAGATGTCTAGTCTCCCTTATGAATCTAATTTGATAGTGGTAGCGGGGTGGTAGATGTCTAAGCTCCCTTATGGCTCTAATCTGATAGTGGTAGTGGGGTTGTAGATGTCTAGTCTCCCTTATGGCTCTAATCTGGTAGTGGTAGTGGGGTGGTAGATGTCTAGTCTCCCTTACGGCTCTAATCTAATAGTGGTAGTGGGGTGGTAGATGTCTAGTCTCCCTTATGGCTCTAATCTGATAGTGGTAGTGGGGTGGTAGATGTCTAGTCTCCCTTATGGCTCTAATTTGATAGTGGTAGTGGGGTGGTAGATGTCTAGTCTCCCTTATGGCTCTAATCTGATATTGGTAGTTGGGTGGTAGATGTCTAGTCTCCCTTATGGCTCTAATTTGATAGTGGTAGTGGGGTGGTAGATGTCTAGTCTCCCGTATGGCTCTAATCTGATAGTGGGTTGGTAGATGTCTAGTCTCCCTTATGGCTCTAATCTGATAGTGGTAGTGGGGTGGTAGATGTCTAGTCTCCCTTATGGCTCTAATCTGATAGTGGTAGAGGGGTGGTAGATGTCTAGTCTCCCTTATGGCTCTAATTTGATAGTGGTAGTGGGGTGGAAGATGTCTAGTCTCCCGTATGGCTCTAATCTGATAGTGGTAGTGGGTTGGTAGATGTCTAGTCTCCCTTATGGCTCTAATCTGATAGTGGTAGTGGGGTGGTAGATGTCTAGTCTCCCTTATGGCTCTAATCTGATAGTGGTAGAGGGGTGGTAGATGTCTAGTCTCCCTTATGGCTCTAATTTGATAGTGTTAGTGGGGTGGTAGATGTCTAGTCTCCCTTATGGCTCTAATCTGATAGTGGTAGTGGGTTGGTAGATGTCTAGTCTCCCTTATGGCTCTAATCTGATAGTGGTAGTGGGGTGGTAGATGTCTAGTCTCCCTTATGAATCTAATTTGATAGTGGTAGTGGGGTGGTAGATGTCTAAGCTCCCTTATGGCTCTAATCTGATAGTGGTAGTGGGGTTGTAGATGTCTAGTCTCCCTTATGGCTCTAATCTGATAGTGGTAGTGGGTTGGTAGATGTCTAGTCTCCCATATGGCTCTAATCTGGTAGTGGTGGTGGGGTGGTAGATGTCTAGTCTCCCTTACGGCTCTAATCTAATAGTGGTAGTGGGGTAGTAGATGTCTAGTCTCCCTTATGGCTCTAATCTGATAGTGGGTTGGTAGATGTCTAGTCTCCCTTATGGCTCTAATCTGATAGTGGTAGTGGGGTGGTAGATGTCTAGTCTCCCTTATGGCTCTAATCTGATAGTGGTAGAGGGGTGGTAGATGTCTAGTCTCCCTTATGGCTCTAATTTGATAGTGGTAGTGGGGTGGTAGATGTCTAGTCTCCCTTATGGCTCTAATCTGATAGTGGTAGTGGGTTGGTAGATGTCTAGTCTCCCTTATGGCTCTAATCTGATAGTGGTAGTGGGGTGGTAGATGTCTAGTCTCCCTTATGGCTCTAATCTGATAGTGGTAGTGGGTTGGTAGATGTCTAGTCTCCCTTATGGCTCTAATCTGATAGTGGTAGTGGGGTGGTAGATGTCTAGTCTCCCTTATGGCTCTAATTTGATAGTGGTAGTGGGGTGGTAGATGTCTAGTCTCCCTTATGGCTCTAATCTGATAGTGGTAGTGGGTTGGTAGATGTCTAGTCTCCCT
This sequence comes from Salvelinus fontinalis, assembly GCF_029448725.1. Classification (NCBI taxonomy): domain Eukaryota; kingdom Metazoa; phylum Chordata; class Actinopteri; order Salmoniformes; family Salmonidae; genus Salvelinus; species Salvelinus fontinalis. The sequence goes on along the minus strand of NC_074684.1, from coordinate 45,940,203 downwards.
TATGGCTCTAATCTGATAGAGGTAGTGGGGTGGTAGATGTCTAGTCTCCCTTATGGCTCTAATCTGATAGTGGTAGTGGGGTTGTAGATGTCTAGTCTCCCTTATGGCTCTAATCTGATAGTGGTAGGGGGGTGGTAGATGTCTAGTCTCCCTTAAACTCTAATCTGATAGTGGTAGTGGGGTGGTAGGTGTCTAGTCTCCCTTATGGCTCTAATTTGATAGTGGTAGTGGGGTGGTAGATGTCTAGTCTCCCGTAGGGCTCTAATCTGATAGTGGGTTGGTAGATGTCTAGTCTCCCTTATGGCTCTAATCTGATAGTGGTAGTGGGGTGGTAGATGTCTAGTCTCCCTTATGGCTCTAATCTGATAGTGGTAGAGGGGTGGTAGTTGTCTAGTCTCCCTTATGAATCTAATTTGATAGTGGTAGTGGGGTGGTAGATGTCTAGGCTCCCTTATGGCTCTAATCTGATAGTGGTAGTGGGGTTGTAGATGTCTAGTCTCCATTATGGCTCTAATCTGATAGTGGTAGTGGGTTGGTAGATGTCTAGTCTCCCTTATGGCTCTAATCTGATAGTGGTAGAGGGGTGGTAGATGTCTAGTCTCGCTTATGGCTCTAATCTGATAGTGGGTTGGTAGATGTCTAGTCTCCCTTATGGCTCTAATCTGATAGTGGTAGTGGGGTGGTAGATGTCTAGTCTCCCTTATGGCTCTAATTTGATAGTGGTAGTGGGGTAGTAGATGTCTAGTCTCCCTTATGGCTCTAATCTGATAGTGGGTTGGTAGATGTCTAGTCTCCCTTATGGCTCTAATCTGATAGTGGTAGTGGGGTGGTAGATGTCTAGTCTCCCTTATGGCTCTAATCTGATAGTGGTAGAGGGGTGGTAGATGTCTAGTCTCCCTTATGGCTCTAATTTGATAGTGGTAGTGGGGTGGTAGATGTCTAGTCTCCCTTATGGCTCTAATCTGATAGTGGTAGTGGGTTGGTAGATGTCTAGTCTCCCTTATGGCTCTAATCTGATAGTGGTAGTGGGGTGGTAGATGTCTAGTCTCCCTTATGGCTCTAATCTGATAGTGGTAGTGGGTTGGTAGATGTCTAGTCTCCCTTATGGCTCTAATCTGATAGTGGTAGTGGGGTGGTAGATGTCTAGTCTCCCTTATGGCTCTAATTTGATAGTGGTAGTGGGGTGGTAGATGTCTAGTCTCCCTTATGGCTCTAATCTGATAGTGGTAGTGGGTTGGTAGATGTCTAGTCTCCCTTATGGCTCTAATCTGATAGTGGTAGTGGGGTGGTAGATGTCTAGTCTCCCTTATGGCTCTAATCTGATAGTGGTAGTGGGGTTGTAGATGTCTAGTCTCCCTTATGGCTCTAATCTGATAGTGGTAGGGGGGTGGTAGATGTCTATTCTCCCTTAAACTCTAATCTGATAGTGGTAGTGGGGTGGTAGATGTCTAGTCTCCCTTATGGCTCTAATTTGATAGTGGTAGTGGGGTGGTAGATGTCTAGTCTCCCGTAGGGCTCTAATCTGATAGTGGGTTGGTAGATGTCTAGTCTCCCTTATGGCTCTAATCTGATAGTGGTAGTGGGGTGGTAGATGTCTAGTCTCCCTTATGGCTCTAATCTGATAGTGGTAGAGGGGTGGTAGTTGTCTAGTCTCCCTTATGAATCTAATTTGATAGTGGTAGTGGGGTGGTAGATGTCTAGGCTCCCTTATGGCTCTAATCTGATAGTGGTAGTGGGGTTGTAGATGTCTAGTCTCCATTATGGCTCTAATCTGATAGTGGTAGTGGGTTGGTAGATGTCTAGTCTCCCTTATGGCTCTAATCTGATAGTGGTAGAGGGGTGGTAGATGTCTAGTCTCCCTTATGGCTCTAATCTGATAGTGGTAGTGGGTTGGTAGATGTCTAGTCTCCCTTATGGCTCTAATCTGATAGTGGTAGTGGGGTGGTAGATGTCTAGTCTCCCTTATGAATCTAATTTGATAGTGGTAGTGGGGTGGTAGATGTCTAGGCTCCCTTATGGCTCTAATCTGATAGTGGTAGTGGGGTTGTAGATGTCTAGTCTCCCTTATGGCTCTAATCTGATAGTGGTAGTGGGTTGGTAGATGTCTAGTCTCCCTTATGGCTCTAATCTGGTAGTGGTAGTGTGGTGGTAGATGTCTAGTCTCCCTTACGGCTCTAATCTAATAGTGGTAGTGGGGTGGTAGATGTCTAGTCTCCCTTATGGCTCTAATCTGATAGTGGTAGTGGGGTGGTAGATGTCTAGTCTCCCTTATGGCTCTAATTTGATAGTGGTAGTGGGGTGGTAGATGTCTAGTCTCCCTTATGGCTCTAATCTGATATTGGTAGTTGGGTGGTAGATGTCTAGTCTCCCTTATGGCTCTAATTTGATAGTGGTAGTGGGGTGGTAGATGTCTAGTCTCCTGTATGGCTCTAATCTGATAGTGGGTTGGTAGATGTCTAGTCTCCCTTATGGCTCTAATCTGATAGTGGTAGTGGGGTGGTAGATGTCTAGTCTCCCTTATGGCTCTAATCTGATAGTGGTAGAGGGGTGGTAGATGTCTAGTCTCCCTTATGGCTCTAATTTGATAGTGGTAGTGGGGTGGAAGATGTCTAGTCTCCCGTATGGCTCTAATCTGATAGTGGTAGTGGGTTGGTAGATGTCTAGTCTCCCTTATGGCTCTAATCTGATAGTGGTAGTGGGGTGGTAGATGTCTAGTCTCCCTTATGGCTCTAATCTGATAGTGGTAGAGGGGTGGTAGATGTCTAGTCTCCCTTATGGCTCTAATTTGATAGTGTTAGTGGGGTGGTAGATGTCTAGTCTCCCTTATGGCTCTAATCTGATAGTGGTAGTGGGTTGGTAGATGTCTAGTCTCCCTTATGGCTCTAATCTGATAGTGGTAGTGGGGTGGTAGATGTCTAGTCTCCCTTATGAATCTAATTTGATAGTGGTAGTGGGGTGGTAGATGTCTAAGCTCCCTTATGGCTCTAATCTGATAGTGGTAGTGGGGTTGTAGATGTCTAGTCTCCCTTATGGCTCTAATCTGATAGTGGTAGTGGGTTGGTAGATGTCTAGTCTCCCTTATGGCTCTAATCTGGTAGTGGTAGTGGGGTGGTAGATGTCTAGTCTCCCTTATGGCTCTAATTTGATAGTGGTAGTGGGGTAGTAGATGTCTAGTCTCCCTTATGGCTCTAATCTGATAGTGGGTTGGTAGATGTCTAGTCTCCCTTATGGCTCTAATCTGATAGTGGTAGTGGGGTGGTAGATGTCTAGTCTCCCTTATGGCTCTAATCTGATAGTGTTAGAGGGGTGGTAGATGTCTAGTCTCCCTTATGGCTCTAATTTGATAGTGGTAGTGGGGTGGTAGATGTCTAGTCTCCCTTATGGCTCTAATCTGATAGTGGTAGTGGGTTGGTAGATGTCTAGTCTCCCTTATGGCTCTAATCTGATAGTGGTAGTGGGGTGGTAGATGTCTAGTCTCCCTTATGGCTCTAATCTGATAGTGGTAGTGGGTTGGTAGATGTCTAGTCTCCCTTATGGCTCTAATCTGATAGTGGTAGTGGGGTGGTAGATGTCTAGTCTCCCTTATGGCTCTAATTTGATAGTGGTAGTGGGGTGGTAGATGTCTAGTCTCCCTTATGGCTCTAATCTGATAGTGGTAGTGGGTTGGTAGATGTCTAGTCTCCCTTATGGCTCTAATCTGATAGTGGTAGTGGGGTGGTAGATGTCTAAGCTCCCTTATGGCTCTAATCTGATAGTGGTAGTGGGGTTGTAGATGTCTAGTCTCCCTTATGGCTCTAATCTGATAGTGGTAGGGGGGTGGTAGATGTCTATTCTCCCTTAAACTCTAATCTGATAGTGGTAGTGGGGTGGTAGATGTCTAGTCTCCCTTATGGCTCTAATTTGATAGTGGTAGTGGGGTGGTAGATGTCTAGTCTCCAGTAGGGCTCTAATCTGATAGTGGGTTGGTAGATGTCTAGTCTCCCTTATGGCTCTAATCTGATAGTGGTAGTGGGGTGGTAGATGTCTAGGCTCCCTTATGGCTCTAATCTGATAGTGGTAGTGGGGTTGTAGATGTCTAGTCTCCATTATGGCTCTAATCTGATAGTGGTAGTGGGTTGGTAGATGTCTAGTCTCCCTTATGGCTCTAATCTGATAGTGGTAGAGGGGTGGTAGATGTCTAGTCTCCCTTATGGCTCTAATCTGATAGTGGTAGTGGGTTGGTAGATGTCTAGTCTCCCTTATGGCTCTAATCTGATAGTGGTAGTGGGGTGGTAGATGTCTAGTCTCCCTTATGAATCTAATTTGATAGTGGTAGTGGGGTGGTAGATGTCTAGGCTCCCTTATGGCTCTAATCTGATAGTGGTAGTGGGGTTGTAGATGTCTAGTCTCCCTTATGGCTCTAATCTGATAGTGGTAGTGGGTTGGTAGATGTCTAGTCTCCCTTATGGCTCTAATCTGGTAGTGGTAGTGTGGTGGTAGATGTCTAGTCTCCCTTACGGCTCTAATCTAATAGTGGTAGTGGGGTGGTAGATGTCTAGTCTCCCTTATGGCTCTAATCTGATAGTGGTAGTGGGGTGGTAGATGTCTAGTCTCCCTTATGGCTCTAATTTGATAGTGGTAGTGGGGTGGTAGATGTCTAGTCTCCCTTATGGCTCTAATCTGATTTTGGTAGTTGGGTGGTAGATGTCTAGTCTCCCTTATGGCTCTAATTTGATAGTGGTAGTGGGGTGGTAGATGTCTAGTCTCCCGTATGGCTCTAATCTGATAGTGGGTTGGTAGATGTCTAGTCTCCCTTATGGCTCTAATCTGATAGTGGTAGTGGGTTGGTAGATGTCTAGTCTCCCTTATGGCTCTAATCTGATAGTGGTAGAGGGGTGGTAGATGTCTAGTCTCCCTTATGGCTCTAATTTGATAGTGGTAGTGGGGTGGAAGATGTCTAGTCTCCCGTATGGCTCTAATCTGATAGTGGTAGTGGGTTGGTAGATGTCTAGTCTCCCTTATGGCTCTAATCTGACAGTGGCAGTGGGGTGGTAGATGTCTAGTCTCCCTTATGGCTCTAATCTGATAGTGGTAGAGGGGTGGAAGATGTCTAGTCTCCCTTATGGCTCTAATTTGATAGTGTTAGTGGGGTGGTAGATGTCTAGTCTCCCTTATGGCTCTAATCTGATAGTGGTAGTGGGTTGGTAGATGTCTAGTCTCCCTTATGGCTCTAATCTGATAGTGGTAGTGGGGTGGTAGATGTCTAGTCTCCCTTATGAATCTAATTTGATAGTGGTAGTGGGGTGGTAGATGTCTAAGCTCCCTTATGGCTCTAATCTGATAGTGGTAGTGGGGTTGTAGATGTCTAGTCTCCCTTATGGCTCTAATCTGATAGTGGTAGTGGGTTGGTAGATGTCTAGTCTCCCTTATGGCTCTAATCTGGTAGTGGTAGTGGGGTGGTAGATGTCTAGTGTCCCTTATGGCTCTAATTTGATAGTGGTAGTGGGGTAGTAGATGTCTAGTCTCCCTTATGGCTCTAATCTGATAGTGGTAGTTGGGTGGTAGATGTCTAGTCTCCCTTATGGCTCTAATTTGATAGTGGTAGTGGGGTGGTAGATGTCTAGTCTCCCGTATGGCTCTAATCTGATAGTGGGTTGGTATATGTCTAGTCTCCCTTATGGCTCTAATCTGATAGTGGTAGTGGGGTGGTAGATGTCTAGTCTCCCTTATGGCTCTAATCTGATAGTGGTAGAGGGGTGGTAGTTGTCTAGTCTCCCCTATGGCTCTAATTTGATAGTGGTAGTGGGGTGGAGATGTCTAGTCTCCCTTATGGCTCTAATCTGATAGTGGTAGTGGGTTGGTAGATGTCTAGTCTCCCTTATGGCTCTAATCTGATAGTGGTAGTGGGGTGGTAGATGTCTAGTCTCCCTTAAGTCTCTAATCTGATAGTGGTAGAGGGGTGGTAGATGTCTAGTCTCCCTTATGGCTCTAATCTGATAGTGGGTTGGTAGATGTCTAGTCTCCCTTATGGCTCAATCTGATAGTGGTAGTGGGGTGGTAGATGTCTAGTCTCCCTTAAGGCTCTAATCTGATAGTGGTAGAGGGGTGGTAGATGTGTAGTCTCCCTTATGGCTCTAATTTGATAGTGGTAGTGGGGTGGTAGATGTCTAGTCTCCCTTATGGCTCTAATCTGATAGTGGTAGTGGGGTGGTAGATGTCTAGTCTCCCTTATGGCTCTAATTTGATAGTGGTAGTGGGGTGGTAGATGTCTAGTCTCCCTTATGGCTCTAATCTGATAGTGGTAGGGGGGTGGTAGATGTCTAGTCTCCCTTATGGCTCTAATCTGATAGTGGGGTGGCAGATGTCTAGTCTCCCTTATGGCTCTAATCTGATAGTGGGTTGGTAGATGTCTAGTCTCCCTTATGGCTCTAATCTGGTAGTGGCAGTGGGGTGGTAGATGTCTAGTCTCCCTTATGGCTCTAATCTGATAGTGGTAGGGGGGTGGTAGATGTCTAGTCTCCCTTATGGCTCTAATCTGATAGTGGTAGAGGGGTGGTAGATGTCTAGTCTCCCTTATGGCTCTAATTTGATAGTGGTAGTGGGGTGGTAGATGTCTAGTCTCCCTTATGGCTCTAATCTGATAGTGGGGTGGCAGATGTCTAGTCTCCCTTATGGCTCTAAACTGATAGTGGTAGTGGGGTGGTAGATGTCTAGTCTCCCTTATGGCTCTAATCTGATAGTGGTAGAGGGGTGGTAGATGTCTAGTCTCCCTTATGGCTCTAATTTGATAGTGGTAGTGGGGTGGTAGATGTCTAGTCTCCCTTAAGGCTCTAATCTGATAGTGGTAGTGGGTTGGTAGATGTCTAGTCTCCCTTATGGCTCTAATTTGATAGTGGTAGTGGGGTGGTAGATGTCTAGTCTCCCTTATGGCTCTAATCTGATAGTGGTAGTGGGGTTGTAGATGTCTAGTCTCCCTTATGGCTCTAATCTGATAGTGGTAGTGGGTTGGTAGATGTCTAGTCTCCCTTATGGCTCTATTCTGGTAGTGGTAGTGGGGTGGTAGATGTCTAGTCTCCCTTATGGCTCTAATCTGATAGTGCTAGAGGGTGGTAGATGTCTAGGCTCCCTTATGGCTCTAATCTGATAGTGGTAGTGGGGTGGTAGATGTCTAGTCTCCCTTATGGCTCGAATCTGATAGAGGGATGGTTGATGTCTAGTCTCCCTTATGGCTCTAATCTGATAGTGGTAGTGGGGTGGTAGATGTCTAGTCTCCCTTATGGCTTTAATTTGATAGTGGTAGTGGGGTGGTAGATGTCTAGTCTCCCTTATGGCTCTAATCTGGTAGTGGTAGTGGGGTGGTAGATGTATAGTCTCCCTTATGGCTCTAACCTGATAGTGGTAGTGGGGTGGTAGATGTCTAGTCTCCCTTATGGCTCTAATCTGATAGTGGTAGTGGGGTGGTAGATGTCTAGTCTCCCTTATGGCTCTAATCTGATAGTGGTAGTGGGGTGGTAGATGTCTAGTCTCCCTTACGGCTCTAATCTAATAGTGGTAGTGGGGTGGTAGATGTCTAGTCTCCCTTTTGGCTCTAATTTGATAGTGGTAGTGGGGTGGTAGATGTCTAGTCTCCCTTATGGCTCTAATTTGATAGTGGTAGTGGGGTGGTAGATGTCTAGTCTCCCTTATGGCTCTAATCTGATAGTGGTAGGGGGTGGTAGATGTCTAGTCTACCTTATGGCTCTAATCTGGTAGTGGTAGTGGGGTGGTAGATGTCTAGTCTCCCTTATGGCTCTAATCTGATAGTGGTAGTGGGGTGGTAGATGTCTAGTCTCCCCTATGGCCCTAATCTGATAGTGGTAGTGGGGTGGTAGATGTCTATTCTCCCTTATGGCTCTAATCTGATAGTGGGGTGGTAGATGTCTAGTCTCCCTTATGGCTCTAATCTGATAGTGGGTTGGTAGATGTCTAGTCTCCCTTATGGCTCAATCTGATAGTGGTAGTGGGGTGGTAGATGTCTAGTCTCCCTTATGGCTCTAATCTGATAGTGGTAGAGGGGTGGTAGATGTCTAGTCTCCCTTATGGCTCTAATTTGATAGTGGTAGTGGGGTGGTAGATGTCTAGTCTCCCTTATGGCTCTAATCTGATAGTGGGAAAGGGGTGGTAGATGTCTAGTCTCCCTTATGGCTCTAATTTGATAGTGGTAGTGGGGTGGTAGATGTCTAGTCTCCCTTATGGCTCTAATCTGATAGTGGTAGAGGGGTGGTAGATGTCTAGTCTCCCTTATGGCTCTAATCTGATAGTGGGGTGGCAGATGTCTAGTCTCCCTTATGGCTCTAATCTGATAGTGGGTTGGTAGATGTCTAGTCTCCCTTATGGCTCTAATCTGGTAGTGGCAGTGGGGTGGTAGATGTCTAGTCTCCCTTATGGCTCTAATCTGATAGTGGTAGGGGGGTGGTAGATGTCTAGTCTCCCTTATGGCTCTAATCTGATAGTGGTAGAGGGGTGGTAGATGTCTAGTCTCCCTTATGGCTCTAATTTGATAGTGGTAGTGGGGTGGTAGATGTCTAGTCTCCCTTATGGCTCTAATCTGATAGTGGGGTGGCAGATGTCTAGTCTCCCTTATGGCTCTAATCTGATAGTGGGTTGGTAGATGTCTAGTCTCCCTTATGGCTCTAATCTGATAGTGGTAGTGGGTTGGTAGATGTCTAGTCTCCCTTATGGCTCTAATCTGATAGTGGTAGAGGGGTGGTAGATGTCTAGTCTCCCTTATGGCTCTAATTTGATAGTGGTAGTGGGGTGGTAGATGTCTAGTCTCCCTTATAGCTCAAATCTGATAGTGGTAGTGGGTTGGTAGATGTTTAGTCTCCCTTATGGCTCTAATTTGATAGTGGTAGTGGGGTGGTAGATGTCTAGTCTCCCTTATGGCTCTAATCTGATAGTGGTAGTGGGGTTGTAGATGTCTAGTCTCACTTATGGCTCTAATCTGATAGTGGTAGTGGGTTGGTAGATGTCTAGTCTCCCTTATGGCTCTAATCTGGTAGTGGTAGTGGGGTGGTAGATGTCTAGTCTCCCTTATGGCTCTAATCTGATAGTGCTAGATGGTGGTAGATGTCTAGGCTCCCTTATGGCTCTAATCTGATAGTGGTAGTGGGGTGGTAGATGTCTAGTCTCCCTTATGGCTCGAATCTGATAGAGGGGTGGTTGATGTCTAGTCTCCCTTATGGCTCTAATCTGATAGTGGTAGTGGGGTGGTAGATGTCTAGTCTCCCTTATGGCTTTAATTTGATAGTGGTAGTGGGGTGGTAGATGTCTAGTCTCCCTTATGGCTCTAATCTGGTAGTGGTAGTGGGGTGGTAGATGTATAGTCTCCCTTATGGCTCTAACCTGATAGTGGTAGTGGGGTGGTAGATGTCTAGTCTCCCTTATGGCTCTAATCTGATAGTGGTAGTGGGGTGGTAGATGTCTAGTCTCCCTTATGGCTCTAATCTGATAGTGGTAGTGGGGTGGTAGATGTCTAGTCTCCCTTACGGCTCTAATCTAATAGTGGTAGTGGGGTGGTAGATGTCTAGTCTCCCTTATGGCTCTAATTTGATAGTGGTAGTGGGGTGGTAGATGTCTAGTCTCCCTTATGGCTCTAATTTGATAGTGGTAGTGGGGTGGTAGATGTCTAGTCTCCCTTATGGCTCTAATCTGATAGTGGTAGGGGGTGGTAGATGTCTAGTCTACCTTATGGCTCTAATCTGGTAGTGGTAGTGGGGTGGTAGATGTCTAGTCTCCCTTATGGCTCTAATCTGATAGTGGTAGTGGGGTGGTAGATGTCTAGTCTCCCCTATGGCCCTAATCTGATAGTGGTAGTGGGGTGGTAGATGTCTAGTCTCCCCTATGGCCCTATTCTGATAGTGGTAGTGGGGTGGTAGATGTCTAGTCTCCGTTATGGCTCTAATCTGATATTGGGGTGGCAGATGTCTAGTCTCCCTTATGGCTCTAATCTGATAGTGGTAGTGGGGTGGTAGATGTCTAGTCTCCCTTATGGCTCTAATTTGATAGTTGTAGTGGGGTGGTAGATGTCTAGTCTCCCTTATGGCTCTAATCTGATAGTGGTAGTGGGGTGGTAGATGTCTAGTCTCCCTTATGGCTCTAATCTGATAGTGGTAGTGGGTTGGTAGATGTCTAGTCTCCCTATTGGCTCTAATCTGATAGTGGGGTGGCAGATGTCTAGTCTCCCTTATGGCTCTAATCTGATAGTGGTAGTGGGGTGGTAGATGTTTAGTCTCCCTTATGACTCTAATTTGATAGTGGTAGTGGGGTGGTAGATGTCTAGACTCCCTTATGGCTCTAATCGGATAGTGGTAGTGGGGTTGTAGATGTCTAGTCTCCCTTATGGCTCTAATCTGATAGTGGTAGGGGGGTGGTAGATGTCTAGTCTCCCTTATGGCTCTAATCTGATAGTGGTAGTGGGGTGGTAGATGTCTAGTCTCCCTTATGGCTCTAATTTGATAGTGGTAGTGGGGTGGTAGATGTCTAGTCTCCCGTATGGCTCTAATCTGATAGTGGGTTGGTAGATGTCTAGTCTCGCTTATGGCTCTAATCTGATAGTGGTGGTGGGGTGGTAGATGTCTAGTCTCCCTTATGGCTCTAATCTGATAGTGGTAGAGGGGTGGTAGATGTCTAGTCTCCCTTATGGCTCTAATTTGATAGTGGTAGTGGGTTGGTAGATGTCTACTGTCCCTTATGGCTCTAATCTGATAGTAGTAGTGGGGTGGTAGATGTCTAGTCTCCCTTATGGCTCTAATTTGATAGTGGTAGTGGGGTGGTAGATGTCTAGTCTCCCTTATGGCTCTAATCTGATAGTGGTAGTGGGGTTGTAGATGTCTAGTCTCCCTTATGGCTCTAATCTGATAGTGGTAGGGGGGTGGTAGATGTCTAGTCTCCCTTATGGCTCTAATCTGATAGTGGTAGTGGGGTGGTAGATGTCTAGTCTCCCTTATGGCTCTAATTTGATAGTGGTAGTGGGGTGGTAGATGTCTAGTCTCCCGTATGGCTCTAATCTGATAGTGGGTTGGTAGATGTCTAGTCTCCCTTATGGCTCTAATCTGATAGTGGTAGTGGGGTGGTAGATGTCTAGTCTTCCTTATGGCTGTAATGTGATAGTGGTAGAGGGGTGGTAGATGTCTAGTCTCCCTTATGGCTCTAATTTGATAGTGGTAGTGGGTTGGTAGATGTCTAGTCTCCCTTATGCCTCTAATCTGATAGTGGTAGTGGGGTGGTAGATGTCTAGTCTCCCTTATGGCTCTAATTTGATAGTGGTAGTGGGGTGGTAGATGTCTAGTCTCCCTTATGGCTCTAATCTGTTAGTGGTAGTGGGGTTGTAGATGTCTAGTCTCCCTTATGGCTCTAATCTGATAGTGGTAGTGGGTTGGTAGATGTCTAGTCTCCCTTATCGCTCTAATCTGGTAGTGGTAGTGGGGTGGTAGATGTCTAGTCTCCCTTACGGCTCTAATCTAATAGTGGTAGTGGGGTGGTAGATGTCTAGTCTCCCTTATGGCTCTAATCTGATAGTGGTAGGGGGGTGGTAGTTGTCTAGTGTCCCTTATGGCTCTAATTTGATAGTGGTAATGGGGTGGTAGATGTCTAGTCTCCCTTATGGCTCTAATTTGATAGTGGTAGTGGGGTGGTAGATGTCTAGTCTCCCTTATGGCTCTAATCTGATAGTGGTAGGGGGGTGGTAGATGTCTAGTCTCCCTTATGGCTCTAATTTGATAGTGGTAGTGGGGTGGTAGATGTCTAGTCTCCCGTATGGCTCTAATCTGATAGTGGGTTGGTAGATGTCTAGTCTCCCTTATGGCTCTAATCTGATAGTGGTAGTGGGGTGGTAGATGTCTAGGCTCCCTTATGGCTCTAATCTGATAGTGTAGAGGGGTGGTAGATGTCTAGTCTCCCTTATGGCTCTAATTTGATAGTGGTAGTGGGGTTGTAGATGTCTAGTCTCCCTTATGGCTCTAATCTGATAGTGGTAGTGGGTTGGTAGATGTCTAGTCTCCCTTATGGCTCTAATCTGATAGTGGTAGTGGGGTGGTAGATGTCTAGTCTCCCTTATGAATCTAATTTGATAGTGGTAGTGGGGTGGTAGATGTCTAAGCTCCCTTATGGCTCTAATCTGATAGTGGTAGTGGGGTTGTAGATGTCTAGTCTCCCTTATGGCTCTAATCTGATAGTGGTAGTGGGTTGGTAGATGTCTAGTCTCCCTTATGGCTCTAATCTGGTAGTGGTAGTGGGGTGGTAGATGTCTAGTCTCCCTTACGGCTCTAATCTAATAGTGGTAGTGGGGTGGTAGATGTCTAGTCTCCCTTATGGCTCTAATCTGATAGTGGTAGTGGGGTGGTAGATGTCTAGTCTCCCTTATGGCTCTAATTTGATAGTGGTAGTGGGGTAGTAGATGTCTAGTCTCCCTTATGGCTCTAATCTGATAGTGGTAGTTGGGTGGTAGATGTCTAGTCTCCCTTATGGCTCTAATTTGATAGTGGTAGTGGGGTGGTAGATGTCTAGTCTCCCGTATGGCTCTAATCTGATAGTGGGTTGGTATATGTCTAGTCTCCCTTATGGCTCTAATCTGATAGTGGTAGTGGGGTGGTAGATGTCTAGTCTCCCTTATGGCTCTAATCTGATAGTGGTAGAGGGGTGGTAGATGTCTAGTCTCCCTTATGGCTCTAATTTGATAGTGGTAGTGGGATGGAGATGTCTAGTCTCCCTTATGGCTCTAATCTGATAGTGGTAGTGGGTTGGTAGATGTCTAGTCTCCCTTATGGCTCTAATCTGATAGTGGTAGTGGGGTGGTAGATGTCTAGTCTCCCTTATGGCTCTAATCTGATAGTGGTAGAGGGGTGGTAGATGTCTAGTCTCCCTTATGGCTCTAATCTGATAGTGGGTTGGTAGATGTCTAGTCTCCCTTATGGCTCAATCTGATAGTGGTAGTGGGGTGGTAGATGTCTAGTCTCCCTTATGGCTCTAATCTGATAGTGGTAGAGGGGTGGTAGATGTCTAGTCTCCCTTATGGCTCTAATTTGATAGTGGTAGTGGGGTGGTAGATGTCTCGTCTCCCTTATGGCTCTAATCTGATAGTGGTAGTGGGGTGGTAGATGTCTAGTCTCCCTTATGGCTCTAATTTGATAGTGGTAGTGGGGTGGTAGATGTCTAGTCTCCCTTATGGCTCTAATCTGATAGTGGTAGGGGGGTGGTAGATGTCTAGTCTCCCTTATGGCTCTAATCTGATAGTGGGGTGGCAGATGTCTAGTCTCCCTTATGGCTCTAATCTGATAGTGGGTTGGTAGATGTCTAGTCTCCCTTATGGCTCTAATCTGGTAGTGGCAGTGGGGTGGTAGATGTCTAGTCTCCCTTATGGCTCTAATCTGATAGTGGTAGGGGGGTGGTAGATGTCTAGTCTCCCTTATGGCTCTAATCTGATAGTGGTAGAGGGGTGGTAGATGTCTAGTCTCCCTTATGGCTCTAATTTGATAGTGGTAGTGGGGTGGTAGATGTCTAGTCTCCCTTATGGCTCTAATCTGATAGTGGGGTGGCAGATGTCTAGTCTCCCTTATGGCTCTAATCTGATAGTGGGTTGGTAGATGTCTAGTCTCCCTTATGGCTCTAATCTGATAGTGGTAGTGGGGTGGTAGTTGTCTAGTCTCCCTTATGGCTCTAATCTGACAGTGGTAGAGGGGTGGTAGATGTCTAGTCTCCCTTATGGCTCTAATTTGATAGTGGTAGTGGGGTGGTAGATGTCTAGTCTCCCTTATGGCTCTAATCTGATAGTGGTAGTGGGTTGGTAGATGTCTAGTCTCCCTTATGGCTCTAATTTGATAGTGGTAGTGGGGTGGTAGATGTCTAGTCTCCCTTATGGCTCTAATCTGATAGTGGTAGTGGGGTTGTAGATGTCTAGTCTCCCTTATGGCTCTAATCTGATAGTGGTAGTGGGTTGGTAGATGTCTAGTCTCCCTTATGGCTCTATTCTGGTAGTGGTAGTGGGGTGGTAGATGTCTAGTCTCCCTTATGGCTCTAATCTGATAGTGCTAGAGGGTGATAGATGTCTAGGCTCCCTTATGGCTCTAATCTGATAGTGGTAGTGGGGTGGTAGATGTCTAGTCTCCCTTATGGCTCGAATCTGATAGAGGGGTGGTTGATGTCTAGTCTCCCTTATGGCTCTAATCTGATAGTGGTAGTGGGGTGGTAGATGTCTAGTCTCCCTTATGGCTTTAATTTGGTAGTGGTAGTGGGGTGGTAGATGTCTAGTCTCCCTTATGGCTCTAATCTGGTAGTGGTAGTGGGGTGGTAGATGTATAGTCTCCCTTATGGCTCTAACCTGATAGTGGTAGTGGGGTGGTAGATGTCTAGTCTCCCTTATGGCTCTAATCTGATAGTGGTAGTGGGGTGGTAGATGTCTAGTCTCCCTTATGGCTCTAATCTGATAGTGGTAGTGGGTTGGTAGATGTCTAGTCTCCCTTACGGCTCTAATCTAATAGTGGTAGTGGGGTGGTAGATGTCTAGTCTCCCTTATGGCTCTAATTTGATAGTGGTAGTGGGGTGGTAGATGTCTAGTCTCCCTTATGGCTCTAATTTGATAGTGGTAGTGGGGTGGTAGATGTCTAGTCTCCCTTATGGCTCTAATCTGATAGTGGTAGGGGGTGGTAGATGTCTAGTCTACCTTATGGCTCTAATCTGGTAGTGGTAGTGGGGTGGTAGATGTCTAATCTCCCTTATGGCTCTAATCTGATAGTGGTAGTGGGGTGGTAGATGTCTAGTCTCCCCTATGGCCCTAATCTGATAGTGGTAGTGGGGTGGTAGATGTCAATTCTCCCTTATGGCTCTAATCTGACAGTGGGGTGGTAGATGTCTAGTCTCCCTTATGGCTCTAATCTGATAGTGGGTTGGTAGATGTCTAGTCTCCCTTATTGCTCAATCTGATAGTGGTAGTGGGGTGGTAGATGTCTAGTCTCCCTTATGGCTCTAATCTGATAGTGGTAGAGGGGTGGTAGATGTCTAGTCTCCCTTATGGCTCTAATTTGATAGTGGTAGTGGGGTGGTAGATGTCTAGTCTCCCTTATGGCTCTAATCTGATAGTGGTAGTGGGGTGGTAGATGTCTAGTCTCCCTTATGGCTCTAATTTGATAGTGGTAGTGGGGTGGTAGATGTCTAGTCTCCCTTATGGCTCTAATCTGATAGTGGTAGGGGGGTGGTAGATGTCTAGTCTCCCTTATGGCTCTAATCTGATAGTGGGGTGGCAGATGTCTAGTCTCCCTTATGGCTCTAATCTGATAGTGGGTTGGTAGATGTCTAGTCTCCCTTATGGCTCTAATCTGGTAGTGGCAGTGGGGTGGTAGATGTCTAGCCTCCCTTATGGCTCTAATCTGATAGTGGTAGGGGGGTGGTAGATGTCTAGTCTCCCTTATGGCTCTAATCTGATAGTGGTAGAGGGGTGGTAGATGTCTAGTCTCCCTTATGGCTCTAATTTGATAGTGGTAGTGGGGTGGTAGATGTCTAGTCTCCCTTATGGCTCTAATCTGATAGTGGGGTGGCAGATGTCTAGTCTCCCTTATGGCTCTAATCTGATAGTGGGTTGGTAGATGTCTAGTCTCCCTTATGGCTCTAATCTGATAGTGGTAGTGGGGTGGTAGATGTCTAGTCTCCCTTATGGCTCTAATCTGATAGTGGTAGAGGGGTGGTAGATGTCTAGTCTCCCTTATGGCTCTAATTTGATAGTGGTAGTGGGGTGGTAGATGTCTAGTCTCCCTTATAGCTCTAATCTGATAGTGGTAGTGGGTTGGTAGATGTCTAGTCTCCCTTATGGCTCTAATTTGATAGTGGTAGTGGGGTGGTAGATGTCTAGTCTCCCTTATGGCTCTAATCTGATAGTGGTAGTGGGGTTGTAGATGTCTAGTCTCACTTATGGCTCTAATCTGATAGTGGTAGTGGGTTGGTAGATGTCTAGTCTCCCTTATGGCTCTAATCTGGTAGTGGTAGTGGGGTGGTAGATGTCTAGTCTCCCTTATGGCTCTAATCTGATAGTGCTAGAGGGTGGTAGATGTCTAGGCTCCCTTATGGCTCTAATCTGATAGTGGTAGTGGGGTGGTAGATGTCTAGTCTCCCTTATGGCTCGAATCTGATAGAGGGGTGGTTGATGTCTAGTCTCCCTTATGGCTCTAATCTGATAGTGGTAGTGGGGTGGTAGATGTCTAGTCTCCCTTATGGCTTTAATTTGATAGTGGTAGTGGGGTGGTAGATGTCTAGTCTCCCTTATGGCTCTAATCTGGTAGTGGTAGTGGGGTGGTAGATGTATAGTCTCCCTTATGGCTCTAATTTGATAGTGGTAGTGGGGTGGTAGATGTCTAGTCTCCCTTATGGCTCTAATTTGATAGTGGTAGTGGGGTGGTAGATGTCTAGTCTCCCTTATGGCTCTAATCTGATAGTGGTAGGGGGTGGTAGATGTCTAGTCTACCTTATGGCTCTAATCTGGTAGTGGTAGTGGGGTGGTAGATGTCTAGTCTCCCTTATGGCTCTAATCTGATAGTGGTAGTGGGGTGGTAGATGTCTAGTCTCCCCTATGGCCCTAATCTGATAGTGGTAGTGGGGTGGTAGATGTCTAGTCTCCCCTATGGCCCTATTCTGATAGTGGTAGTGGGGTGGTAGATGTCTAGTCTCCGTTATGGCTCTAATCTGATATTGGGGTGGCAGATGTCTAGTCTCCCTTATGGCTCTAATCTGATAGTGGTAGTGGGGTGGTAGATGTCTAGTCTCCCTTATGGCTCTAATTTGATAGTTGTAGTGGGGTGGTAGATGTCTAGTCTCCCTTATGGCTCTAATCTGATAGTGGTAGTGGGGTGGTAGATGTCTAGTCTCCCTTATGGCTCTAATCTGATAGTGGTAGTGGGTTGGTAGATGTCTAGTCTCCCTATTGGCTCTAATCTGATAGTGGGGTGGCAGATGTCTAGTCTCCCTTATGGCTCTAATCTGATAGTGGTAGTGGGGTGGTAGATGTTTAGTCTCCCTTATGACTCTAATTTGATAGTGGTAGTGGGGTGGTAGATGTCTAGACTCCCTTATGGCTCTAATCGGATAGTGGTAGTGGGGTTGTAGATGTCTAGTCTCCCTTATGGCTCTAATCTGATAGTGGTAGGGGGGTGGTAGATGTCTAGTCTCCCTTATGGCTCTAATCTGATAGTGGTAGTGGGGTGGTAGATGTCTAGTCTCCCTTATGGCTCTAATTTGATAGTGGTAGTGGGGTGGTAGATGTCTAGTCTCCCGTATGGCTCTAATCTGATAGTGGGTTGGTAGATGTCTAGTCTCGCTTATGGCTCTAATCTGATAGTGGTGGTGGGGTGGTAGATGTCTAGTCTCCCTTATGGCTCTAATCTGATAGTGGTAGAGGGGTGGTAGATGTCTAGTCTCCCTTATGGCTCTAATTTGATAGTGGTAGTGGGTTGGTAGATGTCTACTGTCCCTTATGGCTCTAATCTGATAGTAGTAGTGGGGTGGTAGATGTCTAGTCTCCCTTATGGCTCTAATTTGATAGTGGTAGTGGGGTGGTAGATGTCTAGTCTCCCTTATGGCTCTAATCTGATAGTGGTAGTGGGGTTGTAGATGTCTAGTCTCCCTTATGGCTCTAATCTGATAGTGGTAGGGGGGTGGTAGATGTCTAGTCTCCCTTATGGCTCTAATCTGATAGTGGTAGTGGGGTGGTAGATGTCTAGTCTCCCTTATGGCTCTAATTTGATAGTGGTAGTGGGGTGGTAGATGTCTAGTCTCCCGTATGGCTCTAATCTGATAGTGGGTTGGTAGATGTCTAGTCTCCCTTATGGCTCTAATCTGATAGTGGTAGTGGGGTGGTAGATGTCTAGTCTTCCTTATGGCTGTAATGTGATAGTGGTAGAGGGGTGGTAGATGTCTAGTCTCCCTTATGGCTCTAATTTGATAGTGGTAGTGGGTTGGTAGATGTCTAGTCTCCCTTATGCCTCTAATCTGATAGTGGTAGTGGGGTGGTAGATGTCTAGTCTCCCTTATGGCTCTAATTTGATAGTGGTAGTGGGGTGGTAGATGTCTAGTCTCCCTTATGGCTCTAATCTGTTAGTGGTAGTGGGGTTGTAGATGTCTAGTCTCCCTTATGGCTCTAATCTGATAGTGGTAGTGGGTTGGTAGATGTCTAGTCTCCCTTATCGCTCTAATCTGGTAGTGGTAGTGGGGTGGTAGATGTCTAGTCTCCCTTACGGCTCTAATCTAATAGTGGTAGTGGGGTGGTAGATGTCTAGTCTCCCTTATGGCTCTAATCTGATAGTGGTAGGGGGGTGGTAGTTGTCTAGTGTCCCTTATGGCTCTAATTTGATAGTGGTAATGGGGTGGTAGATGTCTAGTCTCCCTTATGGCTCTAATTTGATAGTGGTAGTGGGGTGGTAGATGTCTAGTCTCCCTTATGGCTCTAATCTGATAGTGGTAGGGGGGTGGTAGATGTCTAGTCTCCCTTATGGCTCTAATTTGATAGTGGTAGTGGGGTGGTAGATGTCTAGTCTCCCGTATGGCTCTAATCTGATAGTGGGTTGGTAGATGTCTAGTCTCCCTTATGGCTCTAATCTGATAGTGGTAGTGGGGTGGTAGATGTCTAGGCTCCCTTATGGCTCTAATCTGATAGTGTAGAGGGGTGGTAGATGTCTAGTCTCCCTTATGGCTCTAATTTGATAGTGGTAGTGGGGTTGTAGATGTCTAGTCTCCCTTATGGCTCTAATCTGATAGTGGTAGTGGGTTGGTAGATGTCTAGTCTCCCTTATGGCTCTAATCTGATAGTGGTAGTGGGGTGGTAGATGTCTAGTCTCCCTTATGAATCTAATTTGATAGTGGTAGTGGGGTGGTAGATGTCTAAGCTCCCTTATGGCTCTAATCTGATAGTGGTAGTGGGGTTGTAGATGTCTAGTCTCCCTTATGGCTCTAATCTGATAGTGGTAGTGGGTTGGTAGATGTCTAGTCTCCCTTATGGCTCTAATCTGGTAGTGGTAGTGGGGTGGTAGATGTCTAGTCTCCCTTACGGCTCTAATCTAATAGTGGTAGTGGGGTGGTAGATGTCTAGTCTCCCTTATGGCTCTAATCTGATAGTGGTAGTGGGGTGGTAGATGTCTAGTCTCCCTTATGGCTCTAATTTGATAGTGGTAGTGGGGTAGTAGATGTCTAGTCTCCCTTATGGCTCTAATCTGATAGTGGTAGTTGGGTGGTAGATGTCTAGTCTCCCTTATGGCTCTAATTTGATAGTGGTAGTGGGGTGGTAGATGTCTAGTCTCCCGTATGGCTCTAATCTGATAGTGGGTTGGTATATGTCTAGTCTCCCTTATGGCTCTAATCTGATAGTGGTAGTGGGGTGGTAGATGTCTAGTCTCCCTTATGGCTCTAATCTGATAGTGGTAGAGGGGTGGTAGATGTCTAGTCTCCCTTATGGCTCTAATTTGATAGTGGTAGTGGGATGGAGATGTCTAGTCTCCCTTATGGCTCTAATCTGATAGTGGTAGTGGGTTGGTAGATGTCTAGTCTCCCTTATGGCTCTAATCTGATAGTGGTAGTGGGGTGGTAGATGTCTAGTCTCCCTTATGGCTCTAATCTGATAGTGGTAGAGGGGTGGTAGATGTCTAGTCTCCCTTATGGCTCTAATCTGATAGTGGGTTGGTAGATGTCTAGTCTCCCTTATGGCTCAATCTGATAGTGGTAGTGGGGTGGTAGATGTCTAGTCTCCCTTATGGCTCTAATCTGATAGTGGTAGAGGGGTGGTAGATGTCTAGTCTCCCTTATGGCTCTAATTTGATAGTGGTAGTGGGGTGGTAGATGTCTCGTCTCCCTTATGGCTCTAATCTGATAGTGGTAGTGGGGTGGTAGATGTCTAGTCTCCCTTATGGCTCTAATTTGATAGTGGTAGTGGGGTGGTAGATGTCTAGTCTCCCTTATGGCTCTAATCTGATAGTGGTAGGGGGGTGGTAGATGTCTAGTCTCCCTTATGGCTCTAATCTGATAGTGGGGTGGCAGATGTCTAGTCTCCCTTATGGCTCTAATCTTATAGTGGGTTGGTAGATGTCTAGTCTCCCTTATGGCTCTAATCTGGTAGTGGCAGTGGGGTGGTAGATGTCTAGTCTCCCTTATGGCTCTAATCTGATAGTGGTAGGGGGGTGGTAGATGTCTAGTCTCCCTTATGGCTCTAATCTGATAGTGGTAGAGGGGTGGTAGATGTCTAGTCTCCCTTATGGCTCTAATTTGATAGTGGTAGTGGGGTGGTAGATGTCTAGTCTCCCTTATGGCTCTAATCTGATAGTGGGGTGGCAGATGTCTAGTCTCCCTTATGGCTCTAATCTGATAGTGGGTTGGTAGATGTCTAGTCTCCCTTATGGCTCTAATCTGATAGTGGTAGTGGGGTGGTAGTTGTCTAGTCTCCCTTATGGCTCTAATCTGACAGTGGTAGAGGGGTGGTAGATGTCTAGTCTCCCTTATGGCTCTAATTTGATAGTGGTAGTGGGGTGGTAGATGTCTAGTCTCCCTTATGGCTCTAATCTGATAGTGGTAGTGGGTTGGTAGATGTCTAGTCTCCCTTATGGCTCTAATTTGATAGTGGTAGTGGGTTGGTAGATGTCTAGTCTCCCTTATGGCTCTAATCTGATAGTGGTAGTGGGGTTGTAGATGTCTAGTCTCCCTTATGGCTCTAATCTGATAGTGGTAGTGGGTTGGTAGATGTCTAGTCTCCCTTATGGCTCTATTCTGGTAGTGGTAGTGGGGTGGTAGATGTCTAGTCTCCCTTATGGCTCTAATCTGATAGTGCTAGAGGGTGATAGATGTCTAGGCTCCCTTATGGCTCTAATCTGATAGTGGTAGTGGGGTGGTAGATGTCTAGTCTCCCTTATGGCTCGAATCTGATAGAGGGGTGGTTGATGTCTAGTCTCCCTTATGGCTCTAATCTGATAGTGGTAGTGGGGTGGTAGATGTCTAGTCTCCCTTATGGCTTTAATTTGGTAGTGGTAGTGGGGTGGTAGATGTCTAGTCTCCCTTATGGCTCTAATCTGATAGTGGTAGTGGGGTGGTAGATGTCTAGTCTCCCTTATGGCTCTAATCTGATAGTGGTAGTGGGGTGGTAGATGTCTAGTCTCCCTTACGGCTCTAATCTAATAGTGGTAGTGGGGTGGTAGATGTCTAGTCTCCCTTATGGCTCTAATTTGATAGTGGTAGTGGGGTGGTAGATGTCTAGTCTCCCTTATGGCTCTAATTTGATAGTGGTAGTGGGGTGGTAGATGTCTAGTCTCCCTTATGGCTCTAATCTGATAGTGGTAGGGGGTGGTAGATGTCTAGTCTACCTTATGGCTCTAATCTGGTAGTGGTAGTGGGGTGGTAGATGTCTAATCTCCCTTATGGCTCTAATCTGATAGTGGTAGTGGGGTGGTAGATGTCTAGTCTCCCCTATGGCCCTAATCTGATAGTGGTAGTGGGGTGGTAGATGTCAATTCTCCCTTATGGCTCTAATCTGACAGTGGGGTGGTAGATGTCTAGTCTCCCTTATGGCTCTAATCTGATAGTGGGTTGGTAGATGTCTAGTCTCCCTTATTGCTCAATCTGATAGTGGTAGTGGGGTGGTAGATGTCTAGTCTCCCTTATGGCTCTAATCTGATAGTGGTAGAGGGGTGGTAGATGTCTAGTCTCCCTTATGGCTCTAATTTGATAGTGGTAGTGGGGTGGTAGATGTCTAGTCTCCCTTATGGCTCTAATCTGATAGTGGTAGTGGGGTGGTAGATGTCTAGTCTCCCTTATGGCTCTAATTTGATAGTGGTAGTGGGGTGGTAGATGTCTAGTCTCCCTTATGGCTCTAATCTGATAGTGGTAGGGGGGTGGTAGATGTCTAGTCTCCCTTATGGCTCTAATCTGATAGTGGGGTGGCAGATGTCTAGTCTCCCTTATGGCTCTAATCTGATAGTGGGTTGGTAGATGTCTAGTCTCCCTTATGGCTCTAATCTGGTAGTGGCAGTGGGGTGGTAGATGTCTAGCCTCCCTTATGGCTCTAATCTGATAGTGGTAGGGGGGTGGTAGATGTCTAGTCTCCCTTATGGCTCTAATCTGATAGTGGTAGAGGGGTGGTAGATGTCTAGTCTCCCTTATGGCTCTAATTTGATAGTGGTAGTGGGGTGGTAGATGTCTAGTCTCCCTTATGGCTCTAATCTGATAGTGGGGTGGCAGATGTCTAGTCTCCCTTATGGCTCTAATCTGATAGTGGGTTGGTAGATGTCTAGTCTCCCTTATGGCTCTAATCTGATAGTGGTAGTGGGGTGGTAGATGTCTAGTCTCCCTTATGGCTCTAATCTGATAGTGGTAGAGGGGTGGTAGATGTCTAGTCTCCCTTATGGCTCTAATTTGATAGTGGTAGTGGGGTGGTAGATGTCTAGTCTCCCTTATAGCTCTAATCTGATAGTGGTAGTGGGTTGGTAGATGTCTAGTCTCCCTTATGGCTCTAATTTGATAGTGGTAGTGGGGTGGTAGATGTCTAGTCTCCCTTATGGCTCTAATCTGATAGTGGTAGTGGGGTTGTAGATGTCTAGTCTCACTTATGGCTCTAATCTGATAGTGGTAGTGGGTTGGTAGATGTCTAGTCTCCCTTATGGCTCTAATCTGGTAGTGGTAGTGGGGTGGTAGATGTCTAGTCTCCCTTATGGCTCTAATCTGATAGTGCTAGAGGGTGGTAGATGTCTAGGCTCCCTTATGGCTCTAATCTGATAGTGGTAGTGGGGTGGTAGATGTCTAGTCTCCCTTATGGCTCGAATCTGATAGAGGGGTGGTTGATGTCTAGTCTCCCTTATGGCTCTAATCTGATAGTGGTAGTGGGGTGGTAGATGTCTAGTCTCCCTTATGGCTTTAATTTGATAGTGGTAGTGGGGTGGTAGATGTCTAGTCTCCCTTATGGCTCTAATCTGGTAGTGGTAGTGGGGTGGTAGATGTATAGTCTCCCTTATGGCTCTAACCTGATAGTGGTAGTGGGGTGGTAGATGTCTAGTCTCCCTTATGGCTCTAATCTGATAGTGGTAGTGGGGTGGTAGATGTCTAGTCTCCCTTATGGCTCTAATCTGATAGTGGTAGTGGGGTGGTAGATGTCTAGTCTCCCTTACGGCTCTAATCTAATAGTGGTAGTGGGGTGGTAGATGTCTAGTCTCCCTTATGGCTCTAATTTGATAGTGGTAGTGGGGTGGTAGATGTCTAGTCTCCCTTATGGCTCTAATTTGATAGTGGTAGTGGGGTGGTAGATGTCTAGTCTCCCTTATGGCTCTAATCTGATAGTGGTAGGGGGTGGTAGATGTCTAGTCTACCTTATGGCTCTAATCTGGTAGTGGTAGTGGGGTGGTAGATGTCTAGTCTCCCTTATGGCTCTAATCTGATAGTGGTAGTGGGGTGGTAGATGTCTAGTCTCCCCTATGGCCCTAATCTGATAGTGGTAGTGGGGTGGTAGATGTCAATTCTCCCTTATGGCTCTAATCTGACAGTGGGGTGGTAGATGTCTAGTCTCCCTTATGGCTCTAATCTGATAGTGGGTTGGTAGATGTCTAGTCTCCCTTATTGCTCAATCTGATAGTGGTAGTGGGGTGGTAGATGTCTAGTCTCCCTTATGGCTCTAATCTGATAGTGGTAGAGGGGTGGTAGATGTCTAGTCTCCCTTATGGCTCTAATTTGATAGTGGTAGTGGGGTGGTAGATGTCTAGTCTCCCTTATGGCTCTAATCTGATAGTGGTAGTGGGGTGGTAGATGTCTAGTCTCCCTTATGGCTCTAATTTGATAGTGGTAGTGGGGTGGTAGATGTCTAGTCTCCCTTATGGCTCTAATCTGATAGTGGTAGGGGGGTGGTAGATGTCTAGTCTCCCTTATGGCTCTAATCTGATAGTGGGGTGGCAGATGTCTAGTCTCCCTTATGGCTCTAATCTGATAGTGGGTTGGTAGATGTCTAGTCTCCCTTATGGCTCTAATCTGGTAGTGGCAGTGGGGTGGTAGATGTCTAGCCTCCCTTATGGCTCTAATCTGATAGTGGTAGGGGGGTGGTAGATGTCTAGTCTCCCTTATGGCTCTAATCTGATAGTGGTAGAGGGGTGGTAGATGTCTAGTCTCCCTTATGGCTCTAATTTGATAGTGGTAGTGGGGTGGTAGATGTCTAGTCTCCCTTATGGCTCTAATCTGATAGTGGGGTGGCAGATGTCTAGTCTCCCTTATGGCTCTAATCTGATAGTGGGTTGGTAGATGTCTAGTCTCCCTTATGGCTCTAATCTGATAGTGGTAGTGGGGTGGTAGATGTCTAGTCTCCCTTATGGCTCTAATCTGATAGTGGTAGAGGGGTGGTAGATGTCTAGTCTCCCTTATGGCTCTAATTTGATAGTGGTAGTGGGGTGGTAGATGTCTAGTCTCCCTTATAGCTCTAATCTGATAGTGGTAGTGGGTTGGTAGATGTCTAGTCTCCCTTATGGCTCTAATTTGATAGTGGTAGTGGGGTGGTAGATGTCTAGTCTCCCTTATGGCTCTAATCTGATAGTGGTAGTGGGGTTGTAGATGTCTAGTCTCACTTATGGCTCTAATCTGATAGTGGTAGTGGGTTGGTAGATGTCTAGTCTCCCTTATGGCTCTAATCTGGTAGTGGTAGTGGGGTGGTAGATGTCTAGTCTCCCTTATGGCTCTAATCTGATAGTGCTAGAGGGTGGTAGATGTCTAGGCTCCCTTATGGCTCTAATCTGATAGTGGTAGTGGGGTGGTAGATGTCTAGTCTCCCTTATGGCTCGAATCTGATAGAGGGGTGGTTGATGTCTAGTCTCCCTTATGGCTCTAATCTGATAGTGGTAGTGGGGTGGTAGATGTCTAGTCTCCCTTATGGCTTTAATTTGATAGTGGTAGTGGGGTGGTAGATGTCTAGTCTCCCTTATGGCTCTAATCTGGTAGTGGTAGTGGGGTGGTAGATGTATAGTCTCCCTTATGGCTCTAACCTGATAGTGGTAGTGGGGTGGTAGATGTCTAGTCTCCCTTATGGCTCTAATCTGATAGTGGTAGTGGGGTGGTAGATGTCTAGTCTCCCTTATGGCTCTAATCTGATAGTGGTAGTGGGGTGGTAGATGTCTAGTCTCCCTTACGGCTCTAATCTAATAGTGGTAGTGGGGTGGTAGATGTCTAGTCTCCCTTATGGCTCTAATTTGATAGTGGTAGTGGGGTGGTAGATGTCTAGTCTCCCTTATGGCTCTAATTTGATAGTGGTAGTGGGGTGGTAGATGTCTAGTCTCCCTTATGGCTCTAATCTGATAGTGGTAGGGGGTGGTAGATGTCTAGTCTACCTTATGGCTCTAATCTGGTAGTGGTAGTGGGGTGGTAGATGTCTAGTCTCCCTTATGGCTCTAATCTGATAGTGGTAGTGGGGTGGTAGATGTCTAGTCTCCCCTATGGCCCTAATCTGATAGTGGTAGTGGGGTGGTAGATGTCAATTCTCCCTTATGGCTCTAATCTGACAGTGGGGTGGTAGATGTCTAGTCTCCCTTATGGCTCTAATCTGATAGTGGGTTGGTAGATGTCTAGTCTCCCTTATTGCTCAATCTGATAGTGGTAGTGGGGTGGTAGATGTCTAGTCTCCCTTATGGCTCTAATCTGATAGTGGTAGAGGGGTGGTAGATGTCTAGTCTCCCTTATGGCTCTAATTTGATAGTGGTAGTGGGGTGGTAGATGTCTAGTCTCCCTTATGGCTCTAATCTGATAGTGGTAGTGGGGTGGTAGATGTCTAGTCTCCCTTATGGCTCTAATTTGATAGTGGTAGTGGGGTGGTAGATGTCTAGTCTCCCTTATGGCTCTAATCTGATAGTGGTAGGGGGGTGGTAGATGTCTAGTCTCCCTTATGGCTCTAATCTGATAGTGGGGTGGCAGATGTCTAGTCTCCCTTATGGCTCTAATCTGATAGTGGGTTGGTAGATGTCTAGTCTCCCTTATGGCTCTAATCTGGTAGTGGCAGTGGGGTGGTAGATGTCTAGCCTCCCTTATGGCTCTAATCTGATAGTGGTAGGGGGGTGGTAGATGTCTAGTCTCCCTTATGGCTCTAATCTGATAGTGGTAGAGGGGTGGTAGATGTCTAGTCTCCCTTATGGCTCTAATCTGGTAGTGGTAGTGGGGTGGTAGATGTCTAATCTCCCTTATGGCTCTAATCTGATAGTGGTAGTGGGGTGGTAGATGTCTAGTCTCCCCTATGGCCCTAATCTGATAGTGGTAGTGGGGTGGTAGATGTCAATTCTCCCTTATGGCTCTAATCTGACAGTGGGGTGGTAGATGTCTAGTCTCCCTTATGGCTCTAATCTGATAGTGGGTTGGTAGATGTCTAGTCTCCCTTATTGCTCAATCTGATAGTGGTAGTGGGGTGGTAGATGTCTAGTCTCCCTTATGGCTCTAATCTGATAGTGGTAGAGGGGTGGTAGATGTCTAGTCTCCCTTATGGCTCTAATTTGATAGTGGTAGTGGGGTGGTAGATGTCTAGTCTCCCTTATGGCTCTAATCTGATAGTGGTAGGGGGGTGGTAGATGTCTAGTCTCCCTTATGGCTCTAATCTGATAGTGGGGTGGCAGATGTCTAGTCTCCCTTATGGCTCTAATCTGATAGTGGGTTGGTAGATGTCTAGTCTCCCTTATGGCTCTAATCTGGTAGTGGCAGTGGGGTGGTAGATGTCTAGCCTCCCTTATGGCTCTAATCTGATAGTGGTAGGGGGGTGGTAGATGTCTAGTCTCCCTTATGGCTCTAATCTGATAGTGGTAGAGGGGTGGTAGATGTCTAGTCTCCCTTATGGCTCTAATTTGATAGTGGTAGTGGGGTGGTAGATGTCTAGTCTCCCTTATGGCTCTAATCTGATAGTGGGGTGGCAGATGTCTAGTCTCCCTTATGGCTCTAATCTGATAGTGGGTTGGTAGATGTCTAGTCTCCCTTATGGCTCTAATCTGATAGTGGTAGTGGGGTGGTAGATGTCTAGTCTCCCTTATGGCTCTAATCTGATAGTGGTAGAGGGGTGGTAGATGTCTAGTCTCCCTTATGGCTCTAATTTGATAGTGGTAGTGGGGTGGTAGATGTCTAGTCTCCCTTATAGCTCTAATCTGATAGTGGTAGTGGGTTGGTAGATGTCTAGTCTCCCTTATGGCTCTAATTTGATAGTGGTAGTGGGGTGGTAGATGTCTAGTCTCCCTTATGGCTCTAATCTGATAGTGGTAGTGGGGTTGTAGATGTCTAGTCTCACTTATGGCTCTAATCTGATAGTGGTAGTGGGTTGGTAGATGTCTAGTCTCCCTTATGGCTCTAATCTGGTAGTGGTAGTGGGGTGGTAGATGTCTAGTCTCCCTTATGGCTCTAATCTGATAGTGCTAGAGGGTGGTAGATGTCTAGGCTCCCTTATGGCTCTAATCTGATAGTGGTAGTGGGGTGGTAGATGTCTAGTCTCCCTTATGGCTCGAATCTGATAGAGGGGTGGTTGATGTCTAGTCTCCCTTATGGCTCTAATCTGATAGTGGTAGTGGGGTGGTAGATGTCTAGTCTCCCTTATGGCTTTAATTTGATAGTGGTAGTGGGGTGGTAGATGTCTAGTCTCCCTTATGGCTCTAATCTGGTAGTGGTAGTGGGGTGGTAGATGTATAGTCTCCCTTATGGCTCTAACCTGATAGTGGTAGTGGGGTGGTAGATGTCTAGTCTCCCTTATGGCTCTAATCTGATAGTGGTAGTGGGGTGGTAGATGTCTAGTCTCCCTTATGGCTCTAATCTGATAGTGGTAGTGGGGTGGTAGATGTCTAGTCTCCCTTACGGCTCTAATCTAATAGTGGTAGTGGGGTGGTAGATGTCTAGTCTCCCTTATGGCTCTAATTTGATAGTGGTAGTGGGGTGGTAGATGTCTAGTCTCCCTTATGGCTCTAATTTGATAGTGGTAGTGGGGTGGTAGATGTCTAGTCTCCCTTATGGCTCTAATCTGATAGTGGTAGGGGGTGGTAGATGTCTAGTCTACCTTATGGCTCTAATCTGGTAGTGGTAGTGGGGTGGTAGATGTCTAGTCTCCCTTATGGCTCTAATCTGATAGTGGTAGTGGGGTGGTAGATGTCTAGTCTC
This sequence comes from Salvelinus fontinalis, assembly GCF_029448725.1. Taxonomy (NCBI): domain Eukaryota; kingdom Metazoa; phylum Chordata; class Actinopteri; order Salmoniformes; family Salmonidae; genus Salvelinus; species Salvelinus fontinalis. The sequence continues at coordinate 45,912,090 of NC_074684.1, read as the reverse complement.
CCCTATGGCCCTAATCTGATAGTGGTAGTGGGGTGGTAGATGTCAATTCTCCCTTATGGCTCTAATCTGACAGTGGGGTGGTAGATGTCTAGTCTCCCTTATGGCTCTAATCTGATAGTGGGTTGGTAGATGTCTAGTCTCCCTTATTGCTCAATCTGATAGTGGTAGTGGGGTGGTAGATGTCTAGTCTCCCTTATGGCTCTAATCTGATAGTGGTAGAGGGGTGGTAGATGTCTAGTCTCCCTTATGGCTCTAATTTGATAGTGGTAGTGGGGTGGTAGATGTCTAGTCTCCCTTATGGCTCTAATCTGATAGTGGTAGTGGGGTGGTAGATGTCTAGTCTCCCTTATGGCTCTAATTTGATAGTGGTAGTGGGGTGGTAGATGTCTAGTCTCCCTTATGGCTCTAATCTGATAGTGGTAGGGGGGTGGTAGATGTCTAGTCTCCCTTATGGCTCTAATCTGATAGTGGGGTGGCAGATGTCTAGTCTCCCTTATGGCTCTAATCTGATAGTGGGTTGGTAGATGTCTAGTCTCCCTTATGGCTCTAATCTGGTAGTGGCAGTGGGGTGGTAGATGTCTAGCCTCCCTTATGGCTCTAATCTGATAGTGGTAGGGGGGTGGTAGATGTCTAGTCTCCCTTATGGCTCTAATCTGATAGTGGTAGAGGGGTGGTAGATGTCTAGTCTCCCTTATGGCTCTAATTTGATAGTGGTAGTGGGGTGGTAGATGTCTAGTCTCCCTTATGGCTCTAATCTGATAGTGGGGTGGCAGATGTCTAGTCTCCCTTATGGCTCTAATCTGATAGTGGGTTGGTAGATGTCTAGTCTCCCTTATGGCTCTAATCTGATAGTGGTAGTGGGGTGGTAGATGTCTAGTCTCCCTTATGGCTCTAATCTGATAGTGGTAGAGGGGTGGTAGATGTCTAGTCTCCCTTATGGCTCTAATTTGATAGTGGTAGTGGGGTGGTAGATGTCTAGTCTCCCTTATAGCTCTAATCTGATAGTGGTAGTGGGTTGGTAGATGTCTAGTCTCCCTTATGGCTCTAATTTGATAGTGGTAGTGGGGTGGTAGATGTCTAGTCTCCCTTATGGCTCTAATCTGATAGTGGTAGTGGGGTTGTAGATGTCTAGTCTCACTTATGGCTCTAATCTGATAGTGGTAGTGGGTTGGTAGATGTCTAGTCTCCCTTATGGCTCTAATCTGGTAGTGGTAGTGGGGTGGTAGATGTCTAGTCTCCCTTATGGCTCTAATCTGATAGTGCTAGAGGGTGGTAGATGTCTAGGCTCCCTTATGGCTCTAATCTGATAGTGGTAGTGGGGTGGTAGATGTCTAGTCTCCCTTATGGCTCGAATCTGATAGAGGGGTGGTTGATGTCTAGTCTCCCTTATGGCTCTAATCTGATAGTGGTAGTGGGGTGGTAGATGTCTAGTCTCCCTTATGGCTTTAATTTGATAGTGGTAGTGGGGTGGTAGATGTCTAGTCTCCCTTATGGCTCTAATCTGGTAGTGGTAGTGGGGTGGTAGATGTATAGTCTCCCTTATGGCTCTAACCTGATAGTGGTAGTGGGGTGGTAGATGTCTAGTCTCCCTTATGGCTCTAATCTGATAGTGGTAGTGGGGTGGTAGATGTCTAGTCTCCCTTATGGCTCTAATCTGATAGTGGTAGTGGGGTGGTAGATGTCTAGTCTCCCTTACGGCTCTAATCTAATAGTGGTAGTGGGGTGGTAGATGTCTAGTCTCCCTTATGGCTCTAATTTGATAGTGGTAGTGGGGTGGTAGATGTCTAGTCTCCCTTATGGCTCTAATTTGATAGTGGTAGTGGGGTGGTAGATGTCTAGTCTCCCTTATGGCTCTAATCTGATAGTGGTAGGGGGTGGTAGATGTCTAGTCTACCTTATGGCTCTAATCTGGTAGTGGTAGTGGGGTGGTAGATGTCTAGTCTCCCTTATGGCTCTAATCTGATAGTGGTAGTGGGGTGGTAGATGTCTAGTCTCCCCTATGGCCCTAATCTGATAGTGGTAGTGGGGTGGTAGATGTCAATTCTCCCTTATGGCTCTAATCTGACAGTGGGGTGGTAGATGTCTAGTCTCCCTTATGGCTCTAATCTGATAGTGGGTTGGTAGATGTCTAGTCTCCCTTATTGCTCAATCTGATAGTGGTAGTGGGGTGGTAGATGTCTAGTCTCCCTTATGGCTCTAATCTGATAGTGGTAGAGGGGTGGTAGATGTCTAGTCTCCCTTATGGCTCTAATTTGATAGTGGTAGTGGGGTGGTAGATGTCTAGTCTCCCTTATGGCTCTAATCTGATAGTGGTAGTGGGGTGGTAGATGTCTAGTCTCCCTTATGGCTCTAATTTGATAGTGGTAGTGGGGTGGTAGATGTCTAGTCTCCCTTATGGCTCTAATCTGATAGTGGTAGGGGGGTGGTAGATGTCTAGTCTCCCTTATGGCTCTAATCTGATAGTGGGGTGGCAGATGTCTAGTCTCCCTTATGGCTCTAATCTGATAGTGGGTTGGTAGATGTCTAGTCTCCCTTATGGCTCTAATCTGGTAGTGGCAGTGGGGTGGTAGATGTCTAGCCTCCCTTATGGCTCTAATCTGATAGTGGTAGGGGGGTGGTAGATGTCTAGTCTCCCTTATGGCTCTAATCTGATAGTGGTAGAGGGGTGGTAGATGTCTAGTCTCCCTTATGGCTCTAATTTGATAGTGGTAGTGGGGTGGTAGATGTCTAGTCTCCCTTATGGCTCTAATCTGATAGTGGGGTGGCAGATGTCTAGTCTCCCTTATGGCTCTAATCTGATAGTGGGTTGGTAGATGTCTAGTCTCCCTTATGGCTCTAATCTGATAGTGGTAGTGGGGTGGTAGATGTCTAGTCTCCCTTATGGCTCTAATCTGATAGTGGTAGAGGGGTGGTAGATGTCTAGTCTCCCTTATGGCTCTAATTTGATAGTGGTAGTGGGGTGGTAGATGTCTAGTCTCCCTTATAGCTCTAATCTGATAGTGGTAGTGGGTTGGTAGATGTCTAGTCTCCCTTATGGCTCTAATTTGATAGTGGTAGTGGGGTGGTAGATGTCTAGTCTCCCTTATGGCTCTAATCTGATAGTGGTAGTGGGGTTGTAGATGTCTAGTCTCACTTATGGCTCTAATCTGATAGTGGTAGTGGGTTGGTAGATGTCTAGTCTCCCTTATGGCTCGAATCTGATAGTGGTAGTGGGGTGGTAGATGTCTAGTCTCCCTTATGGCTCTAATTTGATAGTGGTAGTGGGGTGGTAGATGTCTAGTCTCCCTTATGGCTCTAATCTGATAGTGGTAGGGGGTGGTAGATGTCTAGTCTACCTTATGGCTCTAATCTGGTAGTGGTAGTGGGGTGGTAGATGTCTAGTCTCCCTTATGGCTCTAATCTGATAGTGGTAGTGGGGTGGTAGATGTCTAGTCTCCCCTATGGCCCTAATCTGATAGTGGTAGTGGGGTGGTAGATGTCTAGTCTCCGTTATGGCTCTAATCTGATATTGGGGTGGCAGATGTCTAGTCTCCCTTATGGCTCTAATCTGATAGTGGTAGTGGGGTGGTAGATGTCTAGTCTCCCTTATGGCTCTAATTTGATAGTTGTAGTGGGGTGGTAGATGTCTAGTCTCCCTTATGGCTCTAATCTGATAGTGGTAGTGGGGTGGTAGATGTCTAGTCTCCCTTATGGCTCTAATCTGATAGTGGTAGTGGGTTGGTAGATGTCTAGTCTCCCTATTGGCTCTAATCTGATAGTGGGGTGGCAGATGTCTAGTCTCCCTTATGGCTCTAATCTGATAGTGGTAGAGGGGTGGTAGATGTCTAGTCTCCCTTATGGCTCTAATTTGATAGTGGTAGTGGGTTGGTAGATGTCTACTGTCCCTTATGGCTCTAATCTGATAGTGGTAGTGGGGTGGTAGATGTCTAGTCTCCCTTATGGCTCTAATTTGATTGGTGTAGTGGGGTGGTAGATGTCTAGTCTCCCTTATGGCTCTAATCTGATAGTGGTAGTGGGGTTGTAGATGTCTAGTCTCCCTTATGGCTCTAATCTGATAGTGGTAGGGGGGTGGTAGATGTCTAGTCTCCCTTATGGCTCTAATCTGATAGTGGTAGTGGGGTGGTAGATGTCTAGTCTCCCTTATGGCTCTAATTTGATAGTGGTAGTGGGGTGGTAGATGTCTAGTCTCCCGTATGGCTCTAATCTGATAGTGGGTTGGTAGATGTCTAGTCTCCCTTATGGCTCTAATCTGATAGTGGTAGTGGGGTGGTAGATGTCTAGTCTCCCTTATGGCTCTAATGTGATAGTGGTAGAGGGGTGGTAGATGTCTAGGCTCCCTTATGGCTCTAATTTGATAGTGGTAGTGGGTTGGTAGATGTCTAGTCTCCCTTATGCCTCTAATCTGATAGTGGTAGTGGGGTGGTAGATGTCTAGTCTCCCTTATGGCTCTAATTTGATAGTGGTAGTGGGGTGGTAGATGTCTAGTCTCCCTTATGGCTCTAATCTGTTAGTGGTAGTGGGGTTGTAGATGTCTAGTCTCCCTTATGGCTCTAATCTGATAGTGGTAGTGGGTTGGTAGATGTCTAGTCTCCCTTATCGCTCTAATCTGGTAGTGGTAGTGGGGTGGTAGATGTCTAGTCTCCCTTACGGCTCTAATCTAATAGTGGTAGTGGGGTGGTAGATGTCTAGTCTCCCTTATGGCTCTAATCTGATAGTGGTAGGGGGGTGGTAGTTGTTTAGTGTCCCTTATGGCTCTAATTTGATAGTGGTAGTGGGGTGGTAGATGTCTAGTCTCCCTTATGGCTCTAATTTGATAGTGGTAGTGGGGTGGTAGATGTCTAGTCTCCCTTATGGCTCTAATCTGATAGTGGTAGGGGGGTGGTAGATGTCTAGTCTCCCTTATGGCTCTAATTTGATAGTGGTAGTGGGGTGGTAGATGTCTAGTCTCCCGTATGGCTCTAATCTGATAGTGGGTTGGTAGATGTCTAGTCTCCCTTATGGCTCTAATCTGATAGTGGTAGTGGGGTGGTAGATGTCTAGGCTCCCTTATGGCTCTAATCTGATAGTGTAGAGGGGTGGTAGATGTCTAGTCTCCCTTATGGCTCTAATTTGATAGTGGTAGTGGGGGTGTAGATGTCTAGTCTCCCTTATGGCTCTAATCTGATAGTGGTAGTGGGTTGGTAGATGTCTAGTCTCCCTTATGGCTCTAATCTGGTAGTGGTAGTGGGGTGGTAGATGTCTAGTCTCCCTTACGGCTCTAATCTAATAGTGGTAGTGGGGTGGTAGATGTCTAGTCTCCCTTAAGGCTCTAATCTGATAGTGGTAGTGGGGTGGTAGATGTCTAGTCTCCCTTATGGCTCTAATTTGATAGTGGTAGTGGGGTGATAGATGTCTAGTCTCCCTTATGGCTCTAATTTGATAGTGGTAGTGGGGTGGTAGATGTCTAGTCTCCCGTATGGCTCTAATCTGATAGTGGGTTGGTAGATGTCTAGTCTCGCTTATGGCTCTAATCTGATAGTGGTAGTGGGGTGGTAGATGTCTAGTCTCCCTTATGGCTCTAATCTGATAGTGGTAGAGGGGTGGTAGATGTCTAGTCTCCCTTATGGCTCTAATTTGATAGTGGTAGTGGGTTGGTAGATGTCTACTGTCCCTTATGGCTCTAATCTGATAGTGGTAGTGGGGTGGTAGATGTCTAGTCTCCCTTATGGCTCTAATCTGATAGTGGTAGTGGGGTGGTAGATGTCTAGTCTCCCTTATGGCTCTAATCTGATAGTGGTAGAGGGGTGGTAGATGTCTAGTCTCCCTTATGGCTCTAATTTGATAGTGGTAGTGGGGTGGTAGATGTCTAGTCTCCCTTATGGCTCTAATCTGATAGTGGTAGTGGGGTGGTAGATGTCTAGTCTCCCTTATGGCTCTAATTTGATAGTGGTAGTGGGGTGGTAGATGTCTAGTCTCCCTTATGGCTCTAATCTGATAGTGGTAGGGGGGTGGTAGATGTCTAGTCTCCCTTATGGCTCTAATCTGATAGTGGGGTGGCAGATGTCTAGTCTCCCTTATGGCTCTAATCTGATAGTGGGTTGGTAGATGTCTAGTCTCCCTTATGGCTCTAATCTGGTAGTGGCAGTGGGGTGGTAGATGTCTAGTCTCCCTTATGGCTCTAATCTGATAGTGGTAGGGGGGTGGTAGATGTCTAGTCTCCCTTATGGCTCTAATCTGATAGTGGTAGAGGGGTGGTAGATGTCTAGTCTCCCTTATGGCTCTAATTTGATAGTGGTAGTGGGGTGGTAGATGTCTAGTCTCCCTTATGGCTCTAATCTGATAGTGGGTTGGTAGATGTCTAGTCTCCCTTATGGCTCTAATCTGATAGTGGTAGTGGGGTGGTAGATGTCTAGTCTCCCTTATGGCTCTAATCTGATAGTGGTAGAGGGGTGGTAGATGTCTAGTCTCCCTTATGGCTCTAATTTGATAGTGGTAGTGGGGTGGTAGATGTCTAGTCTCCCTTATAGCTCTAATCTGATAGTGGTAGTGGGTTGGTAGATGTCTAGTCTCCCTTATGGCTCTAATTTGATAGTGGTAGTGGGGTGGTAGATGTCTAGTCTCCCTTATGGCTCTAATCTGATAGTGGTAGTGGGGTTGTAGATGTCTAGTCTCACTTATGGCTCTAATCTGATAGTGGTAGTGGGTTGGTAGATGTCTAGTCTCCCTTATGGCTCTAATCTGGTAGTGGTAGTGGGGTGGTAGATGTCTAGTCTCCCTTATGGCTCTAATCTGATAGTGCTAGAGGGTGGTAGATGTCTAGGCTCCCTTATGGCTCTAATCTGATAGTGGTAGTGGGGTGGTAGATGTCTAGTCTCCCTTATGGCTCGAATCTGATAGAGGGGTGGTTGATGTCTAGTCTCCCTTATGGCTCTAATCTGATAGTGGTAGTGGGGTGGTAGATGTCTAGTCTCCCTTATGGCTTTAATTTGATAGTGGTAGTGGGGTGGTAGATGTCTAGTCTCCCTTATGGCTCTAATCTGGTAGTGGTAGTGGGGTGGTAGATGTATAGTCTCCCTTATGGCTCTAACCTGATAGTGGTAGTGGGGTGGTAGATGTCTAGTCTCCCTTATGGCTCTAATCTGATAGTGGTAGTGGGGTGGTAGATGTCTAGTCTCCCTTATGGCTCTAATCTGATAGTGGTAGTTGGGTGGTAGATGTCTAGTCTCCCTTACGGCTCTAATCTAATAGTGGTAGTGGGGTGGTAGATGTCTAGTCTCCCTTATGGCTCTAATTTGATAGTGGTAGTGGGGTGGTAGATGTCTAGTCTCCCTTATGGCTCTAATTTGATAGTGGTAGTGGGGTGGTAGATGTCTAGTCTCCCTTATGGCTCTAATCTGATAGTGGTAGGGGGTGGTAGATGTCTAGTCTACCTTATGGCTCTAATCTGGTAGTGGTAGTGGGGTGGTAGATGTCTAGTCTCCCTTATGGCTCTAATCTGATAGTGGTAGTGGGGTGGTAGATGTCTAGTCTCCCCTATGGCCCTAATCTGATAGTGGTAGTGGGGTGGTAGATGTCTAGTCTCCCCTATGGCCCTAATCTGATAGTGGTAGTGGGGTGGTAGATGTCTAGTCTCCGTTATGGCTCTAATCTGATATTGGGGTGGCAGATGTCTAGACTCCCTTATGGCTCTAATCTGATAGTGGTAGTGGGGTGGTAGATGTCTAGGCTCCCTTATGGCTCTAATTTGATAGTTGTAGTGGGGTGGTAGATGTCTAGTCTCCCTTATGGCTCTAATCTGATAGTGGTAGTGGGGTGGTAGATGTCTAGTCTCCCTTATGGCTCTAATCTGATAGTGGTAGTGGGTTGGTAGATGTCTAGTCTCCCTATTGGCTCTAATCTGATAGTGGGGTGGCAGATGTCTAGTCTCCCTTATGGCTCTAATCTGATAGTGGTAGAGGGGTGGTAGATGTCTAGTCTCCCTTATGGCTCTAATTTGATAGTGGTAGTGGGTTGGTAGATGTCTACTGTCCCTTATGGCTCTAATCTGATAGTGGTAGTGGGGTGGTAGATGTCTAGTCTCCCTTATGGCTCTAATTTGATAGTGGTAGTGGGGTGGTAGATGTCTAGTCTCCCTTATGGCTCTAATCTGATAGTGGTAGTGGGGTTGTAGATGTCTAGTCTCCCTTATGGCTCTAATCTGATAGTGGTAGGGGGGTGGTAGATGTCTAGTCTCCCTTATGGCTCTAATCTGATAGTGGTAGTGGGGTGGTAGATGTCTAGTCTCCCTTATGGCTCTAATTTGATAGTGGTAGTGGGGTGGTAGATGTCTAGTCTCCCGTATGGCTCTAATGTGATAGTGGTAGAGGGGTGGTAGATGTCTAGTCTCCCTTATGGCTCTAATTTGATAGTGGTAGTGGGTTGGTAGATGTCTAGTCTCCCTTATGCCTCTAATCTGATAGTGGTAGTGGGGTGGTAGATGTCTAGTCTCCCTTATGGCTCTAATTTGATAGTGGTAGTGGGGTGGTAGATGTCTAGTCTCCCTTATGGCTCTAATCTGTTAGTGGTAGTGGGGTTGTAGATGTCTAGTCTCCCTTATGGCTCTAATCTGATAGTGGTAGTGGGTTGGTAGATGTCTAGTCTCCCTTATCGCTCTAATCTGGTAGTGGTAGTGGGGTGGTAGATGTCTAGTCTCCCTTACGGCTCTAATCTAATAGTGGTAGTGGGGTGGTAGATGTCTAGTCTCCCTTATGGCTCTAATCTGATAGTGGTAGGGGGGTGGTAGTTGTCTAGTGTCCCTTATGGCTCTAATTTGATAGTGGTAGTGGGGTGGTAGATGTCTAGTCTCCCTTATGGCTCTAATTTGATAGTGGTAGTGGGGTGGTAGATGTCTAGTCTCCCTTATGGCTCTAATCTGATAGTGGTAGGGGGGTGGTAGATGTCTAGTCTCCCTTATGGCTCTAATTTGATAGTGGTAGTGGGGTGGTAGATGTCTAGTCTCCCGTATGGCTCTAATCTGATAGTGGGTTGGTAGATGTCTAGGCTCCCTTATGGCTCTAATCTGATAGTGGTAGTGGGGTGGTAGATGTCTAGGCTCCCTTATGGCTCTAATCTGATAGTGTAGAGGGGTGGTAGATGTCTAGTCTCCCTTATGGCTCTAATTTGATAGTGGTAGTGGGGGTGTAGATGTCTAGTCTCCCTTATGGCTCTAATCTGATAGTGGTAGTGGGTTGGTAGATGTCTAGTCTCCCTTATGGCTCTAATCTGGTAGTGGTAGTGGGGTGGTAGATGTCTAGTCTCCCTTACGGCTCTAATCTAATAGTGGTAGTGGGGTGGTAGATGTCTAGTCTCCCTTAAGGCTCTAATCTGATAGTGGTAGTGGGGTGGTAGATGTCTAGTCTCCCTTATGGCTCTAATTTGATAGTGGTAGTGGGGTGATAGATGTCTAGTCTCCCTTATGGCTCTAATTTGATAGTGGTAGTGGGGTGGTAGATGTCTAGTCTCCCGTATGGCTCTAATCTGATAGTGGGTTGGTAGATGTCTAGTCTCGCTTATGGCTCTAATCTGATAGTGGTAGTGGGGTGGTAGATGTCTAGTCTCCCTTATGGCTCTAATCTGATAGTGGTAGAGGGGTGGTAGATGTCTAGTCTCCCTTATGGCTCTAATTTGATAGTGGTAGTGGGTTGGTAGATGTCTACTGTCCCTTATGGCTCTAATCTGATAGTGGTAGTGGGGTGGTAGATGTCTAGTCTCCCTTATGGCTCTAATTTGATAGTGGTAGTGGGGTGGTAGATGTCTAGTCTCCCTTATGGCTCTAATCTGATAGTGGTAGTGGGGTTGTAGATGTCTAGTCTCCCTTATGGCTCTAATCTGATAGTGGTAGGGGGGTGGTAGATGTCTAGTCTCCCTTATGGCTCTAATCTGATAGTGGTAGTGGGGTGGTAGATGTCTAGTCTCCCTTATGGCTCTAATTTGATAGTGGTAGTGGGGTGGTAGATGTCTAGTCTCCCCTATGGCTCTAATCTGATAGTGGGTTGGTAGATGTCTAGTCTCCCTTATGGCTCTAATCTGATAGTGGTAGTGGGGTGGTAGATGTCTAGTCTCCCTTATGGCTCTAATGTGATAGTGGTAGAGGGGTGGTAGATGTCTAGTCTCCCTTATGGCTCTAATTTGATAGTGGTAGTGGGTTGGTAGATGTCTAGTCTCCCTTATGCCTCTAATCTGAAAGTGGTAGTGGGGTGGTAGATGTCTAGTCTCCCTTATGGCTCTAATTTGATTTTGGTAGTGGGGTGGTAGATGTCTAGTCTCCCTTATGGCTCTAATCTGTTAGTGGTAGTGGGGTTGTAGATGTCTAGTCTCCCTTATGGCTCTAATCTGATAGTGGTAGTGGGTTGGTAGATGTCTAGTCTCCCTTATCGCTCTAATCTGGTAGTGGTAGTGGGGTGGTAGATGTCTAGTCTCCCTTACGGCTCTAATCTAATAGTGGTAGTGGGGTGGTAGATGTCTAGTCTCCCTTATGGCTCTAATCTGATAGTGGTAGGGGGGTGGTAGTTGTCTAGTGTCCCTTATGGCTCTAATTTGATAGTGGTAGTGGGGTGGTAGATGTCTAGTCTCCCTTATGGCTCTAATTTGATAGTGGTAGTGGGGTGGTAGATGTCTAGTCTCCCTTATGGCTCTAATCTGATAGTGGTAGGGGGGTGGTAGATGTCTAGTCTCCCTTATGGCTCTAATTTGATAGTGGTAGTGGGGTGGTAGATGTCTAGTCTCCCGTATGGCTCTAATCTGATAGTGGGTTGGTAGATGTCTAGTCTCCCTTATGGCTCTAATCTGATAGTGGTAGTGGGGTGGTAGATGTCTAGGCTCCCTTATGGCTCTAATTTGATAGTGGTAGTGGGGTTGTAGATGTCTAGTCTCCCTTATGGCTCTAATCTGATAGTGGTAGTGGGTTGGTAGATGTCTAGTCTCCCTTATGGCTCTAATCTGGTAGTGGTAGTGGGGTGGTAGATGTCTAGTCTCCCTTACGGCTCTAATCTAATAGTGGTAGTGGGGTGGTAGATGTCTAGTCTCCCTTAAGGCTCTAATCTGATAGTGGTAGTGGGGTGGTAGATGTCTAGTCTCCCTTATGGCTCTAATTTGATAGTGGTAGTGGGGTGGTAGATGTCTAGTCTCCCGTATGGCTCTAATCTGATAGTGGGTTGGTAGATGTCTAGTCTCCCTTATGGCTCTAATCTGATAGTGGTAGTGGGGTTGTAGATGTCTAGTCTCCCTTATGGCTCTAATCTGATAGTGGTAGGGGGGTGGTAGATGTCTAGTCTCCCTTATGGCTCTAATCTGATAGTGGTAGTGGGGTGGTAGATGTCTAGTCTCCCTTATGGCTCTAATTTGATAGTGGTAGTGGGGTGGTAGATGTCTAGTCTCCCCTATGGCTCTAATCTGATAGTGGGTTGGTAGATGTCTAGTCTCCCTTATGGCTCTAATCTGATAGTGGTAGTGGGGTGGTAGATGTCTAGTCTCCCTTATGGCTCTAATGTGATAGTGGTAGAGGGGTGGTAGATGTCTAGTCTCCCTTATGGCTCTAATTTGATAGTGGTAGTGGGTTGGTAGATGTCTAGTCTCCCTTATGCTTCTAATCTGAAAGTGGTAGTGGGGTGGTAGATGTCTAGTCTCCCTTATGGCTCTAATTTGATAGTGGTAGTGGGGTGGTAGATGTCTAGTCTCCCTTATGGCTCTAATCTGTTAGTGGTAGTGGGGTTGTAGATGTCTAGTCTCCCTTATGGCTCTAATCTGATAGTGGTAGTGGGTTGGTAGATGTCTAGTCTCCCTTATCGCTCTAATCTGGTAGTGGTAGTGGGGTGGTAGATGTCTAGTCTCCCTTACGGCTCTAATCTAATAGTGGTAGTGGGGTGGTAGATGTCTAGTCTCCCTTATGGCTCTAATCTGATAGTGGTAGGGGGGTGGTAGTTGTCTAGTGTCCCTTATGGCTCTAATTTGATAGTGGTAGTGGGGTGGTAGATGTCTAGTCTCCCTTATGGCTCTAATTTGATAGTGGTAGTGGGGTGGTAGATGTCTAGTCTCCCTTATGGCTCTAATCTGATAGTGGTAGGGGGGTGGTAGATGTCTAGTCTCCCTTATGGCTCTAATTTGATAGTGGTAGTGGGGTGGTAGATGTCTAGTCTCCCGTATGGCTCTAATCTGATAGTGGGTTGGTAGATGTCTAGTCTCCCTTATGGCTCTAATCTGATAGTGGTAGTGGGGTGGTAGATGTCTAGGCTCCCTTATGGCTCTAATCTGATAGTGGTAGTGGGGTGGTAGATGTCTAGTCTCCCTTATGGCTCTAATTTGATAGTGGTAGTGGGGTGGTAGATGTCTAGTCTCCCTTATGGCTCTAATCTGATAGTGGTAGTGGGGTTGTAGATGTCTAGTCTCCCTTATGGCTCTAATCTGATAGTGGTAGGGGGGTGGTAGATGTCTAGTCTCCCTTATGGCTCTAATCTGATAGTGGTAGTGGGGTGGTAGATGTCTAGTCTCCCTTATGGCTCTAATTTGATAGTGGTAGTGGGGTGGTAGATGTCTAGTCTCCCCTATGGCTCTAATCTGATAGTGGGTTGGTAGATGTCTAGTCTCCCTTATGGCTCTAATCTGATAGTGGTAGTGGGGTGGTAGATGTCTAGTCTCCCTTATGGCTCTAATGTGATAGTGGTAGAGGGGTGGTAGATGTCTAGTCTCCCTTATGGCTCTAATTTGATAGTGGTAGTGGGTTGGTAGATGTCTAGTCTCCCTTATGCCTCTAATCTGAAAGTGGTAGTGGGGTGGTAGATGTCTAGTCTCCCTTATGGCTCTAATTTGATAGTGGTAGTGGGGTGGTAGATGTCTAGTCTCCCTTATGGCTCTAATCTGTTAGTGGTAGTGGGGTTGTAGATGTCTAGTCTCCCTTATGGCTCTAATCTGATAGTGGTAGTGGGTTGGTAGATGTCTAGTCTCCCTTATCGCTCTAATCTGGTAGTGGTAGTGGGGTGGTAGATGTCTAGTCTCCCTTACGGCTCTAATCTAATAGTGGTAGTGGGGTGGTAGATGTCTAGTCTCCCTTATGGCTCTAATCTGATAGTGGTAGGGGGGTGGTAGTTGTCTAGTGTCCCTTATGGCTCTAATTTGATAGTGGTAGTGGGGTGGTAGATGTCTAGTCTCCCTTATGGCTCTAATTTGATAGTGGTAGTGGGGTGGTAGATGTCTAGTCTCCCTTATGGCTCTAATCTGATAGTGGTAGGGGGGTGGTAGATGTCTAGTCTCCCTTATGGCTCTAATTTGATAGTGGTAGTGGGGTGGTAGATGTCTAGTCTCCCGTATGGCTCTAATCTGATAGTGGGTTGGTAGATGTCTAGTCTCCCTTATGGCTCTAATCTGATAGTGGTAGTGGGGTGGTAGATGTCTAGGCTCCCTTATGGCTCTAATTTGATAGTGGTAGTGGGGTTGTAGATGTCTAGTCTCCCTTATGGCTCTAATCTGATAGTGGTAGTGGGTTGGTAGATGTCTAGTCTCCCTTATGGCTCTAATCTGGTAGTGGTAGTGGGGTGGTAGATGTCTAGTCTCCCTTACGGCTCTAATCTAATAGTGGTAGTGGGGTGGTAGATGTCTAGTCTCCCTTAAGGCTCTAATCTGATAGTGGTAGTGGGGTGGTAGATGTCTAGTCTCCCTTATGGCTCTAATTTGATAGTGGTAGTGGGGTGGTAGATGTCTAGTCTCCCGTATGGCTCTAATCTGATAGTGGGTTGGTAGATGTCTAGTCTCCCTTATGGCTCTAATCTGATAGTGGTAGTGGGGTTGTAGATGTCTAGTCTCCCTTATGGCTCTAATCTGATAGTGGTAGGGGGGTGGTAGATGTCTAGTCTCCCTTATGGCTCTAATCTGATAGTGGTAGTGGGGTGGTAGATGTCTAGTCTCCCTTATGGCTCTAATTTGATAGTGGTAGTGGGGTGGTAGATGTCTAGTCTCCCCTATGGCTCTAATCTGATAGTGGGTTGGTAGATGTCTAGTCTCCCTTATGGCTCTAATCTGATAGTGGTAGTGGGGTGGTAGATGTCTAGTCTCCCTTATGGCTCTAATGTGATAGTGGTAGAGGGGTGGTAGATGTCTAGTCTCCCTTATGGCTCTAATTTGATAGTGGTAGTGGGTTGGTAGATGTCTAGTCTCCCTTATGCCTCTAATCTGAAAGTGGTAGTGGGGTGGTAGATGTCTAGTCTCCCTTATGGCTCTAATTTGATAGTGGTAGTGGGGTGGTAGATGTCTAGTCTCCCTTATGGCTCTAATCTGTTAGTGGTAGTGGGGTTGTAGATGTCTAGTCTCCCTTATGGCTCTAATCTGATAGTGGTAGTGGGTTGGTAGATGTCTAGTCTCCCTTATCGCTCTAATCTGGTAGTGGTAGTGGGGTGGTAGATGTCTAGTCTCCCTTACGGCTCTAATCTAATAGTGGTAGTGGGGTGGTAGATGTCTAGTCTCCCTTATGGCTCTAATCTGATAGTGGTAGGGGGGTGGTAGTTGTCTAGTGTCCCTTATGGCTCTAATTTGATAGTGGTAGTGGGGTGGTAGATGTCTAGTCTCCCTTATGGCTCTAATTTGATAGTGGTAGTGGGGTGGTAGATGTCTAGTCTCCCTTATGGCTCTAATCTGATAGTGGTAGGGGGGTGGTAGATGTCTAGTCTCCCTTATGGCTCTAATTTGATAGTGGTAGTGGGGTGGTAGATGTCTAGTCTCCCGTATGGCTCTAATCTGATAGTGGGTTGGTAGATGTCTAGTCTCCCTTATGGCTCTAATCTGATAGTGGTAGTGGGGTGGTAGATGTCTAGGCTCCCTTATGACTCTAATTTGATAGTGGTAGTGGGGTTGTAGATGTCTAGTCTCCCTTATGGCTCTAATCTGATAGTGGTAGTGGGTTGGTAGATGTCTAGTCTCCCTTATGGCTCTAATCTGGTAGTGGTAGTGGGGTGGTAGATGTCTAGTCTCCCTTACGGCTCTAATCTAATAGTGGTAGTGGGGTTGTAGATGTCTAGTCTCCCTTAAGGCTCTAATCTGATAGTGGTAGTGGGGTGGTAGATGTCTAGTCTCCCTTATGACTCTAATTTGATAGTGGTAGTGGGGTGATAGATGTCTAGTCTCCCTTATGGCTCTAATCGGATAGTGGTAGGGGGGTGGTAGATGTCTAGTCTCCCTTATGGCTCTAATCTGATAGTGGTAGAGGGGTGGTAGATGTCTAGTCTCCCTTATGGCTCTAATTTGATAGTGGTAGTGGGGTGGTAGATGTCTAGTCTCCCTTATGGCTCTAATCTGATAGTGGTAGTGGGTTGGTAGATGTCTAGTCTCCCTTATGGCTCTAATCTGATAGTGGTAGTGGGGTGGTAGATGTCTAGTCTCCCTTATGGCTCTAATTTGATAGTGGTAGTGGGGTGGTAGATGTCTAGTCTCCCTTATGGCTCTAATCTGATAGTGGTAGGGGGTGGTAGATGTCTAGTCTACTTTATGGCTCTAATCTGGTAGTGGTAGTGGGGTGGTAGATGTCTAGTCTCCCTTATGGCTCTAATCTGATAGTGGTAGTGGGGTGGTAGATGTCTAGTCTCCCCTATGGCCCTAATCTGATAGTGGTAGTGGGGTGGTAGATGTCTAGTCTCCCCTATGGCCCTAATCTGATAGTGGTAGTGGGGTGGTAGATGTCTAGTCTCCGTTATGGCTCTAATCTGATATTGGGGTGGCAGATGTCTAGTCTCCCTTATGGCTCTAATCTGATAGTGGTAGTGGGGTGGTACATGTCTAGTCTCCCTTATGGCTTTAATTTGATAGTGGTAGTGGGGTGGTAGATGTCTAGTCTCCCTTATGGCTCTAATCTGGTAGTGGTAGTGGGGTGGTAGATGTATAGTCTCCCTTATGGCTCTAACCTGATAGTGGTAGTGGGGTGGTAGATGTCTAGTCTCCCTTAAGGCTCTAATCTGATAGTGGTAGTGGGGTGGTATATGTCTAGTCTCCCTTATGGCTCTAATCTGATAGTGGTAGTGGGGTGGTAGATGTCTAGTCTCCCTTACGGCTCTAATCTGGTAGTGGTAGTGGGGTGGTAGATGTCTAGTCTCCCTTACGGCTCTAATCTAATAGTGGTAGTGGGGTGGTAGATGTCTAGTCTCCCTTATGGCTCTAATCTGATAGTGGTAGTGGGGTGGTAGATGTCTAGTCTCCCCTATGGCCCTAATCTGATAGTGGTAGTGGGGTGGTAGATGTCTAGTCTCCCCTATGGCCCTAATCTGATAGTGGTAGTGGGGTGGTAGATGTCTAGTCTCCGTTATGGCTCTAATCTGATATTGGGGTGGCAGATGTCTAGTCTCCCTTATGGCTCTAATCTGATAGTGGTAGTGGGGTGGTAGATGTCTAGTCTCCCTTATGGCTCTAATTTGATAGTTGTAGTGGGGTAGTAGATGTCTAGTCTCCCTTATGGCTCTAATCTGATAGTGGTAGTGGGGTGGTAGATGTCTAGTCTCCCTTATGGCTCTAATCTGATAGTGGTAGTGGGTTGGTAGATGTCTAGTCTCCCTTATGGCTCTAATCTGATAGTGGGGTGGCAGATGTCTAGTCTCCCTTATGGCTCTAATCTGATAGTGGTAGTGGGGTGGTAGATGTTTAGTCTCCCTTATGGATCTAATTTGATAGTGGTAGTGGGGTGGTAGATGTCTAGTCTCCCTTATGGCTCTAATCGGATAGTGGTAGTGGGGTTGTAGATGTCTAGTCTCCCTTATGGCTCTAATCTGATAGTGGTAGGGGGGTGGTAGATGTCTAGTCTCCCTTATGGCTCTAATCTGATAGTGGTAGTGGGGTGGTAGATGTCTAGTCTCCCTTATGGCTCTAATTTGATAGTGGTAGTGGGGTGGTAGATGTCTAGTCTCCCGTATGGCTCTAATCTGATAGTGGGTTGGTAGATGTCTAGTCTCGCTTATGGCTCTAATCTGATAGTGGTAGTGGGGTGGTAGATGTCTAGTCTCCCTTATGGCTCTAATCTGATAGTGGTAGAGGGGTGGTAGATGTCTAGTCTCCCTTATGGCTCTAATTTGATAGTGGTAGTGGGTTGGTAGATGTCTACTGTCCCTTATGGCTCTAATCTGATAGTGGTAGTGGGGTGGTAGATGTCTAGACTCCCTTATGGCTCTAATTTGATAGTGGTAGTGGGGTGGTAGATGTCTAGTCTCCCTTATGGCTCTAATCTGATAGTGGTAGTGGGGTTGTAGATGTCTAGTCTCCCTTATGGCTCTAATCTGATAGTGGTAGGGGGGTGGTAGATGTCTAGTCTCCCTTATGGCTCTAATCTGATAGTGGTAGTGGGGTGGTAGATGTCTAGTGTCCCTTATGGCTCTAATTTGATAGTGGTAGTGGGGTGGTAGATGTCTAGTCTCCCGTATGGCTCTAATCTGATAGTGGGTTGGTAGATGTCTAGTCTCCCTTATGGCTCTAATCTGATAGTGGTAGTGGGGTGGTAGATGTCTAGTGTCCCTTATGGCTCTAATTTGATAGTGGTAGTGGGGTGGTAGATGTCTAGTCTCCCGTATGGCTCTAATCTGATAGTGGGTTGGTAGATGTCTAGTCTCCCTTATGGCTCTAATGTGATAGTGGTAGAGGGGTGGTAGATGTCTAGTCTCCCTTATGGCTCTAATTTGATAGTGGTAGTGGGTTGGTAGATGTCTAGTCTCCCTTATGCCTCTAATCTGATAGTGGTAGTGGGGTGGTAGATGTCTAGTCTCCCTTATGGCTCTAATCTGATAGTGGTAGTGGGTTGGTAGATGTCTAGTCTCCCTTATCGCTCTAATCTGGTAGTGGTAGTGGGGTGGTAGATGTCTAGTCTCCCTTACGGCTCTAATCTAATAGTGGTAGTGGGGTGGTAGATGTCTAGTCTCCCTTATGGCTCTAATCTGATAGTGGTAGGGGGGTGGTAGTTGTCTAGTGTCCCTTATGGCTCTAATTTGATAGTGGTAGTGGGGTGGTAGATGTCTAGTCTCCCTTATGGCTCTAATTTGATAGTGGTAGTGGGGTGGTAGATGTCTAGTCTCCCTTATGGCTCTAATCTGATAGTGGTAGGGGGGTGGTAGATGTCTAGTCTCCCTTATGGCTCTAATTTGATAGTGGTAGTGGGGTGGTAGATGTCTAGTCTCCCGTATGGCTCTAATCTGATAGTGGGTTGGTAGATGTCTAGTCTCCCTTATGGCTCTAATCTGATAGTGGTAGTGGGGTGGTAGATGTCTAGGCTCCCTTATGGCTCTAATCTGATAGTGTAGAGGGGTGGTAGATGTCTAGTCTCCCTTATGGCTCTAATTTGATAGTGGTAGTGGGGTTGTAGATGTCTAGTCTCCCTTATGGCTCTAATCTAATAGTGGTAGTGGGTTGGTAGATGTCTAGTCTCCCTTATGGCTCTAATCTAGTAGTGGCAGTGGGGTGGTAGATGTCTAGTCTCCCTTACGGCTCTAATCTAATAGTGGTAGTGGGGTGGTAGATGTCTAGTCTCCCTTATGGCTCTAATCTGATAGTGGTAGTGGGTTGGTAGATGTCTACTGTCCCTTATGGCTCTAATCTGATAGTGGTAGTGGGGTGGTAGATGTCTAGTCTCCCTTATGGCTCTAATTTGATAGTGGTAGTGGGGTGGTAGATGTCTAGTCTCCCTTATGGCTCTAATCTGACAGTGGTAGTGGGGTTGTAGATGTCTAGTCTCCCTTATGGCTCTAATCTGATAGTGGTAGGGGGGTGGTAGATGTCTAGTCTCCCTTATGGCTCTAATCTGATAGTGGTAGTGGGGTGGTAGATGTCTAGTGTCCCTTATGGCTCTAATTTGATAGTGGTAGTGGGGTGGTAGATGTCTAGTCTCCCGTATGGCTCTAATCTCATAGTGGGTTGGTAGATGTCTAGTCTCCCTTATGGCTCTAATCTGATAGTGGTAGTGGGGTGGTAGATGTCTAGTCTCCCTTATGGCTCTAATGTGATAGTGGTAGAGGGGTGGTAGATGTCTAGTCTCCCTTATGGCTCTAATTTGATAGTGGTAGTGGGTTGGTAGATGTCTAGTCTCCCTTATGCCTCTAATCTGATAGTGGTAGTGGGGTGGTAGATGTCTAGTCTCCCTTATGGCTCTAATTTGATAGTGGTAGTGGGGTGGTAGATGTCTAGTCTCCCTTATGGCTCTAATCTGTTAGTGGTAGTGGGGTTGTAGATGTCTAGGCTCCCTTATGGCTCTAATCTGATAGTGGTAGTGGGTTGGTAGATGTCTAGTCTCCCTTATCGCTCTAATCTGGTAGTGGTAGTGGGTTGGTAGATGTCTAGTCTCCCTTACGGCTCTAATCTAATAGTGGTAGTGGGGTGGTAGATGTCTAGTCTCCCTTATGGCTCTAATCTGATAGTGGTAGGGGGGTGGTAGTTGTCTAGTGTCCCTTATGGCTCTAATTTGATAGTGGTAGTGGGGTGGTAGATGTCTAGTCTCCCTTATGGCTCTAATTTGATAGTGGTAGTGGGGTGGTAGATGTCTAGTCTCCCTTATGGCTCTAATCTGATAGTGGTAGGGGGGTGGTAGATGTCTAGTCTCCCTTATGGCTCTAATTTGATAGTGGTAGTGGGGTGGTAGATGTCTAGTCTCCCGTATGGCTCTAATCTGATAGTGGGTTGGTAGATGTCTAGTCTCCCTTATGGCTCTAATCTGATAGTGGCAGTGGGGTGGTAGATGTCTAGGCTCCCTTATGGCTCTAATCTGATAGTGTAGAGGGGTGGTAGATGTCTAGTCTCCCTTATGGCTCTAATTTGATAGTGGTAGTGGGGTTGTAGATGTCTAGTCTCCCTTATGGCTCTAATCTAATAGTGGTAGTGGGTTGGTAGATGTCTAGTCTCCCTTATGGCTCTAATCTGGTAGTGGCAGTGGGGTGGTAGATGTCTAGTCTCCCTTACGGCTCTAATCTAATAGTGGTAGTGGGGTGGTAGATGTCTAGTCTCCCTTAAGGCTCTAATCTGATAGTGGTAGTGGGGTGGTAGATGTCTAGTCTCCCTTATGGCTCTAATTTGATAGTGGTAGTGGGGTGATAGATGTCTAGTCTCCCTTATGGCTCTAATCAGATAGTGGTAGGGGGGTGGTAGATGTCTAGTCTCCCTTATGGCTCTAATCTGATAGTGGTAGAGGGGTGGTAGATGTCTAGTCTCCCTTATGGCTCTAATTTGATAGTGGTAGTGGGGTGGTAGATGTCTAGTCTCCCTTATGGCTCTAATCTGATAGTGGTAGTGGGTTGGTAGATGTCTAGTCTCCCTTATGGCTCTAATCTGATAGTGGTAGTGGGGTGGTAGATGTCTAGTCTCCCTTATGGCTCTAATTTGATAGTGGTAGTGGGGTGGTAGATGTCTAGTCTCCCTTATGGCTCTAATCTGATAGTGGTAGGGGGTGGTAGATGTCTAGTCTACTTTATGGCTCTAATCTGGTAGTGGTAGTGGGGTGGTAGATGTCTAGTCTCCCTTATGGCTCTAATCTGATAGTGGTAGTGGGGTGGTAGATGTCTAGTCTCCCCTATGGCCCTAATCTGATAGTGGTAGTGGGGTGGTAGATGTCTAGTCTCCCCTATGGCCCTAATCTGATAGTGGTAGTGGGGTGGTAGATGTCTAGTCTCCGTTATGGCTCTAATCTGATATTGGGGTGGCAGATGTCTAGTCTCCCTTGTGGCTCTAATCTGATAGTGGTACTGGGGTGGTAGATGTCTAGTCTCCCTTATGGCTCTAATTTGATAGTTGTAGTGGGGTGGTAGATGTCTAGTCTCCCTTATGGCTCTAATCTGATAGTGGTAGTGGGGTGGTAGATGTCTAGTCTCCCTTATGGCTCTAATCTGATAGTGGTAGTGGGTTGGTAGATGTCTAGTCTCCCTTATGGCTCTAATCTGATTGTGGGGTGGCAGATGTCTAGTCTCCCTTATGGCTCTAATCTGATAGTGGTAGTGGGGTGGTAGATGTTTAGTCTCCCTTATGGCTCTAATTTGATAGTGGTAGTGGGGTGGTAGATGTCTAGTCTCCCTTATGGCTCTAATCGGATAGTGGTAGTGGGGTTGTAGATGTCTAGTCTCCCTTATGGCTCTAATCTGATAGTGGTAGGGGGGTGGTAGATGTCTAGTCTCCCTTATGGCTCTAATCTGATAGTGGTAGTGGGGTGGTAGATGTCTAGTCTCCCTTATGGCTCTAATTTGATAGTGGTAGTGGGGTGGAAAGATGTCTAGTCTCCCGTATGGCTCTAATCTGATAGTGGGTTGGTAGATGTCTAGTCTCGCTTATGGCTCTAATCTGATAGTGGTAGTGGGGTGGTAGATGTCTAGTCTCCCTTATGGCTCTAATCTGATAGTGGTAGAGGGGTGGTAGATGTCTGGTCTCCCTTATGGCTCTAATTTGATAGTGGTAGTGGGTTGGTAGATGTCTACTGTCCCTTATGGCTCTAATCTGTTAGTGGTAGTGGGGTGGTAGATGTCTAGACTCCCTTATGGCTCTAATTTGATAGTGGTAGTGGGGTGGTAGATGTCTAGTCTCCCTTATGGCTCTAATCTGATAGTGGTAGTGGGGTTGTAGATGTCTAGTCTCCCTTATGGCTCTAATCTGATAGTGGTAGGGGGGTGGTAGATGTCTAGTCTCCCTTATGGCTCTAATCTGATAGTGGTAGTGGGGTGGTAGATGTCTAGTCTCCCTTATGGCTCTAATTTGATAGTGGTAGTGGGGTGGTAGATGTCTAGTCTCCCGTATGGCTCTAATCTGATAGTGGGTTGGTAGATGTCTAGTCTCCCTTATGGCTCTAATCTGATAGTGGTAGTGGGGTGGTAGATGTCTAGTCTCCCTTATGGCTCTAATGTGATAGTGGTAGAGGGGTGGTAGATGTCTAGTCTCCCTTATGGCTCTAATTTGATAGTGGTAGTGGGTTGGTAGATGTCTAGTCTCCCTTATGCCTCTAATCTGATAGTGGTAGTGGGGTGGTAGATGTCTAGTCTCCCTTATGGCTCTAATCTGATAGTGGTAGTGGGGTTGTAGATGTCTAGTCTCCCTTATGGCTCTAATCTGATAGTGGTAGGGGGGTGGTAGATGTCTAGTCTCCCTTATGGCTCTAATCTGATAGTGGTAGTGGGGTGGTAGATGTCTAGTCTCCCTTATGGCTCTAATTTGATAGTGGTAGTGGGGTGGTAGATGTCTAGTCTCCCGTATGGCTCTAATCTGATAGTAGGTTGGTAGATGTCTAGTCTCCCTTATGGCTCTAATCTGATAGTGGTAGTGGGGTGGTAGATGTCTAGTCTCCCTTATGGCTCTAATGTGATAGTGGTAGAGGGGTGGTAGATGTCTAGTCTCCCTTATGGCTCTAATTTGATAGTGGTAGTGGGTTGGTAGATGTCTAGTCTCCCTTATGCCTCTAATCTGATAGTGGTAGTGGGGTGGTAGATGTCTAGTCTCCCTTATGGCTCTAATTTGATAGTGGTAGTGGGGTTGTAGATGTCTAGTCTCCCTTATGGCTCTAATCTGATAGTGGTAGTGGGTTGGTAGATGTCTAGTCTCCCTTATCGCTCTAATCTGGTAGTGGTAGTGGGGTGGTAGATGTCTAGTCTCCCTTACGGCTCTAATCTAATAGTGGTAGTGGGGTGGTAGATGTCTAGTCTCCCTTATGGCTCTAATCTGATAGTGGTAGGGGGGTGGTAGATGTCTAGTGTCCCTTATGGCTCTAATTTGATAGTGGTAGTGGGGTGGTAGATGTCTAGTCTCCCTTATGGCTCTAATTTGATAGTGGTAGTGGGGTGGTAGATGTCTAGTCTCCCTTATGGCTCTAATCTGATAGTGGTAGGGGGGTGGTAGATGTCTAGTCTCCCTTATGGCTCTAATTTGATAGTGGTAGTGGGGTGGTAGATGTCTAGTCTCCCGTATGGCTCTAATCTGATAGTGGGTTGGTAGATGTCTAGTCTCCCTTATGGCTCTAATCTGATAGTGGTAGTGGGGTGGTAGATGTCTAGGCTCCCTTATGGCTCTAATCTGATAGTGTAGAGGGGTGGTAGATGTCTAGTCTCCCTTATGGCTCTAATTTGATAGTGGTAGTGGGGTGGTAGATGTCTAGTCTCCCTTATGGCTCTAATCTGATAGTGGTAGTGGGTTGGTAGATGTCTAGTCTCCCTTATGGCTCTAATCTGATAGTGGTAGTGGGGTGGTAGATGTCTAGTCTCCCTTATGGCTCTAATTTGATAGTGGTAGTGGGGTGGTAGATGTCTATTCTCCCTTATGGCTCTAATCTGATAGTGGTAGTGGGGTTGTAGATGTCTAGTCTCCCTTATGGCTCTAATCTGATAGTGGTAGTGGGTTGGTAGATGTCTAGTCTCCCTTATGGCTCTAATCTGGTAGTGGTAGTGGGGTGGTAGATGTCTAGTCTCCCTTACGGCTCTAATCTAATAGTGGTAGTGGGGTGGTAGATTTCTAGTCTTTCTTAAGGCTCTAATCTGATAGTGGTAGTGGGGTGGTAGATGTCTAGTCTCCCTTATGGCTCTAATTTGATAGTGGTAGTGGGGTGATAGATGTCTAGTCTCCCTTATGGCTCTAATCGGATAGTGGTAGGGGGGTGGTAGATGTCTAGTCTCCCTTATGGCTCTAATCTGATAGTGGTAGAGGGGTGGTAGATGTCTAGTCTCCCTTATGGCTCTAATTTGATATTGGTAGTGGGGTGGTAGATGTCTAGTCTCCCTTATGGCTCTAATCTGATAGTGGTAGTGGGGTTGTAGATGTCTAGTCTCCCTTATGGCTCTAATCTGATAGTGGTAGTGGGTTGGTAGATGTCTAGTCTCCCTTATGGCTCTAATCTGGTTGTGGTAGTGGGGTGGTAGATGTCTAGTCTCCCTTACGGCTCTAATCTAATAGTGGTAGTGGGGTGGTAGATGTCTACTCTCCCTTATGGCTCTAATGTGATAGTGGTAGAGGGGTGGTAGATGTCTAGTCTCCCTTATGGCTCTAATTTGATAGTGGTAGTGGGTTGGTAGATGTCTAGTCTCCCTTATGCCTCTAATCTGATAGTGGTAGTGGGGTGGTAGATGTCTAGTCTCCCTTATGGCTCTAATTTGATAGTGGTAGTGGGGTGGTAGATGTCTAGTCTCCCTTATGGCTCTAATCTGTTGGTGGTAGTGGGGTTGTAGATGTCTAGTCTCCCTTATGGCTCTAATCTGATAGTGGTAGTGGGTTGGTAGATGTCTACTGTCCCTTATGGCTCTAATCTGATAGTGGTAGTGGGGTGGTAGATGTCTAGTGTCCCTTATGGCTCTAATTTGATAGTGGTAGTGGGGTGGTAGATGTCTAGTCTCCCTTATGGCTCTAATCTGATAGTGGTAGTGGGGTTGTAGATGTCTAGTCTCCCTTATGGCTCTAATCTGATAGTGGTAGGGGGGTGGTAGATGTCTAGTCTCCCTTATGGCTCTAATCTGATAGTGGTAGTGGGGTGGTAGATGTCTAGTCTCCCTTATGGCTCTAATTTGATAGTGGTAGTGGGGTGGTAGATGTCTAGTCTCCCGTATGGCTCTAATCTGATAGTAGGTTGGTAGATGTCTAGTCTCCCTTATGGCTCTAATCTGATAGTGGTAGTGGGGTGGTAGATGTCTAGTCTCCCTTATGGCTCTAATGTGATAGCGGTAGAGCGGTGGTAGATGTCTAGTCTCCCTTATGGCTCTAATTTGATAGTGGTAGTGGGTTGGTAGATGTCTAGTCTCCCTTATGACTCTAATCTGATAGTGGTAGTGGGGTGGTAGATGTCTAGTCTCCCTTATGGCTCTAATTTGATAGTGGTAGTGGGGTGGTAGATGTCTAGTCTCCCTTATGGCTCTAATCTGTTAGTGGTAGTGGGGTTGTAGATGTCTAGTCTCCCTTATGGCTCTAATCTGATAGTGGTAGTGGGTTGGTAGATGTCTAGTCTCCCTTATCGCTCTAATCTGGTAGTGGTAGTGGGGTGGTAGATGTCTAGTCTCCCTTACGGCTCTAATCTAATAGTGGTAGTGGGGTGGTAGATGTCTAGTCTCCCTTATGGCTCTAATCTGATAGTGGTAGGGGGGTGGTAGATGTCTAGTGTCCCTTATGGCTCTAATTTGATAGTGGTAGTGGGGTGGTAGATGTCTAGTCTCCCTTATGGCTCTAATCTGATAGTGGTAGTGGGTTGGTAGATGTCTAGTCTCCCTTATGGCTCTAATCTGATAGTGGTAGTGGGGTGGTAGATGTCTAGTCTCCCTTATGGCTCTAATTTGATAGTGGTAGTGGGGTGGTAGATGTCTATTCTCCCTTATGGCTCTAATCTGATAGTGGTAGTGGGGTTGTAGATGTCTAGTCTCCCTTATGGCTCTAATCTGATAGTGGTAGTGGGTTGGTAGATGTCTAGTCTCCCTTATGGCTCTAATCTGGTAGTGGTAGTGGGGTGGTAGATGTCTAGTCTCCCTTACGGCTCTAATCTAATAGTGGTAGTGGGGTGGTAGATGTCTAGTCTTTCTTAAGGCTCTAATCTGATAGTGGTAGTGGGGTGGTAGATGTCTAGTCTCCCTTATGGCTCTAATTTGATAGTGGTAGTGGGGTGATAGATGTCTAGTCTCCCTTATGGCTCTAATCGGATAGTGGTAGGGGGGTGGTAGATGTCTAGTCTCCCTTATGGCTCTAATCTGATAGTGGTAGAGGGGTGGTAGATGTCTAGTCTCCCTTATGGCTCTAATTTGATATTGGTAGTGGGGTGGTAGATGTCTAGTCTCCCTTATGGCTCTAATCTGATAGTGGTAGTGGGTTGGTAGATGTCTAGTCTCCCTATGGCTCTAATCTGATAGTGGTAGTGGGGTGGTAGATGTCTAGTCTCCCTTATGGCTCTAATTTGATAGTGGTAGTGGGGTTGTAGATGTCTAGTCTCCCTTATGCCTCTAATCTGATAGTGGTAGTGGGTTGGTAGATGTCTAGTCTCCCTTATGGCTCTAATCTGGTTGTGGTAGTGGGGTGGTAGATGTCTAGTCTCCCTTACGGCTCTAATCTAATAGTGGTAGTGGGGTGGTAGATGTCTACTCTCCCTTATGGCTCTAATGTGATAGTGGTAGAGGGGTGGTAGATGTCTAGTCTCCCTTATGGCTCTAATTTGATAGTGGTAGTGGGTTGGTAGATGTCTAGTCTCCCTTATGCCTCTAATCTGATAGTGGTAGTGGGGTGGTAGATGTCTAGTCTCCCTTATGGCTCTAATTTGATAGTGGTAGTGGGGTGGTAGATGTCTAGTCTCCCTTATGGCTCTAATCTGTTGGTGGTAGTGGGGTTGTAGATGTCTAGTCTCCCTTATGGCTCTAATCTGATAGTGGTAGTGGGTTGGTAGATGTCTACTGTCCCTTATGGCTCTAATCTGATAGTGGTAGTGGGGTGGTAGATGTCTAGTGTCCCTTATGGCTCTAATTTGATAGTGGTAGTGGGGTGGTAGATGTCTAGTCTCCCTTATGGCTCGAATCTGATAGTGGTAGTGGGGTTGTAGATGTCTAGTCTCCCTTATGGCTCTAATCTGATAGTGGTAGGGGGGTGGTAGATGTCTAGTCTCCCTTATGGCTCTAATCTGATAGTGGTAGTGGGGTGGTAGATGTCTAGTCTCCCTTATGGCTCTAATTTGATAGTGGTAGTGGGGTGGTAGATGTCTAGTCTCCCGTATGGCTCTAATCTGATAGTAGGTTGGTAGATGTCTAGTCTCCCTTATGGCTCTAATCTGATAGTGGTAGTGGGGTGTTAGATGTCTAGTCTCCCTTATGGCTCTAATGTGATAGTGGTAGAGGGGTGGTAGATGTCTAGTCTCCCTTATGGCTCTAATTTGATAGTGGTAGTGGGTTGGTAGATGTCTAGTCTCCCTTATGCCTCTAATCTGATAGTGGTAGTGGGGTGGTAGATGTCTAGTCTCCCTTATGGCTCTAATTTGATAGTGGTAGTGGGGTGGTAGATGTCTAGTCTCCCTTATGGCTCTAATCTGTTAGTGGTAGTGGGGTTGTAGATGTCTAGTCTCCCTTATGGCTCTAATCTGATAGTGGTAGTGGGTTGGTAGATGTCTAGTCTCCCTTATCGCTCTAATCTGGTAGTGGTAGTGGGGTGGTAGATGTCTAGTCTCCCTTACGGCTCTAATCTAATAGTGGTAGTGGGGTGGTAGATGTCTAGTCTCCCTTATGGCTCTAATCTGATAGTGGTAGGGGGGTGGTAGATGTCTAGTGTCCCTTATGGCTCTAATTTGATAGTGGTAGTGGGGTGGTAGATGTCTAGTCTCCCTTATGGCTCTAATTTGATAGTGGTAGTGGGGTGGTAGATGTCTAGTCTCCCTTATGGCTCTAATCTGATAGTGGTAGGGGGGTGGTAGATGTCTAGGCTCCCTTATGGCTCTAATTTGATAGTGGTAGTGGGGTGGTAGATGTCTAGTCTCCCGTATGGCTCTAATCTGATAGTGGGTTGGTAGATGTCTAGTCTCCCTTATGGCTCTAATCTGATAGTGGTAGTGGGGTGGTAGATGTCTAGGCTCCCTTATGGCTCTAATCTGATAGTGTAGAGGGGTGGTAGATGTCTAGTCTCCCTTATGGCTCTAATTTGATAGTGGTAGTGGGGTGGTAGATGTCTAGTCTCCCTTATGGCTCTAATCTGATAGTGGTAGTGGGTTGGTAGATGTCTAGTCTCCCTTATGGCTCTAATCTGATAGTGGTAGTGGGGTGGTAGATGTCTAGTCTCCCTTATGGCTCTAATTTGATAGTGGTAGTGGGGTGGTAGATGTCTATTCTCCCTTATGGCTCTAATCTGATAGTGGTAGTGGGGTTGTAGATGTCTAGTCTCCCTTATGGCTCTAATCTGATAGTGGTAGTGGGTTGGTAGATGTCTAGTCTCCCTTATGGCTCTAATCTGGTAGTGGTAGTGGGGTGGTAGATGTCTAGTCTCCCTTACGGCTCTAATCTAATAGTGGTAGTGGGGTGGTAGATGTCTAGTCTTTCTTAAGGCTCTAATCTGATAGTGGTAGTGGGGTGGTAGATGTCTAGTCTCCCTTATGGCTCTAATTTGATAGTGGTAGTGGGGTGATAGATGTCTAGTCTCCCTTATGGCTCTAATCGGATAGTGGTAGGGGGGTGGTAGATGTCTAGTCTCCCTTATGGCTCTAATCTGATAGTGGTAGAGGGGTGGTAGATGTCTAGTCTCCCTTATGGCTCTAATTTGATATTGGTAGTGGGGTGGTAGATGTCTAGTCTCCCTTATGGCTCTAATCTGATAGTGGTAGTGGGTTGGTAGATGTCTAGTCTCCCTTATGGCTCTAATCTGATAGTGGTAGTGGGGTGGTAGATGTCTAGTCTCCCTTATGGCTCTAATTTGATAGTGGTAGTGGGGTGGTAGATGTCTAGTCTCCCTTATGGCTCTAATCTGATAGTGGTAGTGGGGTTGTAGATGTCTAGTCTCCCTTATGGCTCTAATCTGATAGTGGTAGTGGGTTTGTAGATGTCTAGTCTCCCTTATGGCTCTAATCTGGTTGTGGTAGTGGGGTGGTAGATGTCTAGTCTCCCTTACGGCTCTAATCTAATAGTGGTAGTGGGGTGGTAGATGTCTACTCTCCCTTATGGCTCTAATCTGATAGTGGTAGTGGGGTGGTAGATGTCTAGTCTCCCTTATGGCTCTAATTTGATAGTGGTAGTGGGGTGGTAGATGTCTAGTCTCCCTTATGGCTCTAATCTGATAGTGGTAGTGGGTTGGTAGATGTCTAGTCTCCCTTATGGCTCTAATCTGGTAGTGGTAGTGGGGTGGTAGATGTCTAGTCTCCCTTACGGCTCTAATCTAATAGTGGTAGTGGGGTGGTAGATGTCTAGTCTTTCTTAAGGCTCTAATCTGATAGTGGTAGTGGGGTGGTAGATGTCTAGTCTCCCTTATGGCTCTAATTTGATAGTGGTAGTGGGGTGATAGATGTCTAGTCTCCCTTATGGCTCTAATCGGATAGTGGTAGGGGGGTGGTAGATGTATAGTCTCCCTTATGGCTCTAATCTGATAGTGGTAGAGGGGTGGTAGATGTCTAGTCTCCCTTATGGCTCTAATTTGATATTGGTAGTGGGGTGGTAGATGTCTAGTCTCCCTTATGGCTCTAATCTGATAGTGGTAGTGGGTTGGTAGATGTCTAGTCTCCCTTATGGCTCTAATCTGATAGTGGTAGTGGGGTGGTAGATGTCTAGTCTCCCTTATGGCTCTAATTTGATAGTGGTAGTGGGGTGGTAGATGTCTAGTCTCCCTTATGGCTCTAATCTGATAGTGGTAGTGGGGTTGTAGATGTCTAGTCTCCCTTATGGCTCTAATCTGATAGTGGTAGTGGGTTGGTAGATGTCTAGTCTCCCTTATGGCTCTAATCTGGTTGTGGTAGTGGGGTGGTAGATGTCTAGTCTCCCTTACGGCTCTAATCTAATAGTGGTAGTGGGGTGGTAGATGTCTACTCTCCCTTATGGCTCTAATCTGATAGTGGTAGTGGGGTGGTAGATGTCTAGTCTCCCTTATGGCTCTAATTTGATAGTGGTAGTGGGGTGGTAGATGTCTAGTCTCCCTTATGGCTATAATCTGATAGTGGTAGGGGGGTGGTAGATGTCTAGTCTCCCTTATGGCTCTAATCTGGTAGTGGTAGTTGGGTGGTAGATGTCTAGTCTCCCTTATGGCTCTAATCTGATAGTGTTAGGGGGGTGGTAGATGTCTAGGCAAACTTATGGCTCTAATCTGATAGTGGTAGTGGGGTGGTAGATGTCTAGTCTCCCTTATGGCTCGAATCTGATAGAGGGGTGGTAGATGTCTAGTCTCCCTGATGGCTCTAATCTGATAGTGGTAGTGGGGTGGTAGATGTCTAGTCTTCCTTATGGCTCTAATTTGATAGTGGTAGTGGGGTGGCAGATGTCTAGTCTCCCTCATGGCTCTAATTTGATAGTGGTAGTGGGGTGGTAGATGTCTAGTCTCCCTTACGGCTCTAATCTAATAGTGGTAGTGGGGTGGTAGATGTCTAGTCTCCCTTATGGCTCTAATCTGATAGTGGTAGTGGGGTGGTAGATGTCTAGTCTCCCTTATGGCTCTAATTTGATAGTGGTAGTGGGGTGATAGATGTCTAGTCTCCCTTATGGCTCTAATCTGATAGTGGTAGGGGGGTGGTAGATGTCTAGTCTCCCTTATGGCTCTAATCTGATAGTGGTAGAGGGGTGGTAGATGTCTAGTCTCCCTTATGGCTCTAATTTGATAGTGGTAGTGGGGTGGTAGATGTCTAGTCTCCCTTATGGCTCTAATCTGATAGTGGGGTGGCAGATGTCTAGTCTCCCTTATGGCTCTAATCTGATAGTGGTAGTGGGGTGGTAGATGTCTAGTCTCCCTTATGGCTCTAATTTGATAGTGGTATTGGGGTGGTAGATGTCTAGTCTCCCTTATGGCTCTAATCGGATAGTGGTAGTGGGGTTGTAGATGTCTAGTCTCCCTTATGGCTCTAATTTGATAGTGGTAGTGGGGTGGTAGATGTCTAGTCTCCCTTATGGCTCTAATCGGATAGTGGTAGTGGGGTTGTAGATGTCTAGTCTCCCTTATGGCTCTAATCTGATAGTGGTAGGGGGGTGGTAGATGTCTAGTCTCCCTTATGGCTCTAATCTGATAGTGGTAGTGGGGTTGTAGATGTCTAGTCTCCCTTATGGCTCTAATCTGATAGTGGTAGTGGGTTGGTAGATGTCTAGTCTCCCTTATCGCTCTAATCTGGTAGTGGTAGTGGGGTGGTAGATGTCTAGTCTCCCTTACGGCTCTAATCTAATAGTGGTAGTGGGGTGGTAGATGTCTAGTCTCCCTTATGGCTCTAATCTGATAGTGGTAGGGGGGTGGTAGATGTCTAGTGTCCCTTATGGCTCTAATTTGATAGTGGTAGTGGGGTGGTAGATGTCTAGTCTCCCTTATGGCTCTAATTTGATAGTGGTAGTGGGGTGGTAGATGTCTAGTCTCCCTTATGGCTCTAATCTGATAGTGGTAGGGGGGTGGTAGATGTCTAGGCTCCCTTATGGCTCTAATTTGATAGTGGTAGTGGGGTGGTAGATGTCTAGTCTCCCGTATGGCTCTAATCTGATAGTGGGTTGGTAGATGTCTAGTCTCCCTTATGGCTCTAATCTGATAGTGGTAGTGGGGTGGTAGATGTCTAGGCTCCCTTATGGCTCTAATCTGATAGTGTAGAGGGGTGGTAGATGTCTAGTCTCCCTTATGGCTCTAATTTGATAGTGGTAGTGGGGTGGTAGATGTCTAGTCTCCCTTATGGCTCTAATCTGATAGTGGTAGTGGGTTGGTAGATGTCTAGTCTCCCTTATGGCTCTAATCTGATAGTGGTAGTGGGGTGGTAGATGTCTAGTCTCCCTTATGGCTCTAATTTGATAGTGGTAGTGGGGTGGTAGATGTCTATTCTCCCTTATGGCTCTAATCTGATAGTGGTAGTGGGGTTGTAGATGTCTAGTCTCCCTTATGGCTCTAATCTGATAGTGGTAGTGGGTTGGTAGATGTCTAGTCTCCCTTATGGCTCTAATCTGGTAGTGGTAGTGGGGTGGTAGATGTCTAGTCTCCCTTACGGCTCTAATCTAATAGTGGTAGTGGGGTGGTAGATGTCTAGTCTTTCTTAAGGCTCTAATCTGATAGTGGTAGTGGGGTGGTAGATGTCTAGTCTCCCTTATGGCTCTAATTTGATAGTGGTAGTGGGGTGATAGATGTCTAGTCTCCCTTATGGCTCTAATCGGATAGTGGTAGGGGGGTGGTAGATGTCTAGTCTCCCTTATGGCTCTAATCTGATAGTGGTAGAGGGGTGGTAGATGTCTAGTCTCCCTTATGGCTCTAATTTGATATTGGTAGTGGGGTGGTAGATGTCTAGTCTCCCTTATGGCTCTAATCTGATAGTGGTAGTGGGTTGGTAGATGTCTAGTCTCCCTTATGGCTCTAATCTGATAGTGGTAGTGGGGTGGTAGATGTCTAGTCTCCCTTATGGCTCTAATTTGATAGTGGTAGTGGGGTGGTAGATGTCTAGTCTCCCTTATGGCTCTAATCTGATAGTGGTAGTGGGGTTGTAGATGTCTAGTCTCCCTTATGGCTCTAATCTGATAGTGGTAGTGGGTTGGTAGATGTCTAGTCTCCCTTATGGCTCTAATCTGGTTGTGGTAGTGGGGTGGTAGATGTCTAGTCTCCCTTACGGCTCTAATCTAATAGTGGTAGTGGGGTGGTAGATGTCTACTCTCCCTTATGGCTCTAATCTGATAGTGGTAGTGGGGTGGTAGATGTCTAGTCTCCCTTATGGCTCTAATTTGATAGTGGTAGTGGGGTGGTAGATGTCTAGTCTCCCTTATGGCTCTAATCTGATAGTGGTAGTGGGTTGGTAGATGTCTAGTCTCCCTTATGGCTCTAATCTGGTAGTGGTAGTGGGGTGGTAGATGTCTAGTCTCCCTTACGGCTCTAATCTAATAGTGGTAGTGGGGTGGTAGATGTCTAGTCTTTCTTAAGGCTCTAATCTGATAGTGGTAGTGGGGTGGTAGATGTCTAGTCTCCCTTATGGCTCTAATTTGATAGTGGTAGTGGGGTGATAGATGTCTAGTCTCCCTTATGGCTCTAATCGGATAGTGGTAGGGGGGTGGTAGATGTCTAGTCTCCCTTATGGCTCTAATCTGATAGTGGTAGAGGGGTGGTAGATGTCTAGTCTCCCTTATGGCTCTAATTTGATATTGGTAGTGGGGTGGTAGATGTCTAGTCTCCCTTATGGCTCTAATCTGATAGTGGTAGTGGGTTGGTAGATGTCTAGTCTCCCTTATGGCTCTAATCTGATAGTGGTAGTGGGGTGGTAGATGTCTAGTCTCCCTTATGGCTCTAATTTGATAGTGGTAGTGGGGTGGTAGATGTCTAGTCTCCCTTATGGCTCTAATCTGATAGTGGTAGTGGGGTTGTAGATGTCTAGTCTCCCTTATGGCTCTAATCTGATAGTGGTAGTGGGTTGGTAGATGTCTAGTCTCCCTTATGGCTCTAATCTGGTTGTGGTAGTGGGGTGGTAGATGTCTAGTCTCCCTTACGGCTCTAATCTAATAGTGGTAGTGGGGTGGTAGATGTCTACTCTCCCTTATGGCTCTAATCTGATAGTGGTAGTGGGGTGGTAGATGTCTAGTCTCCCTTATGGCTCTAATTTGATAGTGGTAGTGGGGTGGTAGATGTCTAGTCTCCCTTATGGCTATAATCTGATAGTGGTAGGGGGGTGGTAGATGTCTAGTCTCCCTTATGGCTCTAATCTGGTAGTGGTAGTTGGGTGGTAGATGTCTAGTCTCCCTTATGGCTCTAATCTGATAGTGTTAGGGGGGTGGTAGATGTCTAGGCAAACTTATGGCTCTAATCTGATAGTGGTAGTGGGGTGGTAGATGTCTAGTCTCCCTTATGGCTCGAATCTGATAGAGGGGTGGTAGATGTCTAGTCTCCCTGATGGCTCTAATCTGATAGTGGTAGTGGGGTGGTAGATGTCTAGTCTTCCTTATGGCTCTAATTTGATAGTGGTAGTGGGGTGGCAGATGTCTAGTCTCCCTCATGGCTCTAATTTGATAGTGGTAGTGGGGTGGTAGATGTCTAGTCTCCCTTACGGCTCTAATCTAATAGTGGTAGTGGGGTGGTAGATGTCTAGTCTCCCTTATGGCTCTAATCTGATAGTGGTAGTGGGGTGGTAGATGTCTAGTCTCCCTTATGGCTCTAATTTGATAGTGGTAGTGGGGTGATAGATGTCTAGTCTCCCTTATGGCTCTAATCTGATAGTGGTAGGGGGGTGGTAGATGTCTAGTCTCCCTTATGGCTCTAATCTGATAGTGGTAGAGGGGTGGTAGATGTCTAGTCTCCCTTATGGCTCTAATTTGATAGTGGTAGTGGGGTGGTAGATGTCTAGTCTCCCTTATGGCTCTAATCTGATAGTGGGGTGGCAGATGTCTAGTCTCCCTTATGGCTCTAATCTGATAGTGGTAGTGGGGTGGTAGATGTCTAGTCTCCCTTATGGCTCTAATTTGATAGTGGTATTGGGGTGCTAGATGTCTAGTCTCCCTTATGGCTCTAATCGGATAGTGGTAGTGGGGTTGTAGATGTCTAGTCTCCCTTATGGCTCTAATTTGATAGTGGTAGTGGGGTGGTAGATGTCTAGTCTCCCTTATGGCTCTAATCGGATAGTGGTAGTGGGGTTGTAGATGTCTAGTCTCCCTTATGGCTCTAATCTGATAGTGGTAGGGGGGTGGTAGATGTCTAGTCTCCCTTATGGCTCTAATCTGATAGTGGTAGTGGGGTGGTAGATGTCTAGTCTCCCTTATGGCTCTAATTTGATAGTGGTAGTGGGTTGGTAGATGTCTAGTCTCCCTTATGGCTCTAATCTGATAGTGGTAGTGGGGTGGTAGACGTCTAGTCTCCCTTATGGCTCTAATCTGATAGTGGTAGTGGGGTGGTAGATGTCTAGTCTCCCTTATGGCTCTAATTTGATAGTGGTAGTGGGGTGGTAGATGTCTAGTCTCCCTTATGGCTCTATCTGATAGTGGTAGTGGGGTTGTAGATGTCTAGTCTCCCTTATGGCTCTAATCTGATAGTGGTAGTGGGTTGGTAGATGTCTAGTCTCCCTTATGGCTCTAATCTGGTAGTGGTAGTGGGGTGGTAGATGTCTAGTCTCCCTTACGGCTCTAATCTAATAGTGGTAGTGGGGTGGTAGATGTCTAGTCTCCCTTATGGCTCTAATCTGATAGTGGTAGTGGGGTGGTAGATGTCTAGTCTCCCTTATGGCTCTAATTTGATAGTGGTAGTGGGGTGATAGATGTCTAGTCTCCCTTATGGCTCTAATCTGATAGTGGTAGGGGGGTGGTAGATGTCTAGTCTCCCTTATGGCTCTAATCTGATAGTGGTAGAGGGGTGGTAGATGTCTAGTCTCCCTTATGGCTCTAATTTGATAGTGGTAGTGGGGTGGTAGATGTCTAGTCTCCCTTATGGCTCTAATCTGATAGTGGGGTGGCAGATGTCTAGTCTCCCTTATGGCTCTAATCTGATAGTGGTAGTGGGGTGGTAGATGTCTAGTCTCCCTTATGGCTCTAATTTGATAGTGGTATTGGGGTGCTAGATGTCTAGTCTCCCTTATGGCTCTAATCGGATAGTGGTAGTGGGGTTGTAGATGTCTAGTCTCCCTTATGGCTCTAATTTGATAGTGGTAGTGGGGTGGTAGATGTCTAGTCTCCCTTATGGCTCTAATCGGATAGTGGTAGTGGGGTTGTAGATGTCTAGTCTCCCTTATGGCTCTAATCTGATAGTGGTAGGGGGGTGGTAGATGTCTAGTCTCCCTTATGGCTCTAATCTGATAGTGGTAGTGGGGTGGTAGATGTCTAGTCTCCCTTATGGCTCTAATTTGATAGTGGTAGTGGGTTGGTAGATGTCTAGTCTCCCTTATGGCTCTAATCTGATAGTGGTAGTGGGGTGGTAGATGTCTAGTCTCCCTTATGGCTCTAATTTGATAGTGGTAGTGGGTTGGTAGATGTCTAGTCTCCCTTATGGCTCTAATCTGATAGTGGTAGTGGGGTGGTAGACGTCTAGTCTCCCTTATGGCTCTAATCTGATAGTGGTAGTGGGGTGGTAGATGTCTAGTCTCCCTTATGGCTCTAATTTGATAGTGGTAGTGGGGTGGTAGATGTCTAGTCTCCCTTATGGCTCTATCTGATAGTGGTAGTGGGGTTGTAGATGTCTAGTCTCCCTTATGGCTCTAATCTGATAGTGGTAGTGGGTTGGTAGATGTCTAGTCTCCCTTATGGCTCTAATCTGGTAGTGGTAGTGGGGTGGTAGATGTCTAGTCTCCCTTACGGCTCTAATCTAATAGTGGTAGTGGGGTGGTAGATGTCTAGTCTCCCTTATGGCTCTAATCTGATAGTGGTAGTGGGGTGGTAGATGTCTAGTCTCCCTTATGGCTCTAATTTGATAGTGGTAGTGGGGTGATAGATGTCTAGTCTCCCTTATGGCTCTAATCTGATAGTGGTAGGGGGGTGGTAGATGTCTAGTCTCCCTTATGGCTCTAATCTGATAGTGGTAGAGGGGTGGTAGATGTCTAGTCTCCCTTATGGCTCTAATTTGATAGTGGTAGTGGGGTGGTAGATGTCTAGTCTCCCTTATGGCTCTAATCTGATAGTGGGGTGGCAGATGTCTAGTCTCCCTTATGGCTCTAATCTGATAGTGGTAGTGGGGTGGTAGATGTCTAGTCTCCCTTATGGCTCTAATTTGATAGTGGTATTGGGGTGCTAGATGTCTAGTCTCCCTTATGGCTCTAATCGGATAGTGGTAGTGGGGTTGTAGATGTCTAGTCTCCCTTATGGCTCTAATTTGATAGTGGTAGTGGGGTGGTAGATGTCTAGTCTCCCTTATGGCTCTAATCGGATAGTGGTAGTGGGGTTGTAGATGTCTAGTCTCCCTTATGGCTCTAATCTGATAGTGGTAGGGGGGTGGTAGATGTCTAGTCTCCCTTATGGCTCTAATCTGATAGTGGTAGTGGGGTGGTAGATGTCTAGTCTCCCTTATGGCTCTAATTTGATAGTGGTAGTGGGTTGGTAGATGTCTAGTCTCCCTTATGGCTCTAATCTGATAGTGGTAGTGGGGTGGTAGACGTCTAGTCTCCCTTATGGCTCTAATCTGATAGTGGTAGTGGGGTGGTAGATGTCTAGTCTCCCTTATGGCTCTAATTTGATAGTGGTAGTGGGGTGGTAGATGTCTAGTCTCCCTTATGGCTCTATCTGATAGTGGTAGTGGGGTTGTAGATGTCTAGTCTCCCTTATGGCTCTAATCTGATAGTGGTAGTGGGTTGGTAGATGTCTAGTCTCCCTTATGGCTCTAATCTGGTAGTGGTAGTGGGGTGGTAGATGTCTAGTCTCCCTTACGGCTCTAATCTAATGGTGGTAGTGGGGTGGTAGATGTCTAGTCTCCCTTAAGGCTCTAATCTGATAGTGGTAGTGGGGTGGTAGATGTCTAGTCTCCCTTATGGCTCTAATTTGATAGTGGTAGTGGGGTGATAGATGTCTAGTCTCCCTTATGGCTCTAATCTGATAGTGGTAGGGGGGTGGTAGATGTCTAGTCTCCCTTATGGCTCTAATCTGATAGTGGTAGAGGGGTGGTAGATGTCTAGTCTCCCTTATGGCTCTAATTTGATAGTGGTAGTGGGGTGGTAGATGTCTAGTCTCCCTTATGGCTCTAATCTGATAGTGGTAGTGGGGTGGTAGATGTCTAGTCTCCCTTATGGCTCTAATCTGATAGTGGTAGTGGGGTGGTAGATGTCTAGTCTCCCTTATGGCTCTAATTTGATAGTGGTATTGGGGTGGTAGATGTCTAGTCTCCCTTATGGCTCTAATCGGATAGTGGTAGTGGGGTTGTAGATGTCTAGTCTCCCTTATGGCTCTAATTTGATAGTGGTAGTGGGGTGGTAGATGTCTAGTCTCCCTTATGGCTCTAATCGGATAGTGGTAGTGGGGTTGTAGATGTCTAGTCTCCCTTATGGCTCTAATCTGATAGTGGTAGGGGGGTGGTAGATGTCTAGTCTCCCTTACGGCTCTAATCTAATGGTGGTAGTGGGGTGGTAAATGTCTAGTCTCCCTTAAGGCTCTAATCTGATAGTGGTAGTGGGGTGGTAGATGTCTAGTCTCCCTTATGGCTCTAATTTGATAGTGGTAGTGGGGTGGTAGATGTCTAGTCTCCCTTATGGCTCTAATCTGATAGTGGTAGTGGGGTGGTAGATGTCTAGTCTCCCTTATGGCTCTAATCTGATAGTGGTAGTGGGGTGGTAGATGTCTAGTCTCCCTTATGGCTCTAATTTGATAGTGGTAGTGGGGTGGTAGATGTCTAGTCTCCCTTATGGCTCTATCTGATAGTGGTAGTGGGGTTGTAGATGTCTAGTCTCCCTTATGGCTCTAATCTGATAGTGGTAGTGGGTTGGTAGATGTCTAGTCTCCCTTATGGCTCTAATCTGGTAGTGGTAGTGGGGTGGTAGATGTCTAGTCTCCCTTACGGCTCTAATCTAATGGTGGTAGTGGGG